>NC_091094.1:24152812-24463958 GCF_024713975.1 Paralichthys olivaceus | reverse complement strand
AGATAAAATAGTTTTAGTTTCAGTAGTTGCGTGGATGTAGCCTCACTCACTTACTCGTCGTTATCTTTTACTTCATTTATTTACTGTACTTTAAATAATCTACATATTCTAAGAGACTTCATGAATGCAGGTAACTGCACTTCTTGGCATGAGATAAATGTGAAGCAGATCATAAGGAGCCTGAAACAAATCTGAGATTAGATTCAGTTTGTTGCACATGGAATATTAACAAATATTTTCATGTGCAGCTCTCAAAATCCAACTTCACTCTGTACAATAATTCAATTTTTCTTTTGGCAAACAACCCAGCATCTATCTGAGACAGTGAACAAAATATTTTGTTACATCTCTGAGCAGCCTCCAGCAGCAGCAGTGGATGTCTACTGCAGTGCTCACTCCTGTTTACAACCACTCCCCTAACACCTGTGAGCCAAACACTCTTTGACCAATCACATGACTGCTGTGTGCCGATGGTGGTGGTTTGGTAATCAAAAGTTATCCAAACCACAAACAGCACATGAAAAGTAAAAAAAACATCTCTGCTGAATTTGTACTATTCATCTGAAAGAGTGATATAACACTAAGTGAGGTTCATATTCAAAGTAAACACAACATTGCTCCACAGCAGCACTGGTGGTCAAATCTCCACAGTGATTTGATCAGTGGGGATCGAGGATATTTCTAAATCGGGGCCACAATTTACACAGAGGGGCCAATTATATACGTCCAATATCGGTGCACAATTCCTGAATCAGAAAGATGCACAATTAAGTAATTCCTTGTTTATCGTTAACTCTATAGCTTTGGGCAAAGCCACACTTCATTGAACAAATTGTTCCTTCTTCAAGCACATTGTGTAGTTTAAAAGAAGCTTAGAAAATATTAATTCTTAACACATTTTTGCAGATCCAGTGGCCCCCCTGGCCCCACCCCCTGGATCTGCCCCTGCCTTTAATGTGTGTACATTAATTTGTTTTTCAGTCATATAATTATTAGAATATATTAGATTAAGGGAAGTCTTCTGATAAAATCTTATTTGTGATCTGTGCAACTGAGTGGAACTGAATATTTTCTTGAAGAGATGCACTCCGCTTCTTCACATTCAGGTTGATATCGGTAACCTTTTCTAAGAACCAGATACAACACTAGGGCTAAGTCGAAATGCAATATTGCCTGCGATTGAAAGTCTTTAGCAGACAATAGTTTACTTTAACAATCATTTCCTTGTTGAATGGATTCCAGATTCTTATTATTTCATATCAATGGGGGGAAAATATGTTTGCTCATGACTAATCTTCTCGAGATTGCTCCTTTGCAAACTGTCACCTGCCCCAAATACATATGAATAAGGACTCAGACTTCACAAAGGCAGCTTTGGCATGCATCAAAAGTTCTTAATAAGATACTTTACCTGCAAGGCACCCCATAAGTGACTGCAGCACCAGCAGTTTCCATAGCAACATCATCTTCAATTTTGTAGGGTCAAAGTAGTCTCACATTCAATCATAAATGTATGGAATCCGATTTGGACCAGTCTGTAGAAAGAGAAAAGAAGGTGATATTAGTGCGGTGGTAAGGTTCCAATTAGCATCACATTTTTTCTTTTACCTGCTCAGCATGCTCTCTTTACAATATGTGGAACAGAGAGCAGAAACGTAGTAATTATCAATGTTATTCATAGCAGCTATCTGCTTGTTGTTAAGCTTGTTAAGTGTGACTTCACTCGTGAAGACACATTATCCGAGTCAAAATCTTTAAGGTGCAAGCAAACAACCAAAGCAACAAGAGTAAATCTATTCATCAGCACATCCTCTTTACTAAGACATCAATTTGGATAAGAAAAGAACTAGATTCATATAAGGTTTCAGCTTTACCAAAAAATTAATTCAATATATTGCGGTAACAGGGGTCACTCTCAGGTGCAACAGATTCCCAGTGACAGGTACAGAGACTAGAGTGAAAGAGCCACAACTGAATTGCATGCCACAACTGCAGCTAAAACTACGAGGTCTGACTGTATGTGTGGACGGTAACAACATTATGGACCATAGCGCAAGCACACAGCACTTTGGGGTAGTGCGAGGGAGCATGCAGCAAATAGTTGTATTTAACAAGTAAGAGATCTCTTACGTTATCATGAGAGGTATAAAAAAAGTTAATTATGCAACTGCAACTGTAATCACAGCGAGAGACACAGTACTGCAGGATCTTGAAAATACTGGTATCACATGTCACCACTTAAAGGTTCAGTGTGTAGAATTTAGTGACATCTAGAGGTGAAGTTGCATGTTGCAGCTGAATACTCCTCATCTCACCCTCCCCCACTTCAGTTGTCATAAAACTCAAAAGGTTTTAGTTTGTCCAGTTTGGACGACAGTAAAAAAGATGGGTGCCTCCACATAGAGGAAGCCCCTCCATGTAAATATAAAGTTTTTAGATATAAAGAGCCCATTCTATTGTAAAGCAAAGAACTATTCATACAATTTAAATGAAACACACCAGTGAAAAGATCACAAGGATTATTTTATATTCAATTTCTGCCAAAAATTCCTTTCACCTAAATATTACACAACGGACCTTTAACAAAAAATTACCCTAACATGAGGCCTTGACTTCACCCATATTATAGGGTTTTACAGAAAACCTACCAT
Organism: Paralichthys olivaceus; assembly: GCF_024713975.1. Classification (NCBI taxonomy): domain Eukaryota; kingdom Metazoa; phylum Chordata; class Actinopteri; order Pleuronectiformes; family Paralichthyidae; genus Paralichthys; species Paralichthys olivaceus. Next base: position 24,461,307 of record NC_091094.1, on the reverse strand, counting down.
AACTTTTCAAAAACCAAAGGACTTCAGTGCTTGGCACATGAACGCAAAGTATCTCATAAACATTCATTTCCACATCTCCAGCAACTCCAGGGACAGTCGATATGAAAGCAAAGTCATTCCTGTAAGATCTTATAGCATTGTTCCGACTTGAAGTCTCATAGCTTTAACGCTCATGAAAGTGCAGAGCCAAAAGATGAAAATCTCCTGTAAGATCTGGAGGAGATCACACCAGTCGTGGGCCTCTCCCTCACGGGCATTATCTCCCTACAGTGGAAATTAAAACTCAGGAGTTTGTTGAGTGTCAGGGAGGCAGGACTTCTCAGCGTCTTAAACCTCTGCGACAGGAAGGAAACTGAAGCTACTGTATATACGTAAAAATGTGTTTTTTGTCAGAGAGGAAGAGCCAAACATTATGACAATGTTTTTGTTAGGGACACGGCATTCACCGATACATGACAGTTTTTGACACATTCATTATCTTGATTCAGTGCGTGCTGTCCTGAGTACAAAAGAGGATTTACAGAGAGTCGTCTCCTTGTCAGCGGCCTGCTTTAAAAACAGATTAAGTTACACAAATCTTACAAATAGTTTTTTTTCTTACCTAATAACTGTTGATAATTTGAAGCGTCTGCTGGTTTAGTTTACTTTACCCTTGCTTTATTTATGGAGTTTTGGCCGATTGACTACATCTCTTATGGGCATAGCATTTATTCAAAGTCTGAAATGTGAACGTCAAGTTAGGTTTGGCATGTGAATGAATGAATGGTATTATATACATGTACTCAAATGAAAATTGGTTTGGTGAGGAAAACAAAAATATTGATGGGATAATACTTTTGATTTAGTTAATCTATTGACTAATTTCTCTCTTTATTCATTCAATAACTCACATCTGTATTTGTGTGTGTCGTACACTGTAAAGTTGGCATGGAATCAGTGCATTATGTGCTCTACACAACTAAAACTCAATATGCTGATTTTTTTTTTATCTAAATGAATTTAACTGAAAGACATTCAATCAGATTGTGGGGCAAGGCTTTTTAAATTTGCATCGCAGCAAAGATTATCTTCTTCGACTATCGAGCAATAAGCCGATATCGATTTAATTATATAAACATATATATATTTGAGGGGCATTAGAAAATAGTACAAGCACGAAAATATTGTGAGTTGTATTATTCATACGGTGAACAAGGAAAAAAAATACAATCACAAGGTAAACAGTAGATATTTTGTAAGTGTAACAAGGAAATGAAATCAACGTTGAAATCATAATTTAATGTTTCTGCAAAAGCTGAGCTTGTACAACAGAAACACACCCAGATGGGATCCATTCGAATGAACAGAAAGGTGGTTTCTTGTAGGACTTAAGTCAGTCTGAACTCGACCTACGACATAAGCTGATTTTGTTTGTTATGTGTATGAGGTCTGTGTGGTCTGACTGAGTTGGCAGATCCTAATCTGGTAGAAACACAACCTTCACTGTTACCAGATTTATAGACCGTGAGCAAGTAAAGTGCATAGAAGCCTGGTTTCATACGGCTGTTTTGTTGCATATGTGATGTCAGTGAAGACAGACGTAAGTCAGGGTGTGCCGCAGGATGCAATGTGCTCTAATTTGATGTGTATCACTGAATATCTGGTGACTGTGTAGTGCAGATTGGCTATAACATGGCTGGGAGAAGACTCAGATTGTCGCCTGGGTTGTTGAGTTGAGGTAAATGCCTGTCCATTAATATGTTTATCCTGTCCTGTCTCAAAACAAGGACAGTGACTAAATGATGTCTTTAGTGGCTGCTTTCCAATCGATTGGAGCTTAAAAGCAACGTCAATTCATTAATCATACTTTAATACTAGACCAAACGCTGTATTTGCTGTTGTGCGCCCTGATCATTTAATAACATGTCTTATCTCCACCTGTTTATTCATTTTGGAAGCTGCAAGCAGAGGCGTCCTTCATCTGACGCCATCTGACTCTTTTTCAAATGGTGTCGGACAGCTGTTCAGCCTTTACAACTCATTGCTTATCAAAGATTGGAGGTTACTGGATTGATGGCGGCCAGTTAGAAAATTTGAACATGGTCCAACCCCACTGCCTTGTGTCATTGGTGTGGGGTATATGTCTCTATCAGCGTATTATATCCGTCTATGATGAAAAACCGTTTTCCCCTCGAGGATTAATAAACAACAGTCTTATCCTAAGAATAAAAGCAAAACAACCAGTTAAAAAGTAGAATCTATAGCCCTAGCAGAACTCCTGCAGGTAACAAGCACTATCAATCCAACGTCTCCTGGGGAAAAATATATTTAGAATTGAGGAATTGTTTAACAAAAGCCTCTACAAAATTACAACTATTTGTGTAATGTTGGCATTACAAAGAACCACAGGAAAAACTCTGTAATTCCACCCTGCTGTGATTCGATACAGACAGCACAAAGTTTCAAAACACAGAGAGCAAGAGTGAGACAAAACCCCTGCAAAACATAAAAAGGCACAAAAAAAATGTTTGAATAGGCCACGTTCTCATTAATCTCAGATTCTCAACCTTCCAGCTCAGTCTCCTGTCTCCAACTACAGAAAAGAGCTCTTTTATCTTCATACATCATATAGAAGGTTGTCAGAATCCTGTCTTGGAGAAATCTATGGTGCGCGACTCTGCCTAACTCTTAGAGAGTCGTTTTATCCTTTTTAAAGTATGAAAAGCTGTACACTGTTTGTTTTGTTTCCTTTTAAAATGTTACACCAGTCTTAATTTGATAGATGAATTTGAATAAAACTTCTATGGTGAACAGGCACAAGGCAGATATTATATATACATTTTCACATAAACATTTTCTGTAATAATGCTATTTTTAACAACAGGGGCAATAATCAACACAGTGATCTGCCATATAACTGAAACCATCACATTTTTAAATTTCATAGGCATATATCAGGAACAACATAAAAAGTTTCCTAACTGTCTTCTACATATAACATGTTTTCTTTAAGTAATTTTAGATGCTACTTAACGAAAACTTGACTGCAGCCATGCTATAAAGGGCTCAGAAGAAACTTTTCATATGGGTCTATGATTGATTGACGATTTGGAATTTATCGACCCATTGTGAAATCATGTCCCCCCCAATGGACTCTGCAGTTTGTCAGTTATGTTTACTTTGACAAGTTCAAGGAGAGCTATAACTCTAGTTCCCAAATAATGTGTAGATCTTGAGTCCATCTGATTTGGCAGTAAAAGTATTAATCTATATTGTGTGTGCCATGGTGGTGCTTCATCAGATCTTACTCATAGAACTGTAGTTATTCTCGGGCACTATTTTTCTGAACTTTCCTAAGGTCTGTTTTTTGCCGACAGTATCCAGAGTTTTGCCTTGGTCCCTCCACTCCTTTCAGCTCAACTTGATAAAGTACCCCTGCAGCTAAAGATAACACACTACTGAGCAACTCACAAACTTGCTCTTGCCTATTGCTGCTGTAATCTATTTAGTTACTAAATGCCAGGAAAATGGATGTTGATAAATGTTGTGGCTACACAGAGCATATCCAGCTGTTCCTTGTTAACAAAATATTCTGGCCATGTTTACAGGGTTTACCAGTGCTTTTACGTGTCATGACGATGACTCACTAAATGACACATTACTCTTATCTGATACAAATATCTGAATGCATAATGTTAGTTTAAAGAGTACTATGACCTGATAACGATTATATTAAATGCATTCAAAACCTCCCATTAACACTTTAGTATTAAAATAACTATTACTACTACTGCCTTTATTTCCACTGGTGCTTAAAATAATACTGTTGCTGCTGATAATAGACAGCCACTATTGTTATATTTATAGTCTGTGGATATCATTATTTTTTTATAATGCTGATATTCACTGATTTCCCTCCATAATTTCAAAATTTACAGCCTCACATTGCCACTCAACCATTTGTAACATACCCCAGCTGCATTTGTTTAAGGGAAATGACTGGTGATTCAATGGGGCACAAGACTGGGAGATAATCAATGTATTTAGTCAGTAATAAATAACCAGAAAATTAAAGGTGGATACAGTGGATTTCCGTCCATTATACATTCGACATCTTGCTTAAATTGCTCTTGTGAAAAAAACAGACAATAATCACACGTGTACAAATCAGACCCTGATGTAAATAGTCGTTAGTTTGCCTGTTGCATTCTGACAAATTCTACAATTGTGACAATACATGAGTTTCTAAGCATTGTAGTGGGATAATTCTTCTTTTGTGACATTACACTGTTTATGGTAAATTATTCTAAGTAACATTAGTAATAATATTAGGCTGTAAAACAAAATTTCATACTTGAAACACATTTGCAGTTGTATGGTTTTACTGTAAAATACATTTACAGCAAATCTATTTTACTGGAAAACATCAAAATGATAAACTATTAACTGGTAATTACAGACATTCACTGGCAACCGTGTTAACAGAGTTACAGGTGCAGGTACTGGTGTACAAGTGCCTGCATGAGTATTTCTTACATTGTCAACTAAGTGCTTCTGTGCAACACAAGGACAAATGTGTTTGAAATGAACACAATGATCACTTCAAAACACAGCACTGCCTAAAGAGTGGCACCACCATTAAATCACTTGTTTTGTTCCCCTTTGAGTCAGTGCACTGTTTGCCACCCCCCAAAGTACGGTGATGCAAGAAACAGCCCAGAATCAATTCTATTACAAAACCTTGTTCAGAAAAGAGACTGATATCGTTGTGCAGGAGGTGCAGAATCACAACTTGAATTAAATTCACTTGGGAGGAGATAACACGTTTGGTTAATGTACTGCGCGGGGCCTAAGAGATCCGTCGTCCTGTGTTCTGTGATATTGGGGCAGAGAGACAAACCCAGCCGAGCAGTGATGGAGGGAACAATTCAGGTTTAAGAAAGGTGCATCCTAAACTCGGGTTCTAACAGGATGCAGTGAATCTTGAGTTATTTCAGGAGACTCTGTTATTTCAAGTCAAACTGGCAAGCTCAACGTAGGTAGGGGGGGAAGCTTTTTAATGAAGTCTGTTTATGCTCACACGCTGTGCAAATAGTCTGACCTGTCCTGACAACACTGGCAAGGCTCGCAAACACCTACTGCTGTTCTCTGCCAGTCAAGATCAGAAACACAGAATTCAACGTGATCTTCGTTCTACACATATGTTGCTGTTTTTGAGCAGGCTGTGCTGTTGTGATTGGATTACCAAAACTATTAGCTGATATCTTTAGGGCTTGATTGTTATTTTCATGATCAGCCATATATTCAGTATCAATAATATGCTAATTTAGCAAAGTTTTTTTTTTTGTGTGAATTATTTAGCGTACAAAATTATTATTAATAATTTAAAATTCACAGAAATGAATTATATTAGGAATGGTATAAAATGAAGGAAAGTAGATTCATACTAATCAAAAAAGTCATCAATAATCAACATAGCCACTGATTATTTCTACTGAATAAATGTGTTATTCTGTTTTTCTATCGATCATTTGAGCTACAGAAATCTTTTGAAGAGCAACACGCCAGCTACTGTCTTAGCTTCATCGAAACCGAGCATATTAAAAGAGAAATGCTTAAGTTGATGGAGCGCAGAGTTCTTATTCATATAGAAAACAGTGAAATGTCTAAAGGGAACAAAGCATTTGAAACGTTTCACAAGGTCATGTATGTATTTGGTCCAAGGAAAATCTTTAGATTTGAGTGCCAGTCAGTACAAGGTCCATGGTCTATAGAACTGAACCCAGCCAGATGATGTGAATCCTTCTTCTGTAACTTTTCTCTGTATAGAGTGGGTGAAACCATAAAACCTTCAAATGTATGTAAAGTCTTTGTTCACCTAAATCCTAGATGTTTTTTTTCCTTCCATGAAGAAGAAACTGTGTTTTTTGAAAGAAATTTCACAGATTAATATGTCAACCACACTTTAGACCAGTAGCATATGGATAATGGATTGGATTATGTTTATAGCCTATGTTTGTGTTAACTGATTGTTAGCATTCCACTGACTGTAGCCAAGCTACTTCAACACTTATTACACCATATTAGTTAGACCACAAACTTTATTTTGGTTTACTGTACACATGTAAAGATGTAGTAATGACTATGGGTACTCATGTAATCATGTAACAATAACTACTGAGTACTCATGCTATAATGTAAAATGACTATTGATTACTGATGTAATAATGTCTCGTAATGAGAGATCCGGATCTGGAGAATGAGTGAAGATCAGTTCGGGGCGAGGACGGAGGACATGCGGCAGGGTAATACAGCACAAGGTACCCTGGCTGCCACTGCAAAATGAATGTAGCGGAAACCTGACAGTTTGTGAATGCACGCATCAGGGAAAGTATTAACCTAATTAACCGACATGACCAAAATGAGGGTAGTCAGAGGTTATAAATGTCAGTTTTGATACATTTTTGGTTAATTGCCCAGCCCTATAATGATTACTAGGTACACATGGAATAATGCAGTGGTGAATCCTGAGTTCTCATGTAATATTGTAGTAACAACCATTGAGTACATAAAATCATATAGTAATGATAATTGAGTACTCATGGAATCATGGGATAATGACTTCGGAGTACATTATGAAATAAGGTTATGATTGTGTTGACGGAATGGCTGCAGGTGGAGTATGGTTACTGTTTATGATGTTTATTATAAATAGCTGAAGTCACTATAAACTTTTGGAGAGTAGCTGTCTCTTTGCTTCCGACTCATTAAGCAAAAAGAACTGAATTTAATTGCCCTCCACTGTCATTTCCATACAGTCACCATCCATGTCAGCAGCTGTAAAGTTACTGTGTAACAGGTCTAGCTGCAGTAGGGTTAGCATACATGGGCATCAACACCTTTGTTGTGAAATCATTTACATATGCCATAGGCCTGAGGCTTAATTTTAAACTCTATGCTGCTATGTTGAGCTCTGTGTACAGCTGCGGTGCTGGTAAAGCCAAACTGTGACAGCCCTATGAAACCACACTCTGCTGTGCATCCAACTCACTGATGATGTGGGTGGCACATTCGGATAGTTTGGCACTGCCGAACACATCTCAAGTGCCGGCCCAGAAAAACTGAACTAAAGCTTGAGCTGAGGACTGTATTTTAAGAGAGAGAGGTGGAAAGAGATGAATTTGGCCAACATGCAGATTTTTCACAAGATTTAGTGATCTTTCAAAGCCGAATTTCTTGTTTAAACATCAACAATTCATAATAAAACATGTGCTTGGTTTTCTAAATTGACAAAATCCAATATTGTTCAAAATAAAATTCAACGGTTCACAGATGAAATTAACTAATTTGGACTAGTAATTTAATTTAAGGTCTGAATACATTTGTTGATGTATGATGGGTCTCTTCATAACTAAGATGATCCCAGACTTAATGTGGTTCATATAAACCAGTCTAGTGACCAAATTATGACACTCACTACGTTACTTTTGATCAATAAATACAAATAAATTCCTGTTTGGGATTTGCATGTTCTCCCTTTGTCTGCGTGGGTTTTCTCTAGATACTCCAGCTTCCTCCCTCTGAATTGCCCATGGGTGTGAATGTCCATGTGGATGCTTGTATGTCTTTGTACGTCGAATGTACCCCACCTCGTGCCCTCTTGTCAGCAGGGATTGTCTCCTGCCACCCCCTGCAACCCTCGTAGGATAAGAGGTATAGATAAACAGATGGGTGTAAATAAATGAGAATTTTGTGGTTTTGGACCATGACAAATAAATAACAAAGACCCTAGACATTGAAGAAGATATCAGAAATGCCGGATGGATGGATGAATGGCTGGACTTATCTAAGGTCAAGTAGTATCTTTTTCAAAAAGGAAGAAGAAGAGGTGTGTCTCTAGCTCAAACTATAGAAACAGGGTGACAACATAATGACCAAATACAGTGAAGGCCATAGAGACTGGACTTGATTGACCTTATCACAATATGTGGACCTGGATTTCAACTTGTCTGACAAACATGTTGAATGGATCTGAACTTCTCATCTTATTCAAAACAGATAATTCCATTCCAGGCAAATAGCCGTCAGATTGTTCTTCTTCCCAGTTCTCCTTGGTTTAAATAGATGAGCCAGCTAATTGCACTGGGATACAAAGACTACAGAATCTCATTTATCTGAACCACAGACATCTGAAATGCTCCGCTGAACAAACAGTGCCTTTTTGGAATGCCTAATTATTTCATTTGAGGAACAGATGAGATTTTGAATACCTGCACTTTGTATCGTCTGCAGTTCTGTTCAAATGTATTCCACATTACCGTGGTAACCTTGCTAAATGTAAAAATATTCATTAAATAATTTTTCTTCTCTGGATACAAAAACTAAACAAAAAGAAACTTTCGGAGGGACCTCACTCAGCAGTTAAATGCAAGAAATGATAACGACCAGAGATTCCAAATCATATTTTCCTTTGAAAAATTTAAAATTTACTGTCCAGCTACAACATGTGTCCTTCTGCTCATTTGCATATCAACAACAAGACATTCATGTAGTACACTTAACTGTTTGTGGATGTGGGTGAAGGAGCTTCACTCTGTAAACCTAACTAAATATTGTTTCATTTAAAGGCTACTGTGTAAATATCAAATGTGTGTGACACTGGGTATTTCTGAAAAATAAATAACAAACCAAACTTACCAACAAATAAAATTTTCCCAATCATGATGTAATGGAAATTCTGTCTGCATTATGTACATCCACAAGCACAGGAGTCGAGGGAGGTGAAGAGGGTAGATATTGAGTGAATAAGGTGCAGGATGTTGGATGTACTCCGAGGTTCACATCCTGAGTCCCAAGCTTATAGGGTTACACAAATCTCTTTGACAACACATTTTGTCAGGAAAGGTTGTAGTTTTAGTCTGAATAAACAGCACATTTTATGTTTCCAGCCACTGTGGACCTGTATTAAACCAAGATGACAATCTTGTCTTTCCAAACACAACAGAATGCGGTGGCACTAAACAAAACAAATAACCCACTGCACCTTTTAACTGTGTTATATATGTAGTTTACCACTGAGGTTAAAAAATAAAATCCACAAAATATGTTTTAATATTTCTGGTTGGAACACTTCTTGGCAAGTAGTAGGTTCCAGTGAATTTCTTCTATTCATCATGGACTAATTATTATCTTGCAATAAATCTTGACAACAAAGTAATATAATGAAAAATCTCACTGTTCAAACTTCCATTTTAATCATTATCAGTTTTCTTTTGAATCTTTTTTTGAATAATAAGAAAATAATTAGAATTGAAAATAACTAACTAAAAATATAATAGTGACCCGGCTTTCGTATATTAATTCCATCTCATTCTAATTAACTGCTTTCACCCAAATGAATCCTCTTCTTTTGATACAATCAAGACACACTGTTTATTCTCATGCTCCACTTTTCAGTTCATCAATGCTTTTTTAAACTCCAGACAAGGAAGAAGCACAAAGACTCAGGCTTCAGAGGAAACACAAGGATGAACACTGTGCGACGGCTTTAAGGTATTTTAATGCTCTTACGGAAAGTACAGTAAATCAAGGTTTGATGCAACATGAGGCTAAAAGTCTTCACAGGGCATTGTGTGAGCTGAGAACACATCTGTTTCCTCAGGGTCCATTTCAAAGGAAAATGTGTTTCGGGAAAATGTTGCTGAGTTCAACAATCGCTAGAAACCACGAGTCTGGATTAAGATAGCCAGTTTATTTTATTTATTTACTTTTAGTAGCGTGATTCCAACCGAGCTGGCGAGAATATCAGAGACAAAGAGCGAGCTTCCTTGTGTTTTATCGACAGTCATCAGGAAACACGGTGTTCAGTTCGTATTTAAAACTGTCTTTTGAGTCATCCCAGCTGCTCCATTCAGTCCTTTAATCTCGACGCAGACAAAGAACATAACAATGCCCTGTGGGGAACGCAGCTTTACCGAGTGCTTACATTGTACTGGATGAGGGAGGAAAAGATGGCTCTGACACAGCAGCCACACCCAGTGGAGCACAATACACCTCTGGAAACATGCTCTCGTGGATCTTCACGAAAATATACGGTCCACACTCAAGTGAAGTGTATCATCAAGACGCTGGCTCCGTCCTGAGACTACTTGTAAGAGAGATGTTTGCAGGCCTTATATAAGTACATTTAATAATGCAACAGTTCCAGTACTCAGACCCCCCCCCCCGCCTCTCCTCTGAAGTCAGTTGCTGTCTGGCATTGCCCTTACTAAGCACTCAATTAAAGCCATTCCCAAGGAGCGGCAGTGTGTAGCAGTGCTTGAATCAAGGAAATGTTGCGGGCGCAGACAGTCTGTGAGGTCCTACCCCAAAGGATAGCAGTGCCTCGAAAACCATTGGATAAAGCATCTAAAACATGGATATTATTCTCTTATTCTAATACAATTGGATTACAAATAGGGCATTTATGGAACCAGTGAGACTAGATAAATAGAGCAGGAGATGGGGCTGTCTCGTTGGATCTTTTCCTTTTCATTCTTAACATTAAAAAATGAACAGAGAGTTTGGAGGAGGAGAAAAACACGGAGGCGCTCTGCTACATGATTGTCAAGTGTACTCCTTCCTGACAGTTCTGTGCCCCCGATTCACACAAGTGTGCTTACAATCGCTTTATCCATTGTGAGGAAGGGACATATTTTTGTGTAAATTACTCTCAGACGTGGCCTAGCTTTGACAGGAGTAATAGTGTGGTGGAAGAAGGGAGATTTTATACATATGTAAGCCCATGCATTGAAACTCAGTCTTTGCTTCGCAGAAAGACAGATATAAGATATATTTTTCAAAGAAAAGAAGCTCCCAAAAGAAGATACAAAAAAACTGTATAAATTAGTGGATATGGTGACTTCTCTTCATGTCCTTCCATGCCGACTCACTTTATACAGTGAGACCAAAATTCATCTTTTCTGTGGCTGCCCGACGGCGTGTCCTGGAACACAGCCTAATCACAAGTATCATACCTTTTTTTCCAAGTATGGCGAAGTTGGAAGTGTCTAATTTCCCAGCACTGTGCTTGACAGGAAAGATTCCCTTCATGACTCGTCTCCCAGCTCGTCAAACAACCCTCTTATGCCAGATTCATGCACGTAATGTGCGGCGTACAAAAAAACCACAGCACAGGAGAAGTATCAGGGGCCCACAGCCTCCTTACCCTTTATGGTGCTGTGGAAAATCTCACTGCACTCTTCCCTTTAAAAATCTAGGCGGGTGAGGGGAAAGAAAAGAAGCAGCAGCAGAGCCACACAACTGACACCATTTGTTTTTATTTGCGGCTGGTTACTGTGTTACAAATCACTCAGGGGGGTCATGAAAATATACACCTGTCAGATATTACATTGTCTTCTAAAGTGTTTGTATGAAAGCGACATGAGGTCAGATGTGGAGGATGGACACATTAGTCGGGTCTGGGACCTCTTTATTCTTTTACTTGTATCTATTTTCATCATTTCCCTTATCTGAGATTATTCAGATGTTGTTTATACACTGTCCCAAAAAATACTGACCCGAAACATTTTCCCAGAGAGTGAGATTCAAATTCGATCTTTAAAGATTTGTTGATTAAACAAACGGTTGATTGACACAAAATTTAAATGAAGTGTTTTTTTTATATTGATAAATTATTTATATCATCTTTATAATTTATTAATCAAATGTGAGAGTAAGTTTTACAGACCAGTTGATTAATTGGTCATTTTTCAATAGTATTTACTTCATTCATAATTTTCTCCTGCCATTATTTTGTACATCAGTATTTGTAAAGTGTATGCTGTTTGTATGTAGGTGCTATTGCTATCTTGTTAATTTGCTATTAAAATAACGGTAAAATAGTCCAGCACGAACCTAAAACCAGGTTGTTGCAATTTCCTTCTGCTACCTCAAGATAAAACTGCACCTGACCACACATCATTGTAAGAGCAACACACTCATACCCATGGGTGAAGATGCATTTGCTATTCAAACAAAGGGCGCTGGATTGGAAAATGACAGCTGTGTTGGTTTAAAACTAGAAAAAAGACACTTGCATCACACTTGATGCCACTTGTGTTGGGTGTAAGATACGGCCTGAAGACTTTCAATTTGTCCCAAGGGGAAAATACCACTTCAAAATAACAGGGAACAATCAGGAAATATAAAGACATAACCATATTTTGATTCAATGAAAGTTATTTTCATTAGTAAACAGGCCAACATGAAGACAAAGGTGTAAAACAGGTGAAAGCGTTCAGGGCGGAGAATGAAGTAACAAGTTTTACTACTCCCGCCCTTTAATTCCCAGCCTGCCTCTGTGCAGCTTAAGCAGCTGACAGTCTGAGGATGACACTATCACGATGAATATAAAGAGCCCATGTTGCTGTAACGGCAGCACTTATAGGATATCAAGTGACAAAACAAGTCAATGGGAGCAGAGGAAGTGCAGCTATATGACAAAGAGGAGACATGCAGCCGCACGCTGAATGTTCTCCATCACACCCCTCACAAATTCAGCAACGCTTTGCACAGAACCCACACATTCTACGCTTCTCCTGCTCCTTCAACTAGTTTTCCTGGAGAGACATGAAATAAACATGACCTCCATGACATTTCTTCGATACTTCCTGCGGGAAGCGTGCGATGACATTTTTATGCCGCGCCTCTAAATGCACCTATCCCAGGGTATTTTTAATGTCACTTTGGCGCTCCGTCACTTCTGACAGGGTTGCTGGCTACCAGGATGCTGCCGTGCCATTAAAAAGGCTGGTTTTCCTGTGAGGCTGCAATCACACAGCCACCGGATACCATTAACAAAAAAACAAAACAAAAAACAGATGCCTTTAGTAATCATCACTGACATTTATGTGGCATAAATCTTGAAGTTAATTAAGCTTCTGTGAGTCTGCAGCATCTTGATTGGACATGTTTGCAGTAGAATAATCTGAACCCATCTGAGGTGAAGCCTTGTCCTGTTTCCCCCTGGCTAAGGATAAGTCCAGCTCTTGTCAGTGTCAGATGAGGAGTCTATGTCACAGAGGCTGCTCCTCAGACTTAATGCTGAATGAACAATATATCATCAGACGGGTACACTGCAGCACATGGTCTCCTCTGACTGGTCTCATCATCGCACTGACACATTTTCATCTGGCTGTACACGCCATGCAGGCTTTTCAGAGCTTTAAAAATCTAGAGGCTTTACTTTTTAGACATGTTTTGAGTGAGCAGTTCCAGCAGGAGTTGGCACATTAAACGTGCAGGGGCTGCACATATGCTCATACCTATTAAACACATTAAAAGCTGGTTTATATGGCTTTTGCTGGCCATCAGACTCCAGGCCCAACACAGGCTATACCACTGACAGCTTACATAGTGACTGACAGATGCACTGATTAACACCATTAGAGCAATGATACAGTGGCACAGGCTGATTCATCCTGAGCTCCACTTATGGGCATCATAAGGCAACATAACTGTAATTCTACACCAGTTCGGCGTTAACTTTTAAATCCTAAATCGAGGTGGGTTCACCCTCCATCGTTCAGGAATCAAACTGAGACATGTGCACATTTCTTGTAGCGTTGGAGCTTGTTTTTCTCTCTAGTTTCCAGGACTAGACGGATTCCCGTGGCCGCGTGTGGTGGTCAGCAGCATAATCAACAAAATCCGCTGGGATTATTCTAGGGAGGGTCACTAAACATCTGTCCTGATGTGGGAGACGCTCTCTCTCTCACACACACACACACGTTCTCGGATTACTTAGCTTCCACCACGATAGTCCCACAACAAAGTAGACACAAGCAAATGAGATCAGCAGAGGGTGAAATTCAGAGAAGGCAATCCTGGATGCAAACTTCCCCTCTGCAGCTCACAGCGTCAGGGTTCTAATGCCATCCGTGAAAAGTTGGGATGTAAAGTGCGCTTTTTATTTGTGTCTGAGCTGCGCCGACAGGTGCTGAAGTTATTACATGGAAAAGGATTGAACACTGATCATTATTATCTAATAGGAATAGGAATCAGTCAGTCTTACCTGTCCTGGCAGCCGTGGTGTCTCCGTGGGATTCACAGCCTCAGATTAATCCGTGTTCTGTCACTAAATCTAATTGTGCGCTCACCCACACCAACATCACTGTATAGCCGCCGCGACGCTCCCGGACCAGACAACGATATCCGTCTCACTTGTGCGTAAAGATGCTGCTGCTCGTTCTTTTGTGTGGCGCAACATCCATGCATGGGCTGAGCTGTGCCGAGCTGTGCTGCACCGCCACTACTGCCTCTCCATCCCCGTCTCTCTTTACTCTCTCACTCTCTCTTTCTCTCTCTCTCTCTCTCTCTGAGTGTATGTGTGTGTGTGTGTGTGTGTTAGTAGCTGACGGCGGTGCGCCTCGCAGGTTGCATATTGGAAAGCGAAGCCTCCGTGTGCTCCTCTCACTCGCTCGGATGCGTCAAGCCTCTCTCTCCCCCCTCTCCCCCCCACCCCTCTCTCTTTCTGTTTCTCTCTCTCCCCTCTCGAGCCGTGGAGGAGCGGAGCGGGACGCACACGCGGCCGGCAGAGGAAAGACAGGGAGAGACACCGACCCACCCCTCCCTCAGCCCAGCTTCCTTCCTCACTGCTGGGGCAATCCAAGCGGAACAGACTCCCTCCTCTTCCTCCTCAAACGACTCCTTCCTCACCTCCTCCCCGTCCTGCTGGTGCTGGGATGTCCAAGCGTCTTAGAGGGTGATGGACCAAATACCTTTCAGCTGAGTTGAACCTTTAAATTGTTGAAGCGAGAATATATTTGTGTTAAACCTAAAGTACTATTTGGACTTCACCTCTTTTTCAACTCAAGAACTTACAGCACCAAATGTATCTGATTTCTGATAAACTGCCTCTAAATCGAATTGAAGTTGGAAACTAAAAATTAGAGGTTGTTTGGAGTTACAAAGAAGCCCACTCCTCATCTTCACTTGAGTCTTGAAGTTCAAGTTGCCGCCAATAGCACAACAGACCTACATTTCCAATTATACCGTTGAGTTGCACTGTGAGTAATGTTGGCACCCAACCATTTCCTCTAAGATGTTTTCAGACATGAACTATGGAAAATGTAGGGGAAATTGGTTCTAAACATTTTCTTGAGTTTGTCTTTCACATATGAAGAATGTAGCAGGATATTGTCCTTGTCAGACTTGTTCACAATAACAGTAAAATGTCCAGAACATTCAAGTTAGGGGGGGCACAAGGTGGAATATAAGGTATAAATTCTGCTGTGGAAATGTTTTTGTTAAGACTAACACCAATTCTTTACCAATTGACATCTTTGTCCATGTCTTCTTTGTGTATGGTTCCTCTCTTTCATCCTGAGATATTTGGATTGTTTTTATTGTTTTCATTTTTTTTTTCTGTCGCATTTTAGAAATGTCATCGCCCACTTGATCGCTGTGGGTTTTCTGGACATTTTCCTGCTGTATTCTCACACGGGGTCACTTCGACATTTTCTGGACATTTTATTTGGCAGGAAAATAACTACAGTGTCTGACAGCGGCTCTAGCTAACTTCATTTACTACTAAACTGCTTTAAATTGTGGTGGCAATGCAGTAGCTTGTCTTAGACAGCCAACACAATGTTTATGTAATGCAAGAGATCATTGCTTTTGGTTAATAATATAAAATGGAGAGAGTCTAAACAGAGTCATAACAAGTTTAATGCTGCAATGTTAGCTATGTTTATAATTAATTATTTTACATCACACATTCTCAATTTGCACTACAGTCTGCCTCTAAGGGAGTACTTATTTTTATAGTTGTATTCATGTATCAAGATCAAGAGCATGCCTCCACCAACCAATGCAGTGTCTATGTACATATTTCAACATACTTTTTTTCCCTTTGACCACTGAAACATAATCACTGACCGAAAGTTGATGAAATGTATCTAAGCAGTCTTGAGACATCACATTCAAGAGGCCAAATAATTCCTGATATATAGGTTTCAAATCAGATCATTCTTGAGTCAATGTGAACGTCTGTACCAAATTTGAAGACATTCCCTTGAGTTGATCTTGAGATATTGTGTTCAAAAAAACATAAACATACTTTGTCAGGCCACAGTGACCTTTAACTTTGGCTACCAAAATTTAATCCTTCAGTCCGATTGAATGTTTGTGCCAAATATGAAAGGATTCCTTGACGACGTTCCAGAAATATAACCTTCACAAGGCAAAAAATTTACTTTGTGAGGTCCACCATGACCTTGACGTTTAACCACCAAAATCAAATCTTTTTACCCTTGAGTGAATATTTGTACCAAATTGAAGAATTTCCCTCAACACTTTCTTGAGATATCGCGTTCACGAGTTTGGGAGACAGACGGTCAGACAGACGGTCAGACAGACAGACGAATGGACAAACCGAAACCATAATGCCTCTGGCCACTGGCTGGCAGGTGAGGATGCATAAAAAATTTGAGGTTAAAATGAAATTGAAATTTACACATGCTCTAGCAGAGTTCTCCAAACCTGCATGTTTGCAATAGAATCCAGTATGATCTTACCCCCCTGCCAAATTTCCCTCCCTTCATTAGACTCTTCTTTCTCCAGGTCATATCTAACTGCACCTTCACAGATCTGATGCTGTGTATGTGGAGCAACATGTTGTTGAGTGAGGTGGGCCGGTAGTCTGCTGTGGATCTGTTAGAAGGTCCTAGAAGGAGGACAAATAGAATTGTGTGGTTTTTCATTTGCACACTTGTAACTACTGGGCAAGTGTCTCTTAAGGAAAATTAAAAACCTCTTGTGCACTCACATCAGTTTGAATCCAGGAGTGTACTTCTCATTACTCATTCAAGTAACTTCCTCATACTTGGGTTTTTGAGAAAATTTGGAGACCACCCACAGGACCAAATGCATATGCCAAGTTTAAGTTTCCTTGAAGACACTGCTGCCATGTATAATAAAACAGGAATTTAAGGATGTATACTTAAATAACCTGAAAAATATGGAAATGCTCAACTGTAATTGGGGTTAAAGGGACATCATGAAGTACAGTGAACTAACTATGACCTCACAGTCACAGTAAGTCCACAAAGCAGCAAGACCCAAAGAAGTGTCTTTCAGTGGCAGGTGTATCAGATCCTTGCCAGCATGGTAACAATAATTAACACATTGATTAGGTTGTGGGACAGTCGTTTACTTGGTAGGACATGGTCTACTTGGCCCATGAAGGAGGCGGTCTGGTCTATGAAGGATTTCCGTGAACGTTGCCCTTTGTTTCTTTTACGCGTTTAGCTGTTTTTGTTTAGTTGAAGTGTGATACTCAAGTGTTCGTAACTAAAGTACAATGAATCCAGGGATAGGTTGGGCAGGGAAGAATTCGTCCATTGCCTTTGTTTCTCTGAGATGGAAGGACTTGTTTGTCGGCAGCATTTGAAGTAGCCTTTAAAATGGGGACAGCCCGTGTGTGACAAAGTCTTTAAATGCAGCCTCCGAAGGATTCGGCCCCTGAATTGAGACACAGCTATAGTGGTCAGGTTTCGGCACAACTACTTGATTAGGTTTAGGAAATGCCATGTTCTTGGATATGTGCTTCCTCAAGGTTAAGACCTTTGTTGGCATGGTTACAATAAAAACAGGCAGTAAGGTCACAGGCTAAGTAATAAAATGTGTCTTACTAAGCAGCTTTGTCAATAACTCTTGGACTCCTTTTTTCTCCCCTGTAAAAATTCTGCATAGCCCAATACCACCCAGTCTTCCCGTTACAGTAATGAAGAACCAGCTAATCAACTGTTTCTCTCCTCATGTGGATAAAGTCCCAATCACCATCATCATTCATCACCTTCTCTGACTATTCACTGAGAAAAAAGAGGCTTCCTCCAGTTCAATTAAGTCAGATTTGCCTGGAAGAATCTATATTTGCCACTGATATTGAGCGAGGATGCAGGGGCAGGAGGTCAAACAGTTCCGTAACCTCCCTGAATCTCCACCTTAATCAATAAACTGATTTCTATTAACACCTGTGAATCTGCCGGTCTTCACAGATTCCAGTCCACACTACATGGACGGTCACAAATGTGTGTTTGTGAAAGCTGAACCACAGGCATTTACATAATCACACAGTCTGTCAGAGCTGAGAGTGCAGCGTAACAGCACGATATCCGAGTATCGGCAAAAGGGAATGTCAGTGAAGTTTGGTTTACAATGTCTGAAAGGCTTCAAGGGATGATGCTCAGCAGGTTTGACAGGTTGTTCTTACACTGCGTCCTTCTTGCCTTAACAGTTCATACTGAACCCCTGACCACCATTCAGCATTTCTCTTTTACCGTTGAAACATTTGGAATTTTGATTTCATGCTGAATCGGAGCTTCCAAAGGACACCAGTGTGTTTCAAAACACTTCAGCTGTGCCCTGAACTATTTTTAAGAATAATCTTTTATTTTGTAAGTGGGTTTGCACACACAGGAAATTTGACCTCTGCATTTAATACACCCACTGCACACACACTGGGAGCAGTGAGCACTTCAGTCGTGTGGGATAGGAAATTCAGGGATTCAAACTAGCAACTTTCTTTTACCAAGCCTGCTCACTATTCTAGTTTTTTGACCACGGCTGCCCTCAAAGATAACTTTACATCTTGTTAGCACACACATTTATAAAACATTGTCTTGTTCATATCAGTAGACGGTTACGCTTCATTGATTTGTAAATTCATTTCCTAAAGATTTTCCTTCACCATAATTAAGAAACAAACTTTTTAGCTAAAGTTAAATGTGGTTGCAGTAAAAATAAATGCAGACACCTATTATATTTCTATAGTTACGTACTATACAACTTTGTACTGGTTTAAAGTCCATAACTAGTCCAAAAATGTAAAATAGCGCACCACATGCAAATACAAACACACACACGCACACACACACAGTGCCTGAACCCCATTTGGCAATTTCATGCTTATTTCAGAGGTGTGACTGTGTAGGGAAGTTGTTTCACTGTGCCATAATTTATTCCCTAAGGAAACTCTATTTATAATGACTTCACCCCCTCATTTGCTTGTAATAAATATATTTATGAGTCCCTGGGTTTTCTGGAGCCACACAGCACCAGCACATCTTTATAGATTTGCAGGTTTTTCAACGAGCAGGGAGATTATGTGTTTACATCACTTGGTTTGTACAGTTGTAAAAAATTCATTAAACACAGTTTTAAGGTTACTGGCCACTGCAGCCTAAGCCACAGGTACCGAGAGGAAACTGAGAAAAACAGTCAGAATATAGAATAGAATGGCTTTAATTTGTCAGAATATCTTCCAGCATCTCTTGCAATAACGGCATTTCTGCAATTAATAATATTGTGGTACACCCTCACAAAATAGTTAAATTGTAAAGTATAACACAATATTCTCTTATTTGCTTTCTAGCAGATTTTTAGATAGTTTGACTGTAGTTAATATAACACTACAGCCAGCTGCTGATTAGCTTATCTCAGCATATAGACCAACTACTGGATGACTAAATTCTAATTTTACAAATGAAAAGAGTTACATTTGTTGTTTCCAACAACAAACATGGCAACAGTGGAGTAGATAAAAGATTATTTACCTATGAAAAAGTCATTGTGTGATCTTACTTCACTTGGGCACAGGGACAGATGCCTGTAGTTTCTTACCAACTCAAATTATTGCCCCAGTTTCCAGTGGTTAGGCTGCGATTCATCTGCTTTGTCACTATCCATGAGCTTTCAGAAGACATGCACAAATATGGACAAAATAGACCCAGGGATTCATACCTCGTATGTTACATATGTCTGCACACGTTTCATGGCAATCTAGTTATTAAGATATTTCAGTCTGGACCAAAGAGGTGCATGTCAGTATTATTATTTGCATGTAAAAACATATTCTCTGCACATGTTTATTTGTGTGATGAAATCCTGGACGAGACACCACTAAATGGCAATGGTCTCAAGAGAGTAGCCACTTTAACAACATATTGACGATATGAAAGATTAACTAAACTTGTTTTTAATACGTTATTCTTGTCAGACATCTCGTGTCAGGGTTTCTTTCCGTAAGCCTTCACTCTCAGTACCTGAATTACATGCTCAAGTCTGCAATTAATTCAACCTTTGATCCACCATTTTCCCATTATCCCAATTTAAGCCTTAATTATAGTGAGAGGGATTTAAGAAGATCCACTGCATGAAAAATCAATTTATATGCTAGACCAGTGGTAATTAGAGAGAATGTATGGAGGATATTCCTAGTTGACCCACAAAAGAGCATAAAAAGAGGGGTGATGGAGAAGCTGGCGTATTAACTGGGGAAATCTCACCACATGCTGGACTTAATAACTGAATGATACTCACCGACGCTCTGGTTGGTCAGCAGGCTCAAAACTCACCTCCCACTGTGCACAGAGAGCACCACAGACTTGAATCTGACTCTCAATATTCGCTCCATATCATCCACTCATCTTTCCTGTGCGTACCATCCCTTGAAGCAGAAGAGCCATTAAGAACACGTTTCATGACACTTCCTTGCATGCAAAGAGTGCATTGTGGCTCTATTGTGTCCACTTAGATCCTTAGTTTGCTAATGACTGCTTTGCTAACCTCCTAAAGATCCGTCTTCTCTCTAAAGGACATTAAATCCTCTGAACCATGAAACAGTGCCAGATTATTTCTCAACAATTAATTTAATTTTTCTTTCACAATGTAAAGCGAGAACAAAAATCAACTAATGGGTTGATCAATTACAGCGTTAATTAGCGAAGCGGGTGAAAAGATGAGCTGAATTTGAAACGCTGATGATGTTATTTTGATGAATGCTTAGGGCCATTGTGAACTTCTCTCAAAAATGTATCCCATTTGACCGCATGTGTAAGATGAATACTCCTGCATTTCACTTAAGAGTGCACTAGAGACAGAACCAGAGGACTGGAAATTGAATTTCTCGTTACTGTCTCTGATATCTCAGGTTATTTTCTCTTATTTTCAGTTTTTTTCACAACCACTGTGTCTAAAAGGCAACTCACGCTGTGGTTTCATAGCCCCCACCACCACCTCTCAAACTGCCACCCCGGAACCACAGAGCAGCATATGATATAGAGCAGAGCTGTCATCCTCTGCAGCCTGCGTCTCATTACTCAGGCCGTATTTATCCTTCCATGCTCAGGAAGTCTGCGTTTATCAGGCCTTTTTATCGATGGCCGTTGGGGTCATTACTAGGGATGGACAGTATTTCCTGTGCAGTCATAATTAAGTCATAGTGCTGCAGTCATTCATCAGTAAGTTTATAGTTTGACTTAAAGCTGTAAACGCCCTTATGGCCAGCTTTTCTAAATAGTGCTATGAAGAATTTCAAAATCACAGATGCATATTTGTCTTTTTTATGAGGCCTTGTCAGGGGACGTTGTGTTAATTGAGTGGTCAGCACGCACATACAGAAACACACACACACACAAGCATGCATGATTTGTGGAACCCTGGTGTGTGTGTTTAACAAAACTCAAATCCTTCCACATATATTAACATCATGTTGTCATCTGGTAGACCTGAGTCATCATGTATTCGACCCCTGAGGTTAGGATCTGAGTTAGAGCAGTGCTAGCAGGTGGGAGAATTATAGTGCATGGACGAACTCGAATAATGGTGAGAGCTCAGCATTTTAAAGCTAATTTCAGCATTACTGTCAGATTGATTTCTGCTGCTACGATCCAGGGTTTGGACTATTTGGAAGAAGATGCACAATATGCAAAGCCAGGGAGGTGAAATGGTGGGACACACAGGTTCTTGTTAAACATGGCATAAATACGTGAGATTGTTGACAACATGCAGAATGCATCTGTGCTAAACCTACTGGGTAAAAAAACACAGCAAACAAGTGACAAAGTCAACAGAGACCCTCTTCGAGCAAAGTGTAAATGTTGCTGCGAGACGATAAACAGAAAAGACAGTTAAATCTCTATTCATCCCTTGATAAAGGAGAATAACCTTGTTTTATGGGCTGCGCCACAAAGCAGAAAATTAGTTCCTGAAAAAGTCATTAGCAACTTGGTTGTTTTATGGGGTGACATGCCCTCTTGTGACCAATACTGTGCATTTTTCCTCTGTAGAAGACTTTCTCTGTCAGATACTTAAACACAGGAGAAAGCTCTGAGTAGAAAATACTTACAGACACGTCCATACAGTAAATTAGTTTGGCACTGGCCTGTGAAAGTATTTACTGTAAACATTTGGTTGAACATAAACATGCTGTTATTTGCACATAAAAGCAGGATATAGTTACCTGAAATTAATAGGCTAGACAATGAAATCCATAAAAATACACATATATATATATATATATATATATATATTTTGCTAAAAATACATGTTTAACTAATGACACCGTTCCATGTGATAAAGTTTTTTTTTTAATCTTCTGTCAGTATAGTAATTCCTGTCTACATTTTATTCTTGAGTGGCTTCTGATATGATGTGTGATGCATTATATTATTACAACCATGGAATATGTCTGTTGACAACTGTTAACAGACAGTTGTTAACAGTTGTATGTCTGTTAACAACGTATACAATATTTGAATCAATCTAAACTTGCAAATAGGTTTGAACACAACACTGACATATCATGAGCTTTAAAATTTATAGAGAACATATAAGCATTTGTACACACCCTGGAACATTAGAATTTGTTTATTTGAATGAGTGACTGTACATCTGTAAAGATTTGGGCTGAAGCTCACTATAAAGTTCTATAGAGCTGAGGGAAGCAGATGTTCATCACTAATAATGACCTCTTCCACATAGCTTTCACATGTCGTATGATAGATAATTATATAAATATTGTTCAGAGTGGCTTTACAATATAGTCTTTAGAATTTTAATTATGTGATGATTTGTAATTTTCTCTCTAGGAGGTAGATCAGATCATCAATACCACCATATCATGTGCACACTAAAAATGAAGCTTAGCATAAAGTAAAAAGATTTGCGTGTTTGTTTAGACCACTTTCCAATTCAAGCTAATGTTTGATGTTATTTGGTGCAAACATACATTCAGTATTAAGAAACTCTGAATTAACAGGCGACCAGTGCAGCGACTGCGACTCAGTGACAGTGTCGATGATGACAAAAGCAAGGACAGCTGCTGTTTTACTAAACTTTAAATAAACAGATGAACACCTCTTTGTGCAACAGCAGTGCTGCTTCTTCAGGGTTTTGTGGATTGAGACAGGGGGTAGAGCGGTTGTCCTCCAACCAGAAGGTCAGCGGTTCAATCCTCAGCCTTTCCCATCTGCATGCAAAAGTCAGGCAAGATTCTAAACCTCTTAATTGCCCCTCATAGATGTTGAATGCACTAACTGTAAGTCACTTTGGATAAAGCCACCAAATGACATGTGATGAGTCCTGCTCCTGGTCTTTCCTATCAGCCATTTAATTGCTGCAGGTGACTTCTACAGTTTCAGAAAGAAAACAGGCAGTAGCAACAATAAAATATCAAAAGGATCCCACCCTTAATATCCTCATTCATTTCCATGTGCTCCTTAAATCAGATGCTTTTAACCTGCTACTATATCATATTAGGGGCATTTTCCCAAGCTGACATGTCTACTACTTGAAAGATTCAGCATGTCAAGATCTCTCTTAAAGATCCAGGCAGGGGGATGTTTTGTCAAAATAGGAAAATATGAAGTCATTGAAGAAAATTACACATTCAGAAGTCTTGAAGCCTCTGCGTCAAGCCCATCCTGCAGTATGCTGCTCAAAAACAAGCATGAACATTTTTGTTTAATGTTCGCTGCATAAACTAAGAACTAAGTAAACTGAAAAACTATCCTGTACAATCCTTATGCACCTACAGATACAAACTTAATCTCACATCAAGCACAGGTGGAATAATATGTGAATGGCCATGTCCTCATGTGTTTTTTCAAATGAAAGAGCATTTCCTAAAAAATTAGCTTTTTCCTTGTGCAGCCCATTTGAGTGGATATGACTACTTGTTAAGCTCTCACGCTATCCCGGATCATTGTTCATTAGCTGTTAATGAACAGTGGCAGAATGAGCAGGGATATTACAGAAACAATTAGACAGGCACTCAAACGGAGGGTGCACGGGTCAAAGTGCGGAAGATTAATCGCCTCTGTCACGTACGAATGAAAATGAAACTTGCTGGAGAAAGCACACTGGGAAAGCTGTCTAATTTCATCCCAAGCCATTTGCAGGCAAAACAAGAACACGATCTGAAGATTATTGCTTTTGATTGTAGAGCTGGTGAGAACGACTGCAACACGCACAATATTTCCTGGATACACAATGTTGCTGCAGTAAAAGAAGACTTTCTTTAATTTTTATTCCCAGACTGGAAAACAGATCATAAACAGAGGAAGAGAGTATAAGGAGGCAGAGGGAGAAGTGTAGTGTTTTAAGGCGTGCCACCCCATCACCCACGAGTGACGCACTGATCTTCATTTCCCTGCTCAGTGTAGCACATCTCATCTTATCACGCCTTTCCAGGTGCAGCCTTTTGAGCAGTTCCCTGGTGTCGTGGGCCCTGGAGGACATGCTAACAAGGATACGTGCAGGGTACTCTGTGCTCACAGTGCACAGCGGGGACATGCGATAATGTGGAATAGTTAGACTCAAGATCAAGTTGAGCTCAGTCACATGCACTCCAAGTGTTCACCAATACAGGGTTACATGACAAGATAACATGATGTGCAAAGGGTTGTTTTAAGAGGAATCGCTTTTTCAATAATCTTCCCGAATGTGACCAATGGATCTTTCTGTATTAAGGAGGGGAATTGCTTGAACATTTCATAATGCCCCCATGGCCATTATGAATTTGTGTATCAATAGACTGTTATCATTGTAAAAAACATGGCCAGGTCCTTCTGGTTGGCTGTTTATAAAAGGACAAAGACAGAAGGCAGGAAAAGATAATTCTATAGTCACAAAAAAAAACATGAAAGAAAAATAAACAATATTATTTACAAAGCTGGAGAGCGATTTAAAGTTACATCACATCCCTACAAATGTCACACAGCGCACGAAAAGTCAACCAAGAGTCAACAAGAAAGCTGATTCATCCACAAAGAAAGAAATGTCTTAATGACTGCCGGCAGCACTTCTGCTTTCATTGCTTTCTTTCAGATTACAAGGCAGGCTTGTACACTCACCGGCCACAGTTGCTGCAGATCTGTCAGCAGCTGCAAATTGTCATGTTCAAGAAAACAGTTTGAGATGATGTGAGCTTTGTGACATGGTGCATTATCCTGCTGGAAGTAGCCATCAGAAGATGGGTACACTGTGGTCATAAAGGGATGGACATGGTCAGCAACAATACTCAGGTAGGCTGTGGCGTTTAAACGATGCTCAATTGGTACTAAGGGGCCCAAAGTGTGCCAAGAAAATATCCCCCAGACCCTACGCCACCACCCCGACCAGCCTGAACCGTTGATACAAGGCAGGATGGATCCATGCTTTCATGTTGTTTATGCAAAATTCTGATCCTATCATCTGAATGTCGCAGATGACCAGGCAACGTTTTTCCAATCTTCTATTGTCCAAATCTGGTGAGCCTGTGAGAATTGTAGCCTCAGTTTCCTGTTCTTAGCTGACAGGAGTGGCACCCATTGTGGTCTTCTGCTGCTGTAGCCCATCTGCTTCAAGGTTCCACGTGTTGTGTGTTCAGAGATGGTATTCTGCATACCTTGGTTGTAACAAGTGGTTATTTGAGTTACTGTTGCCTTTCTATCATCTCGAACCACTCTGCCCATTCTCCTCTGACCTCTGAAATCAAAACAACTGCCGCTCACTGGATATGTAAGAATGTTCAATGACGACTATAAACGGAAACATTTTTCTTTTAACCTGCATTATTTGTTGGGTCACAAGGTAGCAAAAAAAAAAAAAAAAGGAAACTCAAATGGCCTAAAGCTGATTCGGCTAACAACAGCTAACAGTTCTCATCCAGTAGGCATGGACCAAAATTACCATTCATTTGGAGCTGTCCCTATGGCTATCTGATTAATGCAAGTTAAATATGGTCATACTCCTGCAGGAAATCTCAAGGTAGAAGATGTAAAGCACCAATATGTTCACCAGCTAGTCACAACGTTGCTGTGAGCCAAACACTGAAGTTGCAGGCCATACCAACCAAAACAATGAGCTGAAAGGTGCTAAAACTCTCCATAGAGCACTGTAGAGTCAGGTGTTTAATTGTACATTTGCCATTACAAGTGACACCTTGATATAAAAGTGTATCACGATTCATTCCCTCTGAGGCTAAAATCATTAAGACTCTGCCCAGACCTGCCAACACTGACACATTGAGTGTGTGACTTGCACAATCAACACAGGTATCAATCTCACACCATACATGCACACTTTCATGTGAACTCTGCCTCTTGGTGTTTATGTGTAAAGAGATTCATTTATAAATAAAAGGAAAAGCAGTTTATGCAACAACAAATGATTGGGATGTGCATTACAATGGAGCGTCCGTCACTGAACATGAGGGCAGCAATTTCATTGAACAACGATATGATGTGTCAAAGCAAGGTTGGGAACAAATGCAAATTGCGTTAAGTTGTGGAGCTGCAGTAAGTAGAGGTTAGTTAAGAGGTTGACCAGTCACAACAAGGTGGGCCAGCTGGCCAATCAGAACAAACTAGGCTATATCAGGAAGGTGGCCTTAAAGAGACAAGCTTATAGTGAGACAGAGGCTGAAAAGAAGAGCTGTAGCAGTGGACAGGAAAGTGATGAGTTTCAAGTCATAAATTAAAATCATGAACCTGAATATGAGTATATGTTTTCTTTGTAATCAAATACCTGGAAATGCTAGTAAATGTTAATATTAACTGCTAATTGCTAACAGTAAAATTAACAGTTAACAGCAACAGTTAAGATCAAAATATACATTTTCATACATATTCTTTTTCCATCAAGCCTGTTAATTTTGTTCTCAAAGTTTTTTTTTCCCCCACTTCAGGCCAACATGACCTGTGATTAGAAATATGGTGTCATGCATGTTTAATTATTATTACATTATAAAACCCTCTTAGAGTAACTGCATTCAAATGCTACTCTCAACATAACTGCAACAAACTCACTGACATGTCTCATTCGTTTTCAAACGATATCATTGCCACTTGACAATGAAATGTCCCTCTATACCAGCCTCTCACTTCATCTCACATCATCCTCTATTGTAGAGCAGCTGGCAGTGTGAGGAGGAGGAGGGTGGGTGGATTGCATCTTGACATTACTGCAGACAGTCTTTTATTTGTATATGAAGTTTTGAAAGGAAAAACCCTCACTGTCATCCTGAGCAAGGTTTTAAGGTTTATGTTATACAATCACCTCTTTTTTGCTACAGTGAAGAAAAAGATATTACCCTGTCTTTAAATCAATTCGACTTGTTCAGATTAACTTTTTGAAGGCACTTGACTTCAAATTATGGTTGCGTGCTCACAGTCTGCCACTGTGGTTTCAGGGCATATTTGTGAGTTTCATCATGATAATATTAAAGTTCCAATTTTAGCACAAAAAGTGTCATTAGCAGCTGTTAGATAAAGATAACATCACCGGAAGAGTCAGGATGCATTTGGATGCAGTTGATTACAACTGGTCAAGCAGTCAAATCAGCATAGCTGAATAACGCTTTGCATTAACATCCATTTGTCAGTTACAATATTCTTCGTCATTTGTTGCCAAAAATCAGCTATAATAACTTGTGTTTTGTTTTCAGAAGTCATTTAGCTCTTCTCTATATTCAAGGCTTGTCTCAAGGAAGGACAAAGTTGACAACCAATATTTCTAATCAGTAAAACAGAAGATATGAGCGCACTAACTTCTCTTAAACATGATCTGCATAAAGAGCCGAACACAGTCACTCTTTCAGCAAGAAAACATGTCACTTCATTTCTTGTTCGATAAACCTATAAATCAGGTTTTCACAGGTGCATTATTCAGTAAACTTCTTGAGAAAGGTCAAAAGTATTTGCATGATACTGCACTGCTGTCTTACAAGCAGAACAAAGGAGGAAAAACAGAGGAACTGAGTCAATTTGATAGGCCGACTGTATCCTAAAACCGGACTTTTCTCACACCTTTCATGGTTTTCTGCTTCCTTAGTCAGCTCAGTGGCAGAGATAAGAGGCGAAAAGCCCGTTTTGAACCTCAGCACAAAAAAGCCCTAATGGTCTTAGATCATGTTCCCTCTCTGACACACCATTAAGTGCTAAATGTTAGGAATTGCATTACTGCAGCTCCTAAGATTAAGAGTGATAAGGAAAAGCTGTTATTCCTATCCTCTGTACTCACCAGCACAGGCCATAGCTTTCTGCAATGAATAATTCACACAGCCAAATCACTGGCCACAAAAGATAAAGGCCCTCCAACCACTCCTCGAGTGTATTGATTTTTGTTCTCTTTGTATGTTGGACTGAAGAGTGTCAACTGGATAATGGAAGCACAAACTGTAAAAGAAAAAAAAGTCATAAGCACTTTCAATCAGTAGGATTTTTTTCTGACACATCGACAGAAAAAGTTGAGGAAGGTTAATTGAATGTCTGCAAGTTGTGTCTGATAAAAGCTCACCATTTCTGAACCCAGTTTGTTTATAGCAGATTGCTATAATATCTAAAACGTATTTATGGTGCTACACACACACATACACACTGAGGTAAACACACATTTACTCTCTGAGCTTTTCTCACTATGAATTCTTCTGACTGAGTCTCAGTCAGATCTAAACATACCTATGATAACTTCACTTCGTACCCATTTTTGAGGGGATTTCTTTGAAAAAAACTTTATTCAACTAAAATAAATCTTCTCTGCAGTTAAAGGAGGCCTGAAGGTGCCAGCATACTCTGACAGAACTGCCTAACCCCACCAACCACCACCACCACCACACCATTTTGATGACAGATAAGGCAGCATGTGTTCGAAACATTTCTGTAACCGTCTGACTTTTACACCCTCTTTACCCACTGACTGGCCCACTGAACCGAGAGAAACCACACCAAGCCGCACCATTACACAAATACTTTTGTGGGTATAACAGAGAGCAATACAATTACTATCCTCTAGGAGAAACAGTCTTAAAACAAATCGAAAGGGAAATGAATGGGCTTATCTCTGATAACATGTCAACTTCCCATCCCACATTTCAGTTTGGACTTTTGGACAGCTGGTTGTGCACACAATTCGTTTTCGACATGACATCATTGAGGCCAGTTGATGCTTTCTGTGTCAGATTACATTTTTGTTGTCTCTCCAGATCTGCAAAGGTCCATGCAGCCCTCTCTGAGGACGTCTGCATGTAGGCATATGCAAAAGCAAACTGGACTTCAAAAGAAATTAATTTGATTTCAATAATTGCATTAAGTTATATTTTTATAACTTAATGCCCTTCCTCATGCATACGTGGAGAGGCTCAGGTAGGGGAGCACACCTCCCTACTCTTCCATGAGCCTTCATGGAGACTGAAGCAGGGAGAGCAGCAGGTAAAGACCCTGGCACAGAACAGAGCAGCATCAACAACACATGACATCGATTAGGTCAGATTCAGTGTGAAAAGGAGGAGCCGGGTGGGAGCAGGCAGAGTGGGCAGCCAAAGCAGCTTAAATAGAGTGCGCTATATGAACTTTGCTAATTGAATGCATTGGAGGGGATCAGCTGAGCAATCATCTGATGTGGGCTGGCATTGATCTGCTGCTGATGTACTGAGATTGTGGCTGAGCTTGACTTCTAACTTGCCTGAACTAAGCTATGCTCAGTGTTGTTTTCACGGACTGTGTGTGTGTGTGTGTATGTGTGTACCGTCGTCTTCTGTCCTATTCTTGTTAAGTAGTTGGACACACAAATACACCAACTAAGAGGGTCGCAACAGTGCTTTCCATTAATATGTAGAACCTGTGTGTGCTTGTGAGTATGCACACACATCTGTTGTGGGGTGATTTAATTTGAAGACCAATTTATTTTTCAGGAGGACATGTGGTTTGGTGACGTAGTTGATGTGAGAAGGGTTGATTGCTGTACCGATAATCTCAAATGCAAAAAGCACAGAAGGTCAATCACCACACGTGTGTCGGGAGATGTTTTTTTAGTTTTCCTCTTAACAAAACTGCCTCCTGTTGCATTTGTCTATACTGCCTGTTCCAGCAGCCAGCACTGTCTTCATGTTTGTAGATAAGGGGACATTAGCTGAAAAATTTTTTTTTAAAGCCGATGCAGTTCAGAGCCTGTGGCTCTGTTGACTCTGTGGTGGAGGCTGCTGCCTGGCTGTCATTGTGATGATATACCAGTAACTGAATGGAGACAGATGCTGCTTTTTACACTTCAGTTTTAAATTAAAAGTTTTGATTAGCTATTTGCACAGAGGTTCTCTGATGACATTGACAAGTAAACAACTTTGGTAAACTTCTAAAAAGCTATTTGTTGGCAATATTTAGCTCAGAAAGCTTTGTGAAGGCTCATCACTATTTTTAATATACTTTATTCCATCTGAGGTACATCTGTGCTCAACTCAGAAAATGTCCTCCAATGCAATTTGCTGTCATCAATTGCAAAATATCAGTTGATCCAAATCCAGTGCACATAAATGCAAGGTGAGATAAGCCAGTGTAATTGTTTCTGCTGTGCCTCCTTATTTTAAAAGACAATTATAATGTGATCCTGTGAAGTCCGGCTCTGAGGGCTAATACTCAGCTTAATGAGACATGGATCGAAAAGACGGTTCTAAAGAGACATCGGCTCTCTCTCTCTACGTCAATACACCTGCTCTGCCATTTGGCTCCTTAAAGCTCAATAAATACATTGCTTATGTGACATTAGATCACTGCACCTCCATTCAAAATGTTCCAGAAGCCCCCTTGCAGGCTGGGGCTACAGAAGTCTCTTTAGAAAGATGGCGTTAATGAGAAATTTCATGGCATCCATCTTTGGGTCTAATGGGAACGAGAGTGAGTTGGGAGGAAAAGTTTGACATTAAGAACTTCATCCTTTCAACTACACGAAGAGTTTGCACAAGTCTACAATGAGAGGAGATGAGTGATGCGACGACACATTGAAAGGAAGAGAAGAACCCTTACTTGGCTTTGTCGAGAGATAACATTTATCATTGATGGAATAGAGAGGGTCTCATAAATGTATTCGCTCTCAAGTGCAGTGGAAAATTTTTTGGGAATACACACTTGAAGTACACAGCTCGGTTAATGTACATGACATAGTACATTAAATATTTCAGTGATAACGCAAGTGTACTGCAGTATTGTCTTACATTTTGCCTGTTTGTCATCACATTCGCACTCAACAGTGGACTTTTTGCCTTAACTCTCGACTGCAAGGCGCGCAAAATTGTTTTTTAACTTTCAAACACACAGGGACTTGCCAGTGCACAAAGCATCACAACCAAAACTACTGGGTAGTAACTTATTTACTTAAAAATATGTAGTTACACTCAGCATCAAATTATTAAACACATTAATGTATGGTCCGGTTTTCTACTCCTAATGGAATGTGGTTTGGACCAAAACATTAGTTCAGTGTTTGTATTACAACATCAAATTTGACAAGATGACAGAAAACATTAGGGCCCATTAAGACTTCCACGACGAATAGGGATTACATAAACACCTCTCTTTGAGGAGAGCCCCTGGTGGACGTGAATACATCTTTGACTTTTCCGAGTGTGTTAGGTATCATCCCTTACCGTTAAAACTTGTCAAGCTTCGGCTGATTTTTTAAAAATAAAGCTGTGTAGCGTGCTGTTTTGAGTGTCTGATTAGTATCACCTCAGAGACTTGTTATTTTTTTCATTGTTTTACTCTTTATTGTTTTGTGTGTTTGAGAGAAAGGATCAGGATAATTTCTTTGCAATAAATATTTTTAGGTGTGCAGCGACTGGGGTTCTGGTGCCATTGCATACAAGCTCCATTTTTTAATTCAATAAGTAACCAATAACCTACAAACAATGCAGTTGTTAATAATGTCAACATAATCCAATCTTATATATTTGCCCAATTCATACAAGGTCATTTGTTTGGGGCACAGTTTACTCGAATGCAGTGATTTTAGGCCTATTGAATTGGTAGCACCTAGTTTTAAATTCCTTTGAAAACAAAACATTTACATCCATCTTCTTTCATCCTAAGGGTTAAGGTTACAAATGTCACATTTTAATGGAGACAGTGAACAACATTCACAATCCAAAGCATATTCCATAGTAGGTGTAGGGGCCGGTCACAAATACACAAATAAACTTTTGCCTCCTGTTCACTTCCAATCTGTGAGAGTGAAATGTGAATAATTAAAATTCACTTCCTGTGGCATAGCAAATCACAATGTGGCTTCCCATGGAGTTCAACTTTGATTGACTTTGACCTGCGATATTGATTTTGCATTCATGTATGTGTAGCCGTGCCCTCACACAGTAGCATTGGAGAGTCCATCCAACTCTTCTTGGCTGTTACCCAAGATATTTAATATTTAATTAATACTGAATCACATTGTTTGTATAACAGACTTTAGGAAGTGCCTCTTAATCAAGGATAAAATGAAAAGAACATAAAAAATGCTTCAGATGTAAATTACATATACATACAGATATATACATTGAAAACAACAACAAAGCAACAATGTGCTTAGACTATCTGCTCAACAGCAGTCCCAGCAGCCTTAGCAGCATGTCAGCCTTAGTACTAATTAGCGTAAAAGGATGGTGAACACGGGAAAAATATCTGCTTAGCATCAGTACGCTAGCACTGTCATGGTGAGCATGCTAACATTAAGCTCCAAGCACCGCTCTGGCATTTGTACCTATGGATCAATCATACACCTGATGACATAATTGCTGGAATACATTTCAACTCTGAGCATTTCCCTTACTTTTCTGTTCCATGCAGATTACACTGCAACATCCTGAATGGTCCATCCAGTATCTGCAGGGTCCTGTATTCTATATAGAAGCTGCTGTGTTATCTCTACAAAATGCTTACTCAGAGGGGACACAAACTCCCTAGATCACTGGATCCTCATTTTAAACATATCACAAGTGTCTGCTGAGAATGATAAGTGACTATTATCATGGTCCATTAAACACACGCCACTGAATGTTCCATGGAGACAATTTAGAGTACAAATCGGCCATACACCAAGACAAAATGTCCTCCACAGACTATTCTAGATATTAGTGTTGTTGAAGAGCAAATGCCCTTGCCACATCCAAATCAATCTTTTTTTCTATTGAAATGTTTAATATGAGAATGCAAGTACAGGAGGAGGAAAGAGGCAATAAAACCAACCTGCAAATGCTTGGATAGACAAGGCCCGACAAACAGTGCTATCTCATTTGGCATTGCTTTGACGAGGTCCTTGTTTACTAGAACCAATCTGCAGCTACTCTTTTTTTTTTTTTTTTTTACGAAAGGTTTATCACTAACGACGACATTTGCACATCACAGAATTTCCTCGTGCTGCACAGTTATTGTATCCCAACTGTGGAAATCCATGACAACAATCACACTATATTAAAGAGGAGCTCGACAAGCAGGTAGGAAATAAAGCCCCCTTATGCTCTGTTACGTGATAATAACACACTTGATTCACAATGAAGGTTTTCCCTCAAACCTGTGTGTGGTTGTGGCCAAGTAATATTTTCAATCATTAAAGGTTGACGAAGGAGTGTAAAAACACTGAAAAAGATGACTTGAGGAGGACAAAAATCTTCCAAGAACAGATGAAGAAAAATGTTAGTCTGCCCCAAAACCACTCAATAATATAGAAAACTGCAGCTCAATAACTTCCAAATCAAAAATGTATGCCTCTCTGGCCAAGAGGCATACCACAGGACATTGCTCTCTAACTGAGACTGTCTTTGTGTAGAAGAGAATGTTATGTCAAAGTCTTGCACAAACTAAAACTTGTATTTGAGTATAAAGATTTTGGAAGTGTATGCCTACGCCCTCTTTATTCCTAGTTAACCTTTACATGGTCAAACTGAGGATTTTAATGCTAACAGTGATGATCTGAGGAAGCATGAGGAGATTTTTAAACAGCTTGGCAGACATTTATAGCTCAATATTTCCTCTATATGAAGACCAGTAAATCCCAGCAGAGAGCTTAGCAGTCCACCAGAGCTTCCACTGGTCAGGAGTGTTACTTTACGGACATTTAAAATTTGTAAGAGATGTCCAAATTGCACAGAGAGGACACTAAGTGGTTTGGCTGGTAAAGGAGCAAATGTGTATGGCCATTTCTGGTCCACAATACTCATGTCAATCTATAGTTAGTGTGTGAAATGAAATTTCAAGGACATAAAGACACAAACGCTCATTGTGTCATCCTCACTCATGTATGTTTTTCCACACACAACCCCAATTGATGTACTTTACAAAGTACTGACTGTATAAACAAATACAAGCCTTACTTTTATGCGTTTCTATATTACTCATCTAGAGTAAAAACTGCACTTGTATTTGGAACATATTCCACTTTTATGTCTTGGATGGATTTAATCTGGACACTTGAAATTGTAATTGTGGACAGCTCAACCAATTAGAAGCTCATGTTACTGATCATTGAACAGCTTTGTCACAAAAATCACAGCACACAGGGTGACAACAACAACCACCAAGATCTGTCTATTATCATTCGGTTCAGAAATACAGCTTTTTACCATAATGGCACTGGCAGTATAACTTAATGTGTACGATATTAGGAGAATGCTAAAACTAGGAACCAACTATAAGGCTGCATAAGCAAAGTGTAGGCCTACCGATGAGTGCAAGGTAATATTTTATTTTTTATGAATTATATTTTTATATCCTCACAACATTGATGCAACCTGGCACCTCTGTTGCCCAATTTGAGCAGGTGTTTCAGTACTATTATTCATCTGCTATAGCTGATTGTGAATGTTAGCAAGACATCTGATGTGTTGTGGCAGATTCAAACTGCCTCTGCAGCATGAACACAATTCAAAACGCAGTTTTCAACTAAGAGCAGCACTACACACAGCAGAAGTGTGCTCCTGTCATGAGTGGTGACTACCCTGCTTAAATACAATTCTTTATCCTGCCATTTCCTTGTGTATCAGCTATGGAGGCATTTTATTCACACATTTTTTCAGAGTGAATTGTATTTTCAGTTTGAGATAAAAAACACACATTCAAAACAATCAATTTTTCAGTCTTGGAAGACTATCTCTATGTAACTGTTCAAAACTCCTTTTTGAGAAAAAGAAAATCCCCACAAGATCCTCTTGCCTCAGGAACGCCCCTAGCACTCAGGGAAATGTGCCTTTTGAGAGGTTAGTTTTATAGACATTCTGCTTTATTAGATGATCCACAGTGAAAATTGACAGCATGGTGGAGAGATGGGAGGTGAAAAGACACAAAGGTTTCAGACCTTTGCAGTTAGATGTTTTGGCATTTGGAGGTTTCTACTTGGTGTTTTGCACAAAACAATCAATCTTTCACCAGTCAAGCTACAATGTGCCCATCTGGGACAAACTAAATCCACTGCATAATGCAACAGAGACCCACAGGATGCACGAATCAGATGTTCAACAATCATTATGGGCCAACTGAAACCATTGATGGAACATTCACCAGAATTTAAACTAATCCCAACATGAAGAGCAACTAGGATCAGCCATAGTGACTCTTTCGAGAGAGTTTGTGTGCAATTAAATCATTCAGCACAAACGGAAGAGCAAGTACTGTCCTGGAATTTTCAAAATGAGAAGCCATCAACAAACTCATAAGGAAAATTTAAATTCAGTGTTGCCAAAGTATTAATAAAATGGCTAAACACACAAGGCTGTACTTCAGAGTTAATTACAGAAAGAATGAGACAGAACAAATGCAACATCAAATAAATTGAGATGAAAAGTCAAAACTAATTAGATTTTAAAAAAAGATGTTTAGTGTCTGTTCTCCATGTACAACAGCATATCCTACTGCTAAGAAACTCTGATGCAACAAGCTCCACTATTTCTAAAAACACAAACTACCTGTTGCTGGTATTTACCAGAATTCTTACAAAAGAACAAGCAGTAGAAATAACAGTTTTCAGACATGGGATTTATTTATTTTCTGTCAACATAGTAAATAAATGCATGTGATACTGTCTGACAGTCTTTCTGTATGGCCAACTAACCAAATATTTCAATTGTTGCAAAGAAAATGTTAAAACTAAGATATTAGATTTGCCTCATAGCATCATTGCTGATACATTTTCTATCAATGATCCATTCATCAACTAAACGTTGCAGCTCGGCAGCTCATTATTCCGATATCCAATAACAGCTCTGTTCAAACAGAAAGAGCTGGAATGCTTGCACGATATTTGCTTTCTGGTGGCAACACCACTGACAGCTGGATTTAAAGAGGGGTACATGATCGGACATGTTTTTATTTTAGAAATCTGTACAATATATTAGGCAAGTAACTTAGTCTGTACTGGACAATTCAGAGACAATGAAAGTTGTGTTAGGGACCAAAGTTTACCGCTCATCACAGACCTGCTGCAACATTCAGGTATTTATCAGAACCACTATCTTTTCCTGGTCATAACTGAGCCTCCCCTAAACCCTCAACACGTTGCCATTTACAGTTATAGTGGAAATGGAGAAAATGTTGGTGTCATAGACTCATACCCACTGATGATATATTATGGCAGAAGTACAGTAGCTGTACAAAGTGTCAATTAACAGAGCAAATATATTCACTAATATATAAGGTAACTGACCCAGTTATTTAGTGAGGAAGTCTTTAATCTTTAAAAGAGATGATACAGGTTTTCTAAATCTCTAAAGAGTTGATATAAGAATTATATTCTATAAAACAAGGTAAACCTGAATCAATTATTGAGTTTAAGGCAAATCCACCACCTTTTGTCAGACACATTTACAATATAGGGGAAGCTAAGTTTATAAAATCCCATATGTTCCAGGTTACTATGGCAAGTAACACTCTGAACTTGTCTTTGTAATTTCAAATGGAAGTTCAGGAAATCAGTGATGCTTGGCACACTGGCAGTGTTTCATTGGACCACTCACTGTTTCAGTATTTAGTAAATGTGTGATACTATGAGAAACTTAAACTTAAAAAAGATCCAGAACATCCAAAGAGTTTAAACTTTATGAAAAATATAACTTATACAATCCAGAGTATTGAGACCTTGGATGCATCTTTATTATGTTTCTCCATCAAGATGAATGTCACGAAAGAAAGCACATTATCTGAATCTCATCATGAATAGTCCTTCATCATTACTGTGCAGGTACACTACAGCCGACTGTTGTCCTTCAAAAGGTATACAAAAGCTAATGTTCTGCAGCTAATTACCATCTCTGCACAGCAATGATGTGACTCAGCCTAAATGAGCATAGTGTTGAAGTCGGCTTCTGCCCCCAGTAAGTACATTTACTGAGTCTTGTAGCGGACAAATAACTAAGTGTGGTGGGAAACTATTTTGCAGTGGAAAAGTAACTTTTATATACCTGTCTGAGGATTTTATGACCTGAACTGTTTGTGACCTGAAACCTTTATGACCTTTCTATTACATATTGACTGTCCAAGGAATTATGCTTTATCGTCAAAGGAAACGTATGCAAATATGTGTCCTGTGTCTTAATTCCTGTTTCGAACTGCGCCTACAGAACCAGTCTGAACTGGCTCAGACAAACAGCCTTAGTTCTCCTATATAAGATGCTTGCATTTGACTGTTCTCCATCAGCACTCTGAGATCCCCATGACTCCCTGTGTTGATCCTTTCTGCAGAAAGCCCCTAATAAAATACACAAAGACAAATTTGGTAATCCAGCCTCTTGTATTTTCATATTTCGATCACAGTCTATACTGAGCAACAGATTTGAAAATGGATAAGATCCTTATAAACATGGTCTCATTTTGAAACTAGAATGGCACTCTGAACTGAGTGCATACCTCCGCCAACAGCCCAACCCCTCAAATTCAATCAAGCTGCACCAAATTTAACACACTCTTAGATCAGTTACTTAAATAAGTCGATTTTTTTCATCCAGATACACAAATGAATCCCAGGAAAAATGGTAAAATGCTGAAAACTTGCAATGTTAAAGAAAATGAATTCCTGGATCAGCCCCCTGATCCATATCCCCACCATAATGTCAAGGGTTCCCGTGTGATCCCTACCACATCATTCTGGAAAATTAGTTCAGTGGTTTTTTGTGTAATCTTGTGTGGAGGTGGCTCAGAGAACCTCCAGGGGAACCAGGGAGAGTTGAGTGGCACAGTGTGAGAGTAGTTGGCCAATTAGCTCTCCCTGGATTCAGAAGGTAGCAACAGAGCTGCCACAGGAAGAGTCACATAAAGACACGAAGAGACACCAAGCCGAGCTGAACTGAAAAGCCAAGATGCCAAGCAGAAATTGCTGGCGATTTAAATTCATTAATCTCTTAGGCACCCACTCACCTTTAAATGCAGTAGTTGTACTTCAAGCTCAGTCATGTGACAACCGCCCTCTCCAGCCTTGTGTTGTCCATCTGGAGATTCATTTCTTCAGTTTCCAAGTGGTCCTTACAAAGCTCTTTTACAGAATACCTTGTAGTTTATGGAGAAACATCCATGAACCAGTAGCAAGTAAGCCCAGCAGCAGCTGCTAACTCCACCTGAGGTCTTTACCCTCAGAGCTACACAGGTGCCTGCGGAGTGGCTTCTCTTAAATGGATAGTTCTCCCAAAAATCTAAATTCACTCATTATCTACTCTCCACTATGTCGATGGAGGGGTGGGTGAAGTGTTTGAATCCACAAAACACTTTAAGAGTTTCAGGGATAAACAGTGTTGCAGTCAAATCGAATCCAATTGAAGTAGATGGCAACCGCCTCTTCAAACGTAAAAAAAAAACACAAAAGGCCTCCATACTGCTCATGTGGTGTCATCCAAGAGTCGGTAAGCAACGGCATTGAGATTCAACTGGAAACAGTTTCATTTACACCATGTTTTTAGCCTAAATGTCAGCTGTTCTCTTCCTTCTAGTTACTGCTGCACTAACTCCCTGATCTCGTCGTGTGAAAACTCGCGACAGCTGCAGTACCAGTGATCACCATTTGCTTAATTTGTATTGGATATGGCTTCAACACTGTTTACCCCTGAAACTCCAAAAGTGTTTTTGGACTCAAACACTTCACCCACCCCTCCATCAGCATAGTGGTGTGTATATAATGTAATTTTCATTTTTGGGTGAACTATCCCTTTAAAGCAACAGTTAAACACTGGCTTCATTTCATGACATCCACATTGATATGCTTCAGACCACTAGAGGGCAGTAGGGAAAAGTTGTGGTGGAGTTAATATGAGTACAGTGGCTTATCTACACATCTGAATTTACACATGCACATTCAACCATGAGTTTATATGTAATGTGGGATTATTAGTCATTTTGACCTAAGAAACAATTGGTTTACAAAACTGCCTACATCCATTTTCAGTCATCAACTCAGGAAATGTCTGCTGATGAGTGCAGTCAGGTGTGTTCTCAACAACAGATAATTCTGGGGCATTCAGGTGAGGGGTGGCAGCATGCAGCATATAAATTTCACTGAAATCATGTTTTTGTTTACAACACATCAAAAGCTCATGAATCTTAATGTCCTTCCACGTCAACATCTTTGTCTGGGTGTATGGCAGCTCTTTTTGTCAGGAGATATTTGTATTCTTTGTGCTTTTTTCAGTTTTGCATCTGTTGCTTGTTAGAAACATTATCCACGTGCTGAATCCTTTGGAGGATCTCTTGCTGTGTTCACACATGAGTTCTCTCAGACATTATCTGGAGTTTTTACTCACAGCCCCTCTGGATAACTTGAGGAGATCATCCTAAGATCAGTGCATGTCTGAAAGCAGCTTAAGTAATTGTACTAGTTTTTTTACTGACATTATATTTCATTTTGAATGATGCCAAATATCAGATATTAATAATTACTGTGTTGAGTATAGTATTATTATAACCCATATGAATAATGGGCAAAACTACCAACTATGAATGCACTGTGTTCTCCTCTGTGTTCAGTGTTTGACATCTACCAACGTCTACCAATGCTTTTATTGCTTTCTATATTTTTCTATTTCCTCAATGCCAAACACAGTCTATCAAAAGGTAAAAACTGAAAAGCTACACAGAGGCCAATCCAAGTTCATGCTTTTGCACCTGCACGATGCTGCCACACGTTCTGTTGAACATGCAAATATCAAAAAGTTGGCTTCTGTGTTACAAAAACAGGTGGCGTTGATACAGAATCCAGAGAGCCACTGAATAGGTATAGTTGTCCCTTCACAGAGTTACACTCTCAGTATTTTAAAGCCAGCAGCACTGAGTCAGTGTTGAGTGAATGCAAATTTTGAGGACATTGTTGGGCTCAGCCACTGAAGCCCTTCCATTCTATTAACTACAATATAACCAAAAAACCTGTGACACTGGAGAAATAAACACCAAAGCCTGTTTCTACAGAGTAAAAGTTTCTGGAGTGCTCAGAATTTCAAACAAAGTATGATGGTGGTCTCTAGTAGTGAATGCAAATAAAGTTAATAATTCATAAAAGGAAGAAAGATCCAAGACGCTCGTCTGGCAAAAAGTTTTTTAAAAGCCTATATTCAGACGGTTATTTCATGGTAAAATCCATAAAAACATGACCATACATGTTTAAAATGAGCTGTGTAACAAGGCTGAAGAAGACTGTTTGTGCGGCTCCTCTTTGAAATAGCCATCTGAATAAAAGCTTTCTAACTTTTTGGCAGAAGGGTGCCTTGGATCTTTCTTCCTATTTCCACATTTTTCCACATTCTCCTTCAATGATCCAGAAGCAGAGAAATCTCTTTTACTTTCTTCCTTGTAGTCTAAATTACCTGTGTGTCTGTTGTGTGGAGATAGGCTCTTATCTTACATCGAATATGTTGACAAGTTGCAGCATGGTCCGTGGGGCAGATCCAATGGGGTGGCATATCTTGAAGGCTGTGGCTCTCTGCTGCTTCGATGATTCTGAATGCAACGCTTGCAAAAGTTGCTCTAGTTCAACTTCTGCTCAGTGTTTGTTTTGACCATGTAAGCAGTATTGTTGTCCTCAGTTGGGGCTTTGTCAGAGATGGAGTCACGGTTAGAGACTATCTGGGGAGCACAGTAAATAATATAACAGCTTATGAGTCAAATACTTTGGAATATTGAAAGTAGATGCGAAGAGACATGATTTATTTATGATGTGTCTATTGTATGTGGAAAGTAGTGATACATGTTGTTTTCTAGTATAGTTTAACTACACTTCCCAATTTGAAAAATACTGGTCTCACTATCTGTACCTCATCTTCAGTGGTGTTCATCAGTTTATTCAAAAATATCTACATCGGAGGTGGAGCAGTATGTGTACCATGGTGCTAATGGAGGATTGGGGGGGGGGGGGGGGGGGGCAGGTGAGTGTGGGGAATCAGGTGACTGGGTAGGGTTAGTACCTGGTTGAGGAGACAGGGTCTAAAATTACAGGGGTGTTGATGAAAGGGAAAATGATTGAATGAATGAATGATGAAACAGATTTAAATGGATATAAACGATATGTGAGACAATTAGCCTAAAGGCAGCACAGTTAACTTGTGGTGATATTTCAAAATTATGTTCACACTTTGTATTTGCAAAAAAAACAAAAAGACTTGTTATTCTCCAGGTAGTATCACAATGTAATGCAGAAATACACCAACAAAGGACGATGAGGACTGTAAGCAAGGAAACAACATGTTAACAATGCAGACTGTAAATGTTTTATGAGGATACAACTATTCTCAGCATGTACACCAAACCTCAGACAATTAATTCAGGAGGTTAATAATTCATTTGAATATAACTAAGAAAACTACATAGGACACATTTAACCATTAGAAGTTGTAATGAATTACATCACAAAATTAAAAAAAGACTCCATCATTTACTCAAAAGAAACCAAAACACCATCAGTAATAAAATAACAGTGCAGTTGATAAAATGTTTCTTGTGTATCATTTTACTATTCCTTGTTACTGCCAGGTTTAAGCTAGCTACAGTTTCATGGTAG
The DNA here is from genome assembly GCF_024713975.1 of Paralichthys olivaceus. Classification (NCBI taxonomy): domain Eukaryota; kingdom Metazoa; phylum Chordata; class Actinopteri; order Pleuronectiformes; family Paralichthyidae; genus Paralichthys; species Paralichthys olivaceus. The sequence goes on along the minus strand of NC_091094.1, from coordinate 24,419,247 downwards.
ATTTGCAGCTTCTGGATGTGTAAATAGATAAAATCAGGAATGCAGCCTAAAAACAGACACATCCCAGTGCAAGAAACTGTGAGACACAGTGTTCAAAACGTATTCCATCCACTTGTCCTTGATTTTCTCTACTAGGAAAGAGAGAACTGAAATCACTGTAATTTGAATTAATCTAGAGGAAATGTTATTCTTTACTTAAGTTAAATTTAGAGATCGTTAACAGTATTATTATCACAGAGCTACACTTCAAGTGAGAATAAGAACTGAATTGAATAAAACAGTCCAATTAAACTACACTGACAGTGGTGTGAGCATGCTGAAACATATCCATTTCTATGAAGTGCATCCAATGATTGTCTCTTTGAATAAACATCATACACATGTTTGCGAACTGCAGAAAAGCAGGCATGGGGTAATTTTCCCAATATTTTCTTCTTAAAGATTTTCATTACAGTTTTGCCAGCTGGGATGTTAATGACACTTTCTCAAAGCTCTGAAGACTCCCTTAAAGAACATTTACACTTGCCAAAGTTCGGTTGGATTTTAACACATCAGTTGGAAAAATCGTGAGGGTGCATCCAGCGTGTTCATTAGAGCTGCTGTTGACACTGCAACACATCTTTAAGGAGCTCTGGTTTCACAGTGCCTGTTCCTGTATAGCATATATTGTATGTGTGAAAGCTCAAAAGTGACAGAGAGACGAGCCACCATGAGCTTGCTAACAGACACATCTGACAATCCCACTATGTGTCGATTTACAATTTAGTTCAGAGAGAATTAACTTGTTAATGAAACCAACAGTTAGCATGCAAACATCTGTCATGTTTTAAAACTGCATTTAACATAATGTATTGTTTCAGTTCATTAGTTGATGTGATGATGAGGGAAATAGAAATGTTTTCTCTTTTGCATTTCAAAGTGAAAGACCAGATGAAACTATTAGGCTCCAGATTTCAGGTAAAGATCCTGACCTCAGTGCTTGTATAAAGACAGAAAAATACACCTGGTATAATGAATAAGTAGAGCCTGGTCTAGTGGGGTTATGATAATGAATCAGTCAAATCCCAGAGCTGTGGCTTTTGTTAGACAGGCCATCACAACTGCATCGTTCATCAGGTTGATAATTGAGAACTCTATAGAGTTGGTTCCAATGGATGAGCCACTGCATTTACATTTTCATATTATGAAAATTTGAAGTAAAATGTATTATACCTGATACACAATCAGAACTGTGTAATACAGTTTATTTGTATAGCCCTGGTAGAAATGTTATTAGGGGTCTGGATACATTTTGAATCATTGTCCATGAACATGTGTGGGAGAGCAGATAGGTCACTTAGGTCAGACATTATTACATTCATTAATCCAATATGATCAAGGTTTCTTCATAGGTTTTCCACATCCCACTGCAGAAGGCACTGGTGCACATATAGTAATCTTGCACTATTGTCACTTGTTAGTTAAGTTATATAGTTTGTGATGGTGGTATCATAAAAAATATTATTTGAAGTTCCATGCAAGACCTACAGTAGCTTACTCTGGTTGATCCGGGAGATACGTTTACTCTGACAATTGCAGTATATGTAATAATGGCAAGAAAGAGACAGACATTTTAAAATAAAATAGTTTAATCCACAAAATCGAACTCTGCTCTCCGGCTTTGTGCTGTCATCATTAGATATATTTAAGAAGAGTAGAGCTTGACTTGGTCCAGAGATGTGGACAGGGTTTTTTGCTATAAATCAAGCCATCATTTGTCTCTGATATTTCAACTTTGCTGGTGTTAAATGACACTATACCGTGTGGTATTTCCTTACAGCAGGCTACAAGACAGAAACATGTCAAGAAAAGGCTGCACAATCACTGGATGTCTGACAATATATCATTTTAAAGCCTTCCCTATAGTGCAAACTTTCAAGGGAACCAAGGTGTTAAGAAGCATTCACCCGTCTGCCTTGGCTACTAGCTAAGCCAGCCCTCAATGGGCCCATAGGAGGATTCTTTAAACATTCAACTCAATAAGTGGGCAGCAGACCCAAGAAAACATGACTGGCAAACTCAGGTATACCACAAAAATAAAAAAGTTGCGAGACCCAACAGTCCACTTGATGGCTGCTCTACAGGATACTCTGAAAACAAACTTCATCCCACCAAAGTAACCCAGCACCCTCGAGCAGCAACAACCACAAGTGTTCTAACAAAGACACAACCGTGGACATTCACATCCAGGATGAGCCCCCTGTTGTATTATCGTCCCCAGTTTCACTCGTTATATTTTATAATATAATATATAATTATTATATAATTATAATATTTTAAATACCAGAATATTTTATATTTAATTCGACCTACAGGACATTCCAGCAGTGACTGAGAATCACCATGTACATTTACCCATGAGTTTTACAAGCTGCAGTCGTAGGATTCAATCTGTCACCTGCGGTTGGACAATCACCGGAGCTCCAGAGAGAAAGAGGAGAGAAGAGATGTAAAACTATTGAGATTAAAACATATTATTATGGATATCAACTTTGAATAATACACTTCTTTAATTTAATGCAGTGACATTATGAAAAATAACTCCATGAATAAATTGTGCAAATACATAAATCAACTAACCATTTGTGACATAAGAGGAACAACTCATTATTATCTCCTTATTATGAAATATAAATATAATATTATAATTTATATTTCATATTATAAATTATAAATAAATTAAAATACATATTAAGTCTGTATATTTTAATTATATATTCTACACAATTTATTTGTGTAATTGTTTCAGTCATAATTATTTATTTATTATTTCACTTTCACTTTAGGTCTAGATAGTCTTAATTACTGATCCCTGCAGCGTATTCTATACACTATAAATTATCCACAACCATGATAAGACAAATGTTGCATGCAGAGACACAAACCGATAACTCTTCACCTTCTTCCTTTTACAGGATACTGGTGCAGTAACACTCTAGAGCTCTCCATGAGACATCCAGGCTATAGATCACACTGGCCCGACCTGCCATCCAGCATGGGTGAGCAATGAGCAGTAAGAGACTCAGGGAGTCACATGCTGCACTTTTTTTAGCTGGAGAGCAGATGAAATAACTTCATCCACATACAGCTTCATCCATAACACACACCAGGTCGACTTATCATGCTTTAGCACATTTGATACATTTATCCCCCAATAACACAACGATTATTTTAAGCAATTTTTAAAACAGACTTAATATAATCCTCAGGCTCCGAATCAGGAAGCAGCCACATGTAATTGTGTTATTGTCTGAAAAAACAAAAAAGCTTGGGCCATCAAGTTGTCACATTGTTAGCGAGCCTTCCCACATTCTGTATACGAGTAGAAAAGCCATTAACAGGTCAATGCAGCACTGTGACATGGACTAAAATGTCGAGCTGCTGGAAGATTGGCCTCAGGTGACAGGGCCATATTCTTCCCAGCAGCAGGGGGTTGAAATCTATAATGGAGGACTTGTCACAGCTCTAAAGAGGATTCATAATGATATCTTTGACAATAGACTGCACTGACTGCCAATGAGCCCTTGCCTGTCAGAGTGGAAATATAATGCTACAGGGGTGCCAAAACTTCCTCCTTCCTGGGAAACAATGCAAACTTGAAATAAGCACCAAAAACATTTACCCCACTTGTAAAGCTGTACCAAGTTAAAGAAAAGGAGGGTTGACTATTTTCTTAAAATATTGTGTTTGACAATCTTGACAGTAAAAAGAGAAAGTCTTTAGTCTTCTCACTCAATCATTTTTTCCCTTCTTCTTTTTTTTGTCCCATAGATGTATAATAACTGTGCGCTGCCTTCCTTGTGATAACACACTCCAAGTTCATGGCTTATATTACGCGGTGCCAAATTGGAAGTGTCTCAGGAGGTAAAGATGACATTCAAATATCCCAGCCGACTCTATTCATTATGGCCGCTGTGAGTGTTCCCCCAAATGGTGAGCCAGGTGAGCATCCCTCCCCTCAGCTCTCCTCTAATCAGCTCCCCAGAGACATCAAGTTTCTGTCGAGATGCTGCTGTTGTATGGCTCGTATTCAAATTTGTATTATTTTCAGTCATGAAGGTCAAACATGTCAAAGAAGATGATTAGGTTTTGACCCTTACATTTTGTCCACAAACAGTCAGTAACATATCTGCAGGCCATTCTGATGTTTTTTTAATGCTCTTTCCATTATACTTTAAAATAAAAATAGGAGCTACTGACAGTTATTCAATAAATATCCACTTATGTTTTTTTCAGGTGGTGTGATATTACCCAAAGGTGCAATAGCAGTTGTGCAAGTTATTGACTCTCTTTAACAGAAGTGCTTTCTTCTGCCGCTCATGTCCTCTAAAACCATATTATGTAAACCTGGATGAAATTTCATTTTTGTTGAAAGAGTACACTTAATATGTCGCTGTGTCAAATAAATGACCTCAGGTCGCAGATCCATTTTTAGGTTTTCAGTTGCTTTGAAGCAAAATTCCAAAGTGGAGGCACTATAAGCTCGTGTTTCCAAATTAGCGTGTCCTTTTTTGAACACAGGCAGGGACACCAGGACGTAAAGCGCAAGATTCACCCGAAGAATTATTGGAGCGTATCCCACTGCCTGCCGGTGTAAGTGGGCTGAGACTCGTACTAACGATGGTGACAAGGGAGAGAAAAAAAAGATAAGAAATTTTAAAAAGAGAACTACTTTGACCTCTGATGTCCTGTAGGAAAAGAGGCGACGTGCAATCTAGGTCCCTTTATGAGAAATACTGGGTCTGTAGCAGAGCAATTATCTCCTGAGCTTCACTTAAATGAACAAAATGACAATGTTTCATCTGTAGATTTACATCATGTGAAGCAGGAGTGTTCATAACTATCACTGCAGAAATCCACAGAACGATGGGAGTACATGATGTTGCAGATATTGTGAGTTCTGTTGGTATAAATGTGTAAAATCAATAACATATCCCTGTTAGCTGAGCAGACAAATATTTTAGCATGTAGAGTGTGCGCAGTACATGGACATGTTTTATCAGCTAAGATACAAATTATTAAGTTTCTCTTGAGGTCATAAATTCAAATTTTAAAACAAAATAAAAACAACTTACATTTATATACTTTTGTTTCTATGTATTTACCTATTTATTCATCTACATTCTCATTTGTTTCAAGATTTATCCTGCCATGCCCCTGAGCATGGTATTATTTGGTTCTATTACATCCTGATTTGACAATGTTGCAAACTGACAATCTTTATTTTTAATACCATCTTCGGGTGTTGAGAGTGCCAGGCCTTCACTTAGTATCACATGCTGAAAGAGTTTGCAGGCTTTTGGCCGAAGTAACGAGACATCACGTTATTACCTGACTATTAATAAAGACTGACTGTGTCCAGAATCAGCCCCTATTTCACTACTTTTTATGTAACAGACACTCCAAACAGTAAACAGATGTTATGGAATCTTTCTTCTGAGAGTCACTGTCAGCTGCGACATTAACACTCTTGCTCCAGTTTGTTTGAGAGACAAATATAAATTTTACATTGAAAACACATGCTTAGCTTATAAAACATGACACATTGTGAAAGATTAAGCAATCCACGCACGCACGCACGCACGCACGCACGCACGCACGCACGCACGCACGCACGCACGCACGCACGCACGCACGCACGCACGCACGCACACACACACACACACACACACACACACACACACACACACACACACACACACACACACACACACACACACACACACACACACACACACACATACACACACACACATACACACACACACACTATAATATATAATTGAGCTGCAGAAAGGTAATGTGGTGAAAAAGAAAGGTAAGTACGACAAGCTGTCTATACCACAGTCACTCGAGACTACCAAACAAAGGCTAACAGCTGTGGCCACCCGACTATGGTAAAGAGGCAGATGCCAGGAAAATGACCAACGTATTTTATTACTTGTATATTGCATTAGTAATATTACCCACTATTTTAAAATGTAACGTGTTGGAGCCTGTGCTGTCATTTACTTTGTGTTTATTCTGAACAGACACCTAAAACTGAAAAAAAGACATTTTGGTTTGAGAACAGAAAAATAACACAGTCCTTGTCACCATATGACAACCAGGATGTGCAGCATGAAATGTCATAAGGATTACCCCCAGGGCCCACAAGACATGCAGCTGCACATGCTCTGGACATCTCACCTCATTTTTTTTCCATTTTCCTCAAACCAGCCTTTCTAAGAAAAAAATCATCCTGGAGGTGACAAATTTGGAGGTTTCCATGAATATGGAGACAACTGGACAGAGATGGATGAGGTTGACATAAACACCTTAATATGATGATAATTTGGTGTGTATAGGACCCGAGGCGAGGCTGCGACGCTGTCTAAGATCAGTCAATCAATCACTTATTTGTATAGCCCATATTCACAAATGCTTTGCCTCATTGAGCTTATCAGTACACAATGTGGCTTCCTCTGCCCTTAACCCTCAACAGTGAGGAAAAAATTAACAGGGGAAAAGTATGGTGTGATTTCATGACCATGAGTCAAGGCCTGCATGAGGTGTGAGAGACACTGGCAGACAAGACAGCAGTCTGGGAGAAGTTGGTGGAACGTCTGCAAAACATGAACAGCCCTGAACCCGAGGGAATAGTGGACGAGCATCTGGTTCCGTTAGGAGGTGGTTATTATTTTTCATATCAGAACTGGTACCTATTTATGACTGTAAATGTGGTTATCTATCTATGTACTAGCCTTGCTTTGTGTTATATTATGTGATACTATTTCAATTTGGCAATTCATGCCCACAAGCAGGCAAAGTATGGACAGATATGTGTGACCTGTAATGCAGAGCCAGCTATACTTGGAAGATGCAAGTCTCCTCAGCTGACAGGTGGAGGTCTGAAGAAGAACCAGGGGATGCGGGTTGTTCTTGGTTTGACAGATGGACCGAGGGGGCACAGGGTCATGTGTGACAGTTTCTCCACCTCTCATTGGACTCAACCAACACTCCTGAAAGGTAAAATCACCATGGTTGGCATGCTAAGAGAGAACAGGTCTGAACTGCCCCCATCACATCTTGCAACAATGAGGTAGAGAGGCTTTCTCATCAAAACTGACCTTCACCCCCACCACCATCTTCCAGTTTCTTACCTCCCAAACAGGGAGAAGATCGTGTTCCTCCTGAGCACACTGCACAGAACAGCTGAGGTCAGTGATCATCAGGACAGGAAGTCAGTCATCATCCTAGACAACCACTATGACAAAGGAAGCGTGGCCAACCTGGACAAGGTAATTGGAAGTTACAGCTGCAGGATGACGACAGCCCGCCGGCCCCTGCTCATCTACCAAAACACCACTGATGTGTCCTCATATGTTGCCTTCTTGATATGGAACCAGATCAACTGTTATATTGAATGCACAATGAGCAACAAGAAGAAGAGGGTGTTCCAGGAGCAGCTGGAAAAGGCACTTGTAACTCAGCACATTCAAAGGAGCGAGTGTCTCTCCCCGCACAGCAGCGCTTTTCAAAGCTGTTCAGGGGGATGATTCTTGTCATGATCCACCTGAGGCTGCAGCTCGGGAAGACAAGAATATGAGATGCCAATTATGCTGCCAAGAGAAGGAGTAAAAAAAACAAATACTATGTGCTGCACATGTGAAACATACATCTGCACAGTCCACACACACAAGCTCATGTGCTAATTAAAATGAATTGTATTTACGCTCCTCATTTGTGTTTGATCTTTTTTCTTCTTATTCATTATTGCTTATATACATTGTGGGTGGAGGCAATGCTTCAAGAGAAAAGAAAAGTTCATGTCATTGTTTCCCCTCAAATCAAATAATATAATGATGATGTTGACAACTGCTATAAAAATGAATGCAATGTTTACACCTGTGCAGTGCCTTTATTATTCTTAACAAAAACAACAATAATATCAATTAATTATAGTAATAATAAGAAATAATAAAAAATATGAATAATTATAATGTTATTTATGTTCCATACATCAATGCAAGATACATTTCCATTACAATCTGTATCATTGGAAAATAAAGTTTTAATCTTAAAGAACAACAACAATTAGAATAATAACAATAACAATGAAATTGACGTACTATACACCAGCAAAAGATACATTTCCAGGAAATTGGACAGTACAGTTTTAAATGTTCACTAATAATCATCATAATATTTAATGATGAATCTGATTATTATTATAAAAAAATTTACTTTAAAACTGAATGATGTCATGAATGTGTCATTTTGTATACGCATACCAAATATTTTTAAATTTTACACGTTGATAAAGTAATTTTATTAAGTTGTGGTTAATTCTAACATTATTTCCAATGCTAATATAAACTGTAGAGTGTGATTTATAAAATATTAATTGCACGATGTATAATATAAATATATAAACTGTAAGTTATATTTAACTATGATGTTATATTAAAATACAATATTCCTGAAATGCAAATTATTACATTGGTGAACATGTCTGAGGGTCTGATTGTGAGCAGGAGAGGTGCATCCCTGAGGGAGGTATTTCATTGCTTTGCAGATGTCACAGTAGAGCTACACTCAAATTTAAATTACAGGCTACATCCTAACTGTAACATTAAAAAACCCACGGCCGTATTTCCTCCTAACATGGTCCCTGCTAACACTAACCCGGTGGCCCCGGGCATTGTTGTTGATGAAAACAAGCAGCCCGATGTGTCCTCTAAATAAAACGGCTGTGTTGAAATGTGCCCCCGCAGCAGATTCACTCTGCATTTGATGAAACACACACAGAAAACATTTTATATGGGGTCTCAAGGTGATAACAGGATTTGATAAGTATTGATTTACGCAAGTAATTTGAGACCCACCTACATATTGTACATCACAAGTCTTTGACATCACCGTTATTTGTTTGAGATAAGGCCATCCATCATGACACTCTCAAAGATGAAAGCTGTAAAAAAAAAGACCTCAGAAAACCTAAGTGTGTCTCTTGAGCTGAAGATTCATTACACTTTGATTCCTATGCAGTTTCCTCCTCTTTTCAGTCTTCGGAGCCTTTATCCTCCGCAGAGCATTTCTGCTGAAGCCGAGTTCTGGTCGGAGGAAATGAATCCTAAAAATCAGCATATCCTCAACAAAAGCGCCTGGAAATAAACACGCTCACCTCCCCCTCGTCATCCACCACACCTCTGACACAAACTACAACAACACCATGTAATTCCACATAGTGCCCCTCCAAAGGGACCAGCCTATTTCATATTTATACCTAGTGAAGAGATGGTGTACTTCGCTGCACTTTTGAGCGAGAGATTTCCCTCGCCTCTCACAAAAACGCTGCCACCCTTTAAACATTCAAGTCATGGTTCAGTAAGGTGCCTGCTGTCAATTTTATTTTTAAACCTCCCTGGCCTGTTCTTTCATTCAGACAGGCTCTCCACCGCCCCTCCATCCACCTCGCGCACATTGCCATGAGAGATGCAGACACCACCTACGAGGCATCCTCAAAGGCCGAGGGTAAACAGGTTCACAACAGCACTTAATGCAATCACTGGGCAAAGAAACACATGCCTCAGCAACATTGAGCTACAACACCCTACAAGGTGTTAAGGTGAATAAAATGCCTCGCTACAGCTCGTGGCTGTAGAAGTGTATATTTCTTCTGAGAGCCACATCTCAGAAATTACCCCCTGCTTCCTCTGCCCAGTGTTTGCCTCTCGCACAGCAGACAGCGAGGCTGCGCGGGCGTGATGACTCCCCAGTTGTGGGTTTGACAATAGGCTGTGATGCTCACAAACCAAAGTGATGGTTCCCTGTGTGGAAAGGCAAAGAGAGACGCCCCTATAAAGCAGATAGATGCCTTGGAGAACGCCAGAGGAGCACTCAAACTGTGGGGTTTTAAAGACATAATGAGGGCACTTGCATGCATTTCCTGTTAATTTGCAGTTTGGCTTTATGCAAGAAGAGTAAGTGCAGCCATGTGAGTGTGTGTGGCTGAAGGAAGCTGAAATAAAGACATGCTGCACAGAGGTGGCCATCACAGAGGATCTTGTTAGACTAATTTGCATTGTATCTTTTTTGCCAGCCCCACTATTCCCAGTTGTACCTTGTTTTTTTATTTGCAACCACCATTGTTCCTGTTCCCTCTCTGCAGAGTGTTTTCTGTGCTGTGGGTGAATCCTGGCTGGGTGGAGGATCTCAACATTTTCTGTGAAGCCTTTAAGGTTTATGCTGCTGCAAGGAGTTTAATAAATGGATATGCAATTATGAAAAAAGGCATTTCTGAACACTTGAGACTATTCCTCTCAGAATAGTTTGACACAGTGTGATGCGTTACGTAACTCAGGAAAGTGTATAATAGTCTGCTTCAGTTGGTGCACAGCCATCTGCAACTTTTCCACAATGACAGAAATATTTTGTGAGATGAAATGTCTTCTTCTGGGCACCATGAATATCTACCTAAAAGCAAGGGTTTCAGATTAACATGTAGGATTTAATAACTCAAAGACTCATAAGGTAAAATGTAACAGTTCACCATTGGATGAATTATCTGCAAAAGCGAAGGTGGGAGGGACACCAGTCTGTGTGCTGGCTGGTTTTTGCAACACATAACAAAGGACTGGGGAGAAACAAAAATCCAAAGGGCAAGTGAGGGCCAAGCATGCATTGGTCAACAGGTAAGGGATGGCTGGACAACTGGGGCGGTTTAAGTACTATGAGGCAGATAAAGAATTGAACAGTTATGGGGTGTGGCTGTGAGGAATCAGGGGAGTGGGAATGGCATTAAGACTTGCTGTGTAGTGATCAGGAGTCTTGCAGTCGTTTTGAGTTCACTTGACATTTGATCAGAAAAAAACACTCAAAAAGTGAGTCGGATTGATTCGCCTGTTCCTTTGTGTCATCCTGCAACAGACTGACACATCAAGCTGTAGGTGAAACTTCAGAATCCTTTCTACAGGGTTCTGTCCAAACCAAAAGAAAACTAACCAAACCCGACAGGCTTTCTCATTTCTTTTTCCAAATCCAAGCCTAATGCAGTTTATGTAATTTTGTTCTTCCTCAGTACAGATATGTGCAGTGCAAAATGTCACTGTGCACCTTCACCACCTTCACCCTGACCTGTGCTCTGATTGGCTGTAGTTGTTAAAACAACAGAAAGATACGCTAACAAAAAGCCTCCAAACCCTCCTTTCTGAGGCAAACATTTAGTCTAGTCCAGGGCCAGATGAGAAAATTCATCACTACAGAATTGCAATTTAAATATAGCAACACTTCTGTGTCAACAAAGCAACAATAATTTCACCCAGAAATCACACATGTGCTAACATTCAAATAAAGTCAAAGGCCAAAAATGTTTGAAAAGAGAAAATCTGAGGGTGAGTGGACATGATGTCGCCGTTTTTGGTGCCATCAAACAGTCCAATCTAACACATGTCGAGGTTTCATCCTCTGTTGGCCCCGATAAATGTAGATATTTCACGGCAATCATCCGACAGCTTTTGATACCTCATGGTTAAGTCTGGATCAAAGCGTTGGACCGACCGACGCTGGCGTCACCAGAATCAAGTTGCCAGTGTGGGCTGGGAGGAGAGAGCATGAGTCTCACTCACCTTAACTGGGTCAGCAGCAAGAGAATAAGTGAAAAATAGTCTGGCAGGAAAAAGTAGTGCAGTCACCAGGCCAATTCCTGACCTCTCCACCCGTACCTTCAGACCTCTTGGCTCATATATTTCAATATATTATATATGTCATTTGGTGGATGAAGACCATCCACTGCATTAAGAGGTGAAAGACTTTCCACAAGCATGTTATAAATAACTTTTTGGAGAGAGTCTGCTTGTTGTAGCATCATAATGATCCTGAGCTGTGCTACGTTCGAGGCTTGTGATAAGAAACAACCATTGTTATGATTCTTAGGGGGTCGATTTTCTCACTTTGCATTCACATTCACTGTATATTACATGTGTATTATATTAAAGTAATAATTAATTTTGAAAATATATATTAAATGAACGGAGCTTTAGACACCTACATAGGCACCTTAGTAGTCTAGGCTGTTAGAATAAAAAAAAAGCAAGTTTAAGAGAATAGACAATCACAAGTTGTTCAGGCAAATCCTTTTGCAGCTTGAGTGTTCAGGCCACATCATAATTGGCTTTTGGCCTCAACTAGAAGTCCTGTTTTTAACCTTTCCTCACTGAAGTGCAGCATGTCCAGCAAATTACAGAGCACAAACAACCACAGTCAAGTGGCGCCATTTTCAGCACAGTTGTTAATCACATCGGTTTAAAAAAAGTAAAAATGGCCTCTAAATATAAAGAATCCTTTATATAGATATTAAAGTCACATGAAGGCCATTAAATGCATTGTTGGGAACCCCAGTTGACTTTTAAAACAGAACTGGTTCTTTGAGTGCTCAAACGTTTCTGCTGTGCCAAGAATCATTATGACATTTCTTCTCTTAGCTAATCTTATCTACTGCTGATGTCGAATAGGAACACTTTGTATAACTCTGTAGTGAGAACCTTCCCTGTCAGTTTCTGCACAAACCAGAATTAAACTCAAGGAAATGTGATTAATCTGCTGAGCTCTAATTAATAGGGAAGAGATGTCTCTCAATTATACAGCTTCAATCTGTTATGTAGATTGTGTTTTTTTTCACATACGGAAATCTGCCAAGTACTGTTTAAAGATGGAGGAGGACTGGGTGAAACTAAAGTCTGCAGGGAGCTTACTGATGTCCAACCACACAGGTCTGACAAGAGCTGTTGACATGAACTCTGTACAATGACCGCACAATAGTGTCCGGACTTTATGGGGAATTTGCCTTTCACATTTCAACACTGTAGCAGGAGAATCTCCGGTCAGACACATTCACAACAGTCAAACCTCTGGAGCGTTAAGTCGAGGGGTGACACAGAATGCAAGAGACAGGATGCAACGGAGATCCTCTGTTTTAGTTGAAAGCACATCAACACTGGTATCAGTCCTTATCCACAACATCTCTCATATGTTGTTGTCCGTCCAAGTTAACATCTTTGTCTGTGTCTTTTTTTCATCTTGAGATGTTCGTTTTCTTTTTCTTTCTTTCTTTTTCAGTTTTGCATCTGTCATGTGTTAGAAACACATCAACTCATCCACTCGCTTGCTGTGAAACATCTGGATAATGCCCCATGGGCTCATATGGACATTGTCCAAAGTAGTTTTACTTGAGGGTTGACAGAATAAACTCTGTTACCAGCCCTGACCACTGGTTGTATACACGCAAACAGGGGTAACTGGTTTGTTTCCAGTGTGTCTACACAGGAGGTTTTTCAGCTGCTGTATTCAGATCCACTTCTATTTTAACCATCAAAAACTAATTAGTGGAGTGTTATAATGAAACTGAACTTTCAATCAATTCCCAAAGACTAAAAATAAAGATTTTTGTTTGTCGTTAATAAAGTTAAGTCGGCAGAATGACAATAGCAGCAGAGCACAGAGAAGCACTCATATGATGCACAGCTCCCACATATTTGAGTTCTATTGTAGTTCATGTTTTGGATTTAATAACTTGAAAATTAGCTTTACATGGAAAAAGGTGACATTTTTAGTCAATATTTTTTTTTACTTGTAAAAGAGGAGGCGAGTTCTGGACGCTAGCAGTGTAGGAAACAAAAACTGCTGAGCAGCTCAGCACATTGAAAGGGCTGCACCCGTACTGTGTTTAACAACGGCTTTACTTGGTACTGAAGCAGGAGCAGAGATGCTGTTCTCCACCGCTGGAAACCTCATGATAACAGTAACACAGCAGAACTCTCCACCCCGCCCACTCATCTGTTTTTGCCAAAAACAATGAACCACTGATGCTGGTCAGTAAATTACACTTTCCCCAGGAGCCATTTCTGCTTAACCCATTAAGACCTCTAAAATCTACGCATTGTTTGATAAAGTACCTCCTCAATCCTGAGGGTTTTCTACAAACACATGATTTGTCAGCCTCAGAAAAAGATAGACACATTAAATAAAAAACGTTTGAGGGCTTAAACCTTTGGCTTTTATTGTCAATCATCGCCTTTGTTTCAGAAACTGGATGTGGCAGGAAACAACCAGCAGCTTTGGCAACATTTTCAGCCCAGCTCAGTTTCTTGATTATTAAAAAATGCTGATGACAACGCAAAAGTTATCAATAAAAGCCAAATGTTTTATTTCTCAAGCGGTATTTACCTTGTGGCTCTAGAGGCAGATAAATAAAGTTTTTATTGACACTATCAGGTCAGTCTTAACATCTGGCTTGTGATAGTGGCTCCTACTCATCCAAATCTTCTGCTCCTCCTCAAACATCTCTCTCAGCCTGAGCCTTGGCTCGCAGCTCAGTTGTAACAATAAACTGTGTAAATCTGCTCAGTCATTGGGCCTCATTCACCAATATCTTCTTAAATTTATTAAATTTGTTCTGAGAAAAGTTTTATGTTAAGTAAGCTCTACGTCAGATTCATGACTTGTTCTTAAACTACAGAACTGTTTGCCTCTGTGTTCTTCTATTGATGAATGCCATGTCTTTGTAAGTGGAAAGCGTGTGCCAGTTTTTCCTAATAAGCATAGGTAAACGCCCATCAACGTCCATAAAGAGGCATGTGACCTGAGCTGCACTGGAATCACCAGGAGTGGAAATGCCGGTCGGGTTTAGACAAAATATTTGTATAATTTTCAGGTTCAAGTGCCGCTCGGTGTGCACACAGGAAATTCTGCACCGACAGACCTGAACCATCTCTGGTAACACAACAGAAAAAAACTCAGTTTTCAGAATTAACTACACTTGGATGGAACATTTTAACTAAAAGCTGTATACGTAGAACAAAGATACTTGTGAAACATTTAATATGTAAACACCAGTGTATTAACCTACTGATGGGTGACTATTTTGTTTTAAAGAATTATTCTCCTCTTCAACATCTTCCTGGTTTTGAAAAAATTTGAATATGCACTGAAACTTGTCAAAAAAATAATAAAATATTGTGGTCCTTTAAAGGCTCATTGTGTAGAATTTAGAGATATCTAGTGGTGAAATGTCATGTTGCAGCTGAACAGCCCTCACCTCACCCTCCCCTTCCAAACATGAAGAAGAACCTGTGGTAACTTTCAGTTGTCATAAAAACTCAAGGTGTTTAGTTTGTCCAGTCTGGACTAATGTAAAAAACATGGCGGCCTCCGTAGAGAGGACCCACTCAATGTAAATATAAGACAAGACCCACTGAGCAATTCAGAGCTTCTCTGTCAATGCCATGGTTGAAAAAAATTCAATCATGGCACTGAGTGTGAACACCATATGAATAACCCAACAAGGTTAAAAGCTTGATTCCCATTAAGAATTACTTCAATATATATACAATGAAGTCTTATTAAAGAGTTTTGCCTCTGGATGTTTCACTCTGCGACTGTGTAGAAAGGAGAAAATGTGAATGCTAACACTGAGAGTCTCTCCAACCAAGCAATGTGATTTTCTTTCTCTTTTGTTTTTGCATGATGAAATGTATTTTGTTAGAAAACAAATCAATCTTTGCAAATCATCTTGAATCATATACAAACAGAAATGTCACAGATGAGGAAACTGCAGAGCTGCAGTTTCTGAGCAAGCAGCCAGAGCAAGAAGGGCAGAGCTCACTTTGCTGTTATTTTTCGAAAGCTTTTCACGGATCCACTGTGTATATACTTGGTTTGTCAGTGGAGCATGGACTGTATTTTCTTGAATAAAATAGCCCTAACTTGGATGTATTTGCTCAGTGATGCTTCAATAGCATTTACTACCCTCACAGATGGCTGCTCTCCTATAGCCTAGAGGAATATAGTCGTGTCTGAGCTGCTTTTAACTGTAACCCAGTTAGTTGCTTCAGTTATGTTAGTGTTACACATTTCTCCAGGAGAGGAGTTATTTATTTCACCAAGCCTGTAAAAATATGAAGACTTTGAACACTTGAAATCTTTGAATTCCTGAAAAAGAGAGTAATGGTTGTGAGCGATTGTATAACAACCGTTCGATTTTCTCTTAAGGTTAATAAGACATAATCAGTTATTTTCAGCCTTTTGCCGCTCTGCCATTTCTAGTGAAGTCAGGAGGCTCAGTCATGTAGCAACTCCCCTTGAGAGCGATGATGAGACTAATCCAGGACCATTCGATCAAATGAAACTTTTCAGTCAAGCTATTTTTCAATGTCACATTTCTTTACGTCTGATCCATGAGCTCAGCTTGTCCCACTAGCGTCATCTATCATCATTGACTCGAGCTACCGGGCTCTCCTGACCACTGAGCAGTCTCTCTTTGGAGACTGATGCCTCTGTGGAACATCTGCCAATCAAAGACTCGTGGAGGCATTGCAGCATTTCCATTTTCAATCAACCATAGAGAAACTCAATGAATCTTATATGCTAGAAATGTAGTAGCAGTCATGATTATTGTATCGGCATGCAAGTAACGCATTGGTATTTAGTGCATGTCAGCAAGGAAAACTGAGCACTTATATGCACTTGCATGCTATGCACTTTTTTCTGTAATCAGACTGAGTCTCGCTTTGACATTCCAGTTGTCCATATAAAGATTTTCACCATGCCAGTCACAGATGTGATCCCAGTGCCAGCTTTGTTATAAATGCAGCTCTGAGCCAAGATTGGGAAATGAGGCTCTTGGAGGAGAGTGTCTTTAAGGCAGGAGTGTAAATATTAATTCCGCTTAGTGTTGGCACCTGTGTGTGTGTTTGTTGAGGTGCGCGGACTACTCCGAAATTAAATGCAACCTCTATCAACCTGCATTCAAAAGCTTTGGAGTGTAAAGATGAATGCAAAATATGACTTCTTCTGGCCTTTGGAGGCGCAAGAGCAGCAGTTTATTGTGTTGCTGGGGAATGATTTTCGAGTGGCTTCGAAGGCTAATCAATGGCGTGTGTCATCTAAATACAAAGACCTCTGATTCAAGCAGTCGAGTTAGCAGAAAAACATGGCACCACAGCTAGATGGACTTACTGAGTCTTTGAACTTTCAATACATTGAACAGCTGCTAATGAAGTGCTGACAGAAAGACTGTCCCTGGAAAAAATCATGTGACTGTCCCCGAAAGCAGAACACGACAGGACAGGACAGGTTGGGCAACAGATTTTTGGGATGTTTGCAGTGACCAAAGGTTGAGCACTATTCATACATGGAAGATGACAACATTAATTGGGGTCACATCTCTAGGACGCCCTCTCCTTTCAATGTAATTCTCGTTGGAGGAGGATTTGCCCACAGGATGAGATAGGAAACAGCTACAAATTCATTCATTTTTCTTCAGAGACATTGCAGTGAAGTGGGAAAACTGGGATCATTTAATGAAATCATATCTGTGTTTACACACAATATGTAGCAATCCTCCATTGCCAGTTGTAATAAGTACTCGTTGCCAAGTCGCGACCACCGTGTCATTAATCTGTTGTGCTCTACACTCAATTACTCCATTTCCTCCGAGGAGCCAGGAAGAGACTGTGGCCTTAACTGTGGTTTCACAACATCCATAATTAGAAAAACAATTATTCCATTCCATGATAATCATGGTTGCAACACAGTAACAGTAACACACACATCACACCCTGTGTACAGCTGCAGTGTCTTCCTCACCGTTCTCTCTCACCTTCAAAGTTCATTTGGGGCTAATGAACACGGCTCATAAGCGCTGCATGCTCCCTGAAGGTCGTGCAAGATATTTCACTTGTATATGTTCACCATATGGTTAGTGCGACTTTTTACTAGGGGTCTGGGAATGGGCCCAGAAGAGGCCTCTACAATGACCTGTTTCATGTTTGCTAATGGGTTATCATGGAGAATGTAATATTCTAAAAGCTATTTCACTGATACTCAACGGTATCACTTTGAAGATTCTTTTGGGCACTATCACTGCCTTTTTAAATTCATTATAACATAGGTAATTCAGCATGTATATGGCATTGTTGTACCAAAACCCCATGAGAAGGGTGGTCAATGACAGATAGTAACTGTAGAGGAAAGCAACACTTTAGGGAGAATATATGCAAGAAACGTTATCAACAAAGAATCAAAATAACAGGCAAACATTTACAGCAAAAGCATTCAACATACACAAAAACATTTCATTTCTAGGTTGCTGCCATGACATAACAAGTTGCCAAAAGGCAGCCAAAAAAACACAACAACTTAATCAAAGTAGAGTCCTACACAGTGCAATTTTGCAAACCTGCACCTGTAAACCTCCATACCGGTCCTGACCCGTTCCGTGCAATTATCTCCAAGTCAAATCTGATCCGATCAGTCACCTGGGATTAAACACACATACAAAGTCTCACTCGAACCCAAGGAGTCAAAGGTCATGTTGTAGGCTTTCATAATAAGTCAATCCTTAATGCTAATGAGGCTTTATTTTAGCTGATTTAAATTATAAAAATCCTGCAATCCTGGTTGCAAAATACAGGGGGGGTCTCAGGGGTCCGATTCAGGGGGGTCAGATTACGATCCAGGGGGAGCACAAATTATAAACATTATAAACCTACGACCCAGTGCAGGACTCTACTGCAGTACCCAATCACTCACAGCTTCGAGGACCTCATGATATTCACCTTTTATCCTTAATGAAGCAGATTATCTCCCCTACAACATAGAGTACACATAAATTTAGCAAGGCAACATAGCCTGTTGTCTGTCTGGCATCTTCAGTTAGCATTAGATTGTACTGACAGCATCCAGATGTCTACAGAGTACTCACAGTGATTGTCTGAGATAAAGTCAGCAACGGAAATAAATGCTGCCTGAAAATCCAGATCAGATCAGAGCAGAACAGAAGAACAGACTAGTGAAATTAGACAGGGCATTTATGGTAAGAGTTTTTTTGTCTTGGGTCCAGATCAGGGTTCATTCAGGGCTTGCATTCATGAAATCTAACCAATATTTCAAAGTTAATATTTTTCCTCATCATTAACAAACAGTGTTGGGTGATATAGCTAACAAGCTGTTTCTGAAACATCCATGCAACTTGATGATGATGAAGAAATCGCTTGTCTCAGTAATTGCATCTTTGAAGACAACTGCTTCACAGAGAGCACAAATGTCAATCCCCAGATTGGTAATTAAAAGTGTGCAGTTGAAGCTGGGATGGGATGATTAAGGTAGTATACATTCTTCAATGACAGATAAGGAAATTAAAGCTGTATCAATAATAATGGAGGTAAAAAAGTAGTCTAGTCACCAGTGTTGGGAAGTAACAGTGCACATTTAGAATATCAAATTTAAGTAATTGGATTCAAATAAAGTTATCAGAATACAGTCAAACCTTTGAAATGAACAAATTTGAAGAAAGTACTTTCTTAAGGTTTAAATTTAGTAATTTAAAAATTAAATTAGAGTGTCAATCCATTTCCCAGAAGCCCTTAAGTGCAACAACGTTTCTGCATGAGGTGCCTACACCATGAAAATGGATAATAGAGTTGGCACAAAGCCAGGACAGGATGCATTAATGTCATGAAAAATCACAGTTTTTCATGTATGTTTAAGGAAACTGGACATTGTAACATAATTGTGCAACATCTGATTGCTAGGGGCAAAGTTTCTTTCTGCGTCCAAGGTTTCTAACTAAAAGAAGCATCTTGAAGCAGGTCCTTTTTCTGTCTGGCTAAAATTGTTGAATTATCTTGGCTATATCAACCATGCTAACTAGATAGCTGCCTATGAACTTATATTTGAAAACCATGGCCAGAAGCAAATTTGACGCTATCACAGTCATTTCTCTTGCTGCTCACGCTGACCCAAAAACAGTTTTTAAATAGTGTTTAATTCATGCATTCATGTCCCTATTGAAATGTGTGTAGTGATGTAGTATGTAGATGTAATTCAGAGATCAGCTCGGGCAACATTTTCTAAACTTGTCTGAGCCCAAGAGCTCTGACCTGAACCTGAGAGGTTTTCTGTTTTTCAGAATATCAATCTTACCGAAGCCTCATACAGTTGACTGAGTTTGTGTTTCTCTGTCTCTTACATGCATGGTTATTGCTTGTTTTCCCTAATTATAGACATGTGCAGTGTAAAAATAATCAAGTAGGCTCCCTCTGCCAATATGAACGAAACCGACCCAAATCTGGATTGCATTTCAATATTCCGTCCGAACCCAGCCCAGGATTTGTAATATGAATGCCAATTGAGCCTGTAAGTGTAATATATGTGGGAGAAAGGACAGCTCATCATAGGAAACTTGATCAAGCCAGAAACTTCTACCAGATAGAAAGTCTGCTGCTATGACATGTGAAAGAAATCAAGTTTGCCACACATAACATAACAACATGAAAGATTCTTCAATGTATAACTGTGTGAAGTGCTCTGTGCCCTGCTGTCTCTCTCACTCTCACAAACATATTGACCTGTCTGTCATGGTTGGGCTGGCCATGGGCAGCACTGGGAGAAATTCCTTTGCGTCTGTGTCCCTGTGGACGGTAAAAAAATAATAAAATGTTTTTACCATACCCGGCATGCTAGCAGAACTCTCTGCACCTGTCTTTCAGTCACAGATGTGCATTTGCATCCAGATGCTGCCATCCTCAGACACAGTTTTCAGATTGCCTCATTATGGTTATCAAGTAATTTTTGGCATTCAGGTTAATCCTTAAATATTACCAATTAGGACATTATTGAATGAACGCCAAATCCTCTGCCTCCTTTCTGTCTCCCTCATTCTAGACATGTGTTGCCTTCACAGCCCAAGTCATCCTTTCCATTGAGCAGTCGTATGTCGCTGTCACTGCTGTGAACACTCAAATAGGACATTATACTGCGTTCGAATAATGTTCTACATAACATCTCCGATTTCAGGGCCTGCATCATTAATCAGTTGGTAACTGCCGTACTAAGCAGTTACAATGGCAGTATGACCATATTCGGGTTGAGGCAATCAGCAAATGCTGTTTACATGGCAGTCTTAGTCGGACTATTTTGTTAATATCGGAATATTGGTGCTACTACCACTTGGTTTGGAGAGGTGTTAGTCCACCATCCAAAAGTACAGAATGTGGTGGCTCGCTGATAAAGATAGGTAATATCATGGGAAGGATATAGGTCCAAGAGATTTGTTTTCTGCACACCATACCTCTGATGATGACCTTGTAGCTCCCTTCACAAGGGAGCTCAAACTTGTCGTAAAATACAACCCCACAATGTTGTCAAGTGTTCCTGAGGAGTGGCTTTTAGTCAGCGAGGAGTTCTTCTGACTCCACAGTAACGGTATAACAGACAAACACTTTGAACAGGCTCTCTTGCTAAACATTACAATCACCTTTACTGGACTGCAGAAAGTGATTAGAGAAGGTGGGTCATGCTCCAGATATAGCAGCCTTAAGCACTTATAGCTTTCACAGGTGATTGCAGTATTCTATAGTCACATTGTTTTATAGCATGCTGTTCTAACATGCAATGAATATTTAATGTAACACTGTACATGTATTTATTACAGATGCATTGACATTTCTTTTTATGGCATGCATGTTAAATGGTATCTGAACCCAAAGTATTTAGAATATTTAAGGTTATGTATTCTGTAATATATAACTTTCTGTAAAAGTGACCCCTCCAACACTGTCTGTCACAGTTATACAATCAATAAATCCATCAGATCTAGAGTAACATTATTATTCATTTAGAGTAACTGACAAACAGAAGTCCAATAGTCACTCTCCTTTTCATTCTCTTTTGGTCTTTACCCACCCAGACAAATAATTGTGGTTCTATATGATTGCTATTTGCTATGATTATGTTGGTGGATAACATACATAATTCTAATTTGCCTGTCTGTCTGTGGTGGTATCACAGATCTGTTTTAGCTGGAAACCGCTGCTGGAGTCAAGGTGAAACTGAACATCAAGATTGAACCAGTGAAGCTGAACTGTAAAGTTGCGGACCATAAAACCAAGACAATAAACTGAAAAACGTTTAAGTGTTCTGTAGAGGTAACTGGCAAAGTCAAGTGATAGTTATCTGTGCAGAAGTCAGTATGCTTTCACATTACACACAGTCACTTAATCCATAGATCATAAAAACATTAAAAAGTGCATCTTACCCACAAATATGAAGCTCAGTGTTAGTTCACTCAGGACGACTTTCCCTCATTCGATCAATATCAATTCTCTCACTATGCTTATTAATCAGCTGATTGTGGGCGTTTCTAAACAGCCAAACAGATTCTGCCACAATCTCTTCCAGCCGATCATGTGGCTGCTGTCAAACTTTAAATCCCTAAAAGATTTAAAGACTTTAAAAACTGATAACATCCACATCACTTTCTCTGTGCGCATGTTAATAAGTGTTTGTTAAACTGTTGTCTCTTCTGATTAAAATATGGACAGTTTACAAAGTGTTCTACACACCTCACTATAACTTGAGTAAAACCACCAGCGGACCAGTTGTGCACCTTAGCGTTATCAAGTGTTTTGGCTTCGTAATCAGTGATACAGGCCAAACCTGAGGGTATGCTGAGAATACCCCTGATTCCAAGCCACTGGCTGCAGCGTTCTGCAGTGTGTGTTGTTTCCTTTACGGTCTGGCGCAGGGTTTGAGCATGGATCCCCAGATCTTTGAGCAAACTGATGGTGGATGTTGCAAAGAATCAGCCGACCTCCACATTGCTTTCCAGCCACATTGTTCTGCCTCAAATGCCACGTGCTTAAAAGTAATTCAGTTAGTCCCTCAAAAGCTTCAGGTTGAGAATAAAAGAGAACTTGTCACCAAGGACATAATTGGATGCAATTATTTTGCAACCAAAAGATGCAGTTAATGAATGAGTGAATACAATTTGGAGAAATAACCAATCTTTAAAAGAGCTGAATGAAAGCATGACAAACAAAGACTAAAATCTGTGTTTCCTTTAACTTCAGGAAATTATCACAGGAATTCAGCTACTGTGATCAGCACAAAACAAATATTTCCACTGCGGCTCAGTCGTCTTTGGTGTTGCAGCATTTAGTTTGTATCTGCTGGTATGAGAAATGACAAACTCAAAACTCCTTCAGAAGGTTTCTAGTAAAATGTACTTTTAGAGAAACATTAATCCTTTTACAAATAAAGCTTCATTCCCTTGCTCTTTTATGTGGCTATATTATCAACACCTACGATCATTTTTTATTTCAAAAGATTTTTAATTAACGATGTTATTTGTGACGTGTTCATACAATATGTGCATTGAAAGGCCAGTTCCTCTAATGATTGGATTAGCTAGTGTGCAACATGAAGTTATTATAGTGGTGGCGTCCATGAGGATAATCACAGTAAGCAGTACGTACTAGTTAAAGCTCAAAATAGACATTAATCAGAATACCACCTGCCCCATAGAGGATCTAATATTGCTTGTTTGCATTCATCTTGTAATCTACCGCCCACTTGTCAGGCTGTTGTCTGGATGCTGACTTTGTTGTTCAGCTCTGTCTGTAATAGTCACAGTATGAATTGTAATGGGAATTGTAATAAAAGCTTTTAATGAATATAAATTAAAGGATAAAAATGTAAATGTATCTAATTAAATAAGCAATGCTTGCATGTACATTGGAATATAGCAGATGTGTATATATACAAGCCATTTGTGAAGTAAATTATACATATTTTCCAACATTGAGGAGTTTTTCATCCTTTGTGCATGAAACTTTGAGACATTGCACAGTCCACTGTACTCAAATTATTGTTTGTTGTATGTCCTTTCTACACATCTTCTGCCACAGGCTCAACACATTCTGTATCTCTTCCATTTACACCTTGGCAAAGAAGATGATGGTCTGATAACCATCATCCACTCTGGTGTTTATATAAAAATGAATTCAGTTTGGTTGCTCTTTTATGTCACTTACATGTAGCACTTGTAGTTTGGCTTTTTGAGGCATATTGCACTTACTTGATTCTTGCTGTTCTGGGTTTGTACCCTCATGGTTGAATAGAGTTAAGTCGCTTTGGATAAAAGCGTCAGCTAAATGAAATGTAATGTAAGCACACCATTTTGAACCTTGTAAACCAGAAGAGGTATGATACCAACATGGCTTAATGAATTGGATTTCACAGAAGACATTGCATGTGCCAGTTTACTTCAAAACTGCAAATCTGCTGGTTCTCATACAATATATAAAACCCTTTTTATACCACCCTCCCATACAGATAGTAAGCAATGAAGGCAACACATGATGGGATCTAAACTTATGTTTCGCTGATCAATAATTTACAATGCAACGATCGACACGGCAGCATTCAAATCTCAGGGGATTTCCAAGGTTAATGGCATCCATGCATTAATATGCTGAAATGCTAGAGGTCGCCTGACAGTGTATAACAGATAAGAAGACATTATTGTTCTGTACTAAATGACAAGGGGAGCAGTGTGCCTACAGTGTAGTGAGGTGATGCAGGTCAAGTGAAAAGAAAAATCACTCACGAGTACAAAAAGAAATTTGCTTGAAATAAAAAGCCCTTCTTGAAGGTGGATTCTGAGATGATTTCTTGCTGTTACAGCCCACAGTAGGTAATCAATAATGGAAGACTGGCACACGGCGGTGAATATACTTACCAGGAATTTATGAAAAGGGTACAGAAGCCATGCTGTACTATATGACAGCAGATTAAAAATAGAAGAATAACTTCAGAAAGTAGAAGTACGCACATATATACGCACATAAAGGCTGCATTCACAATGCAGACCTCTGTGCTCAGCTCTGAATTGCTGCTTATATCTAACTTTTGTGGAGGTTTTCTTCATATCTATTCCAGGATGTATCCAGCATCTGACACCAATATAAACTGACAGCCATGTTGAGAAGACTTGTGTGAAGACTGACAGAAACAAAAGATGTCATATTTCTGCAGTCTGTTTTGAACACATCCCAGTTTTGGTCTGCCCTCTATTTCCTACTTGAATTGAGGCTTCTTCCCAAATATCTGTCAAGCCACCAATTCCACTTCCTTTCACTTCAACTGTTATTTTCCTATTGTCCTTCACGTGTCATCACGACAGAGGAAATAAGCTGAACCAGGCTGCTATAGGAACACAGTATTCTCAGATGAATAATGTTAGATATTGGATCATGGCTGACACTAATATCTATATCTTGCTCATGATCTAATAATTGTATGAATTAACATATCAGACAAATGAACACTCTGAAATAGAAAAGCACTCAGAAGAGTGCATACCTCTGCCAAGGCCCCTTGAATTCAATCAACATGAAATTAAATCCGCCCCCTTGATCTGAATCCACACACGAACATTTAACAGGTTTTTCTTGGTTCTTCTTGAACCACCCAGTATAATTCCAACAAGTTCTGTGGTTATCCGTCCTGTAGTTTTGGTAATGTTACCAATGAAACGCAGATGAAAAAGAACCTCTTTGGAGGAGATAAATATCTCAACAGATGCTGGTTGAGTCACTTCAGGATCAACTGCAGCAACTTCAGCAATCTCCTTATTTTTCTTCCGGTGCTACCATCGCCAGAGCAAAATCTTTATGCACCCAATACTTTGGTTGATGGCCACGTACTTACAAAATAATGAAGTGCTTTGTGTTTGGAGCTAATTAGAAAATGATCAAATACTAAACTAAATAAAAATGATATATATAGTACCTGCTGATAGTATTAATCTTTATATGAAAACATGCAGTGTTTTATTTTGCACTCATGAACCCAGTTTTTAGAGGAAAGCAACTGAAAATATTTCCTCCAGGAGTTGATGGAGACCAAAACAAACCTAAAGGGGAATAAACTTAATTTTAATCACGTCACAAGATGCAAATTAATTCGTGTTTGCTGGTTCAAACAGTTTGCTAATATGGTTACTTGCCAAAACTACGTTGTGAGCTGATGTTGTACATCATAACAGTGTTTTGTATTTTCTTAATAAATGCAGCTACAGAAGATAGATGTGGTTTATCCCAAATTAAGTTGTTTTTTGTCGTATTTAGTTGCCATTCACATCAGCAATGCTAAAACTCAACAGGTTTATTGCTGAGAAGATATCTACATTCCTCAAATTGAATTTGTGGTGTCGAGCAGGACTAAACGTTCACATCAAGCCAGACAAGTGCGTAGTTTTCCTGTGCAGTATGGATTTATGGAATATCACTGCCATTTTTCGCAGAACTCACTTATAATTCCTCCTTCACATAAAGTCAATGACTCAGATTTTTCAAACTGTCTGAGCATCTTACCGTTTGTGTTGTATTCCTTTTCATCATCACTCTCTGCTGTCGCGTTGGTTTTTCTGGTCAAACTGACCTGTTACAATTTTTTACTGAAAGAGAAATGACACAAGGAAACATTTATTTCAACCTGAAACTCTATGCTTATTATTTTCTTTGAAAAAGAAAAGAGATATCAAGGAGCTCACATGCTACAATACCCTCACACATTAATGCCCTTCAGAAAACGTTTCGGTCATTTTGACCTGCGTGCAAACTTAGACACACAGAAACACACACTCACATACATACCTGCACCTACATTGTTACAATCGAAGCACCCAGAAGCCATCTGGCCCCGTTTCCCTGTTTTCTTTCCCCTGTGCTGCGTTATTTTAAATCAACTTACATATTCATTATTCTCTCACACTGAACACCTCCCACCGGCACATCAGGGGAGCAACAAAACAGATAAATAACTCCATCGCAAATGGGCCCTGAGCCGGCCGCTGGAGGGGCCCCACAGTTATAGGAAAAGATTCCTCTGGTGGATCCTCAGAGTCAAGCTCATCTTTAAATTACCTTCCATACTCTTGTATTTCTTCATCATCGTCAATATCGAGGCCCTCAGAGAATCATTTGCTCATAATGCTGGAGGATTGTAAGTGGCCTATTCACTTTGATCACACCTGTATTTACTTTACAGCTATGATTTTAATACGATAGGTGAATATCAATTATCCATCCCAGGTCAAATGCAAAGGAATCAAACATTCATTAGATTTTTTATAGACAAGGATGATTTTTGAAACTGTCTTTACTTATACTTCAGCTTTATTTCAGACTCAGGTCCATATCAGTGTAACTAGAATGGCCAACAGTCTCCTTAAATTCAAGCTGCACCATATTTCATGCAGTCACTCACTCACTCATTTCTTTTCATAAAGTTCCATTCATTATTATCTGGGAAAATTATTAAAATGTTATCAAATGCCCTATATCACAGTGTAAAAGAAAGTGAAAGAAAAATGTTATGAGTTCTTCCCTGACCCATACCACATCTTTCCACCAAGTTTTGTGGAAATCTACAAAGTGTTTTTGTGCAGTTTTGCTGGTGAAAACCTCCTTGGCAGAAGTAATAAAATGATAAAATACAGAACAACATCACACTAAATACTTCCATTGGGATTGTTTCAACATTAATTATAACTTCATTAGAAAAACTAATGACATGCCTATTGTTTAACATGAGCTAGCAGAAATTTCAAGTTTCAAATCATATTTCATCAATATTGTTTAAAATGAAGGTAAAGATAATACTTGTTAGTGGTCTTTTTAATGTGTCAATGTCAAAGGTCAGTTTGACCCAAACGGGACCGAAGAGTCCAATAAGCAACACAATACAAGGGTTAACTTTCATGTTGAGGCAACAACCAAGTCTTTAGAAGTCCTTATTTGTTACCACACTGACTGGTCTTTTCTATCGTGGAATAGGCCCTATAACTAGAAATGTTTATTTTATTATCATCCAGTGTAACAATAAGAAACTGTAAAGTCCTCTACAGAAGCAGAAAAGCAGAAAACACGATATCTGAGTTTGTGATTGAGAGGCAGATGCTGGCTGATGGAGTGCCTAACTTCAGGTGTGTGTGTGTGTGTGTGTGTGTGTGTGTGTGGATGGGGGGGTTGCACATGTCAGTTTGGTGAAATTAGGAGGAATAAATTAGTCAATTTAAAATTTAGAATTTTTTTAGATTCATTGACATTGTTCATGTAAAGTGCAAAATGGGTCCATCCAACCTGCAGACAAAAACACTTCATAAGTAGCCCAACTGCACAGTAACACCACAGACCTGGCAAC
This sequence comes from Paralichthys olivaceus, assembly GCF_024713975.1. NCBI lineage: Eukaryota > Metazoa > Chordata > Actinopteri > Pleuronectiformes > Paralichthyidae > Paralichthys > Paralichthys olivaceus. The sequence continues at coordinate 24,391,182 of NC_091094.1, read as the reverse complement.
CCTGAATCAAAGTGGTGAGTGCAGTCTTTGTCAGTCTGAGGCTTGAGCAGCGGTCTTCCACACACAGCCGTCTCCCTGTGAACCTGGGAGGAGAGCTCTGCGGGCTGCCTGTCAGCTGTCCCATGGTGCTTGGAGAAGGCTCATGGTCTTTTTAATTCCCAGCCAATCTTCTGTCCATCACACCACTTTATCCCTACTTCAGAGCTCAGCTCAGGTCCACACACTGTCACTTTCCTGACATATCTCGCAGCCTACACCTCAACAATACTAGAAAATATTGTCAGCTCCTTCACACCCCCAACTCACTTTCAATATGAACAACAAATCACATTTTCAAACTGGATGTAGGAGCAGAGCTGCCCACCTTACCTCCCCACACCAACTCTTAGCACACGTGTGTGTGTATGCGTATGAGATGGGGATGGAACATTTGTAGAATAAAATAAGACTCCAGGGTTTAAGCTCATGACAGATCAGCCCGTGCTTATTAGGTGACCCGAGCTGTTTTTTTCATGAGGCTTCACATGTTGATCATAATGAGCGAAGGTGGATTCTGAGCAGCACAACACGAGCAGCCTGGAAAAGATGGAGATGCCACTTCTCAAGCGCTGCCATTCTCCCAAGATTTCCATGAATAAAGGATTTGCTGCAAGCTGTGAGTCAAGCTCTGGTTCTCGCCGTTGCTTTACATATTCAAGGCCAAATTTTAGCAGCAGAATAGGCAGCTTAACGTCAAAGGAGATTGTACAGCAGTTCTGCAAAGTGGGAATGAGTCTTGGAGGAGTACATTGACATACGTTGCTGAAATTCTCAACATACTGTGCCTTATCAGGTCTCCAGTTTAAATGATGTGTCAGACGAGGGAGGCTGAACATGCATATTAGGGTGTTAAATGCTATTTGTACGTTTTTACTTGAGACAGAAATGACATGAGTTTCGTTTTCTACATTTCTCCTTCATGTTGAACTGTTACAGTGAACCAGCTTGTTTATGACAGAGATTGTGAGGTGAGATCAGGAAGCTTCTGGTGAGCTCTGCGGAAATTCACACTGATGTTATCTGCCCAGACAAACGACTAAGGGATAAACTCCATAATCCATCGTACATTTAATTGGCTCAACTAGGATCTGAGCTGCTGATACCAACTGTATGAGTGTATTTACATAACGTGATTAAAGATTTTGCAACCAGGTGATATTTTTGGAGTAAAAGTCTTTGAAAATACCTGAACTCTTTTGGTAAGATGGAGGGTTTTTTGTAATGAGTAATTTTCTCTGAGAGGTTTGATTTAATGGGCCTCTATAATTCAAATTCAATTCAAAATATATTTAAATTGAATTTGATTTAACCCTTAATTGGTTGGATTTAAATAATTTGGCCTCTATAAATGATGTGCAACCAATAGCAACAAAGATCAATACTATGAGCAGGTTGGTCATACAATCATCTGGTGCCAGGACAACAACCTTCAGCTCAACACACATCCACATCCAAAACACAAGAAACCATTATGGAAATAAGACGCAGCCCCTCGCCCAAAACTTCGGATCAACTGACATCATTAACATTCAAACACAGCACCCAACAAAGGCCACATTACTAAAAGACAAAAAAAATTCAAAGTCAAACAAATTCTCTTCCCCCACCATCATTGACAACATACTCATCTCATCCATAAAAGTTTGGTTTGGCAGCCTCAACAGCCAATCACATACAAAAACTACAATGGACAGCCCCTCCCATCTGATGATTCACTAAACCACCATCACAAGGGCACAAACATAATCTGACTCCACCTAAAATGTAATGATACTGTGTATTAAAGAAATCTAAAAAAACACATAAGTTACACACAGCTTTGGGGTTTTATATTTTGTATTTAACTTCAACATTTCAGTGGCAGCTGGCTCTAGGAGTCTGTGCATACGCGTGCATGTGATTTTCAGTGCACATTTCTCTTTTATGAAAAGCATTTTGTGTGTGGAAGACTCAGACTCATAACTTATGACAACACAACCAAGTTAGTGGAATTGTTTTCAGTACAGCATTGAACAGCTCATACCAACATAAAAAATAATGAAGTCATTGTCCATGATATGAGACAATATATGGACAGGACAATATCAATACAGTCAAATAACAGTACACGCATTAAAAGTGCATGTTACAGAGTCCAGGGTCCTTCTGGCTGTAGTGAAAAAAATGTTTTTCAATCTTGACTTTAAAGAACAGATTTTGAGGGGTGGTGTTTATGCTGGTGCCAGGACGTCATGCTCAGAGGAAGTGAGAACACAACACACTGTTACTGATTACAAAGCAGGACCCAAACGCAGGCACAGAAGCAAAGGCTGGTGAAAGTGAATTTCATAAGGAAACACAAAACAATGACTTACATTCTTTGAGGTGATAAAACACAGGAGGAACAAGACTGAACAGAACCACGAGGTAAATGCATGAGGGTGAAAAGATGATCTGCCAGAGAGGCACAGAGAATACTTTATACTCAGACATATCAGAACCGGTGTCAGCTGTTGTTGTTGAGGCGTCTGTATTAGTGTAACAATTTGTTTGTTAATGTCAGACCCACTGACAAAGCAAGATATATTTACGGGTCAAAGAATGCATGTAATGTATTTCTGGTGACATTAATCAATACATGTTTTCAAAAAGTGTTTAACAAAGACAATGAAATGTTTGTCACCTGTTTCCTCTCTGTACATGTGCTCTGCTGAAACTGAGCTGGAGGGTACCATTGGCTTATGAACAGGGGTTTCCAGGGGAAGGCACCAAGTATGGAAGAGTTGGAGGGGTGTTGAGTGTGTCATAAGAAAAATGCAGTTTTAATTTGTTTTTAACTAATATGGACCTAGTGTGTTTGTTATGTTTTGTTATACAGTAGTGTACCAAGTGTAATCTCCCTTTTAGAAAATGTATTGTTAAATATTAATCCATGTTTCTTGGTAGGACCCAGCCGGTATAAAGGAGGAGGCTTGAGGTCCTGAGGGGGAGTTGAGATCTTAGCTGGAATAGAGACAAGCCTGCTGCACAGGGAATTTAGTTGCAACTGTAAAAATAAATATGCTTGGACTGCGTAACTGGGTTTGTCTCAGTATTTGGACCATAACCGCTTCTGTCAACCTAACAGGGACACATGATTTTTGCTCCTTCTCCACAGTCTGATGTCTTTCAGAGCACAAAATACCATAAACAGTACTATAAACACACCTGTACACAGAACAGCATATTCTAACGACACTAGCCATGCTGTTAGCTTCAGCTGTGCAGGATGAGAGAGCTGTTTGCTCTCCTGTACAAAAGGTTATTCCTTGTGTAACACCCAGACTGTATGAGCAAAATGTTGCTGAGAAGTCAAAGGGAGGCCAGATCTATTACAAAAACCTACTAGTCTTGGTGAAAGTCATATATTCATAACTTGATAACACATATAACATGTAACATTCTGCCTTAAGGGCTTGTATTGTGCATTGGCTGAAATACTTTAGTTTGCTCTTGTTGATAAAACAGAGCTTGAGAAGCATTGTTCTGCCTCACTGATGCTCAGGTTCACCCATGAACTGCACTTCTGTAACTTAGAAACAAGTTGAAGAAACATTGCATGGGATGGGTGCTGATGACGGTCCACCTTCCTCCACCTCTTCCCCTCTCTCTTTCTCTCTCTGTCTATCTCTCTGTCTATCTCACACCTACACACATGCCCACACCAGGGGGGTGCAGGTCCTCTGGCTGTCATACATCCATCACACATCTCTCTGCACCAAGACTGTAATTTATAATGCATTAGGTCGGGACTAAAAAAGACTCACACATATGAGAAAGAACAGAAGTTCAAGGGATCAACGTGTGTGTTTGTGTGTGTGTGAGTGTGTGTGCGTGTAAGATAAGATGACAATAATATAAATGCATATTTCTGTCTTTGGGCACATACCCAGAATTAGTCATCAGTAACAGTTTTATGTATCTGGTGTTTGTCTCAGAGTCAGACTGTCTGCAAGTGATCAGACTGGATGTGTGTGTCCAGACATCACCAACCTGTCAGCTCAGGCTGTTATATTGTCAAAATAAGGACTATAGTGATTTTTCTCCTGGTTTGATGGTGTACGCAACATCTCATTCTTTCTCTTGCTTTCAAATTAAAGGTACAATTACAAGTTCAATTACAATTTACAAGTTTTTTTTGTCAATATCCTAGACAACATAGATGGACCTATGTTAGTGAATCAATGAATCAGGCATTCTAAGTTAAAATTCAATGTGAGCTCCGAACAATCTCACACAAATCAAACAAAAACTAGTGAGTATTTATTTTACAGTTTTAACTTAAATTAAATCCTCTGTTGTCTGAATGTGTTGCACTGTGTAGTTGGTAAATTAGCCTCCAGACCAACATTGACAAATGTGGCCGTATCAACCAATCATGACAGAAAACATACATTCAAGATTCAGATATTCTTAACAGCAAGTCTTGCCACTTGAATGAGCATCTGTATTTAAGACCTAATGTTTAAATATGTGGTGAGAGAGGAGTAAACAATCATCTGGAATCAATCGTGACGCTGTCAGCTCATCCCACCAGAGCTCATGAACAAACACCAGAGTTCCTGTTTTTTACAAATACAGTCGAAGCATCACACAAGTGTTTGTTGATACCCTCCTCTTCTTTCTTATTCTCTTCTGTTCATTCACAGTCTTTCATATCACACTGCCACTCTCAGCTGAACTTCAACTGTGTGTCAGTGCAACCATTTAACTGCTGTTCTTTGTGTCCCGGTTCAGCGGATGATTGGCTGTTTCCGTGGAGGTCTGAGAAATGTGCCATACACCCGCCAATTTGGTGTTCGGATTATTAGATTTGGAATTCTTCAAGTGGATGGTCTTCTCCCTTGTAATGTGGAGCAGTGCAATAACCCATATAAGTTCTGGAAAGTTTGTGTTTTAACTTTATTTAATGTTGTGAGGAATGGATCTAAGAGTTCATCAATCAGCAGCGTGAACCACATGTTTGTTTTTGGGTCAGCAGTTTCAACATTAGTGGGACTGCTTCTAGTTTATTTTTTGTCTGTTGTATAAACTCTGTATTTCCTCACATCCCAGCAGAGAGAGACTGTCACTTACATGTTGGAAGTCTGCTGTAAAAGAACATAAATCATTTCTTTGCTTAAACAACCACTGGAAACTAATCTCTTGCTAATTTTACCTCAGTCCTCAGGGAACATTGCTCTCCACCTTTTTTCTTTATTGCTGCTACAACCTGTTCAGAAGACTATCACCATATTTCCTGTGATTCACCATCGCACACTCCAGAGAGCGACGGAAATCTCCTGGGACCAGTTTTAATACTGACACTACCACCAATACAGAGGAAGGAATTCTAAATAATTAAATTAATAAAAACTGATTAAAGGGTTTCAATATGAAGATTTTATTAAGTCCTCGTCATCTCACAGAGATATCTTATTAATACAATGGTATTACATTCTGAAGTAACACGTTGGAGATTCAGATAAAGAAAGCATGTAAATATTAAATGAAGAAGGCATAACTTTCATAGATACAAATTTCAGACATCATAATTAGATATTGCAACAAGAAATAAAAACATTAATTAGGCGAATGTACAGGGATTCAACTCTTCAATGAAACATGTTAGGATGTTTGGACTGATATAGATTCCACAAAGGCTGTAGCTTTACAGTAGAACAATAGATGTACATAGAAAAATATATAGTCAATATATTTTTAGCACTTAAGTCATTCAAATAAAGAATAAAGCTCACGGCTACATATGTGGGACAAGCAGCTGCTCACTGGAGTTTATCATTTCAACACCTGCATCTCTTTATTCCACTTGTCTGCTCAATACAAATACATTAATATACGACAGTTAATATGTCTTGCGATCGATCCTAATAATAACTATAATGCTGCATGTGCTGAAATGACACATCCTGAGTGGAATGGAAAATAAAATAACCTGAAATAAAAGCTATAGAAAGCAAACAGATCTGAAACATGTACACAAGCTTTTCTTTACATTTCATAACGGCAACATTGCTATAACTTTTTCTGCTATAAATTTAACCACTTATTGTGGCATTGTATGAAGGCGACACGTTACTAAAAACCAACGTCCTACAAAATATGTTCATCTACATTTTTGCACAAAGGAAATATGTCTCGGAGGAGGTGTAATAATGTTCTGACGCAGATATTCTTCATCATATTAAACAACACAAAGTGATTTTCTGTAAAATATCCATTGGTTAACTGTGGTATCCTGTCATGTACTTAAGCAAACTTATGCGAAATTGCAAGATATGAAGGCTGTTATTGTGAAAGGTCCATATCCATGTTGGAAAGTAGCAAAGACAAATGCTATTTGTACTGTATTTGATTAATTATACATGTGCAGCGAGTTTCAGTATTGTGGTGTGTATTTACTTAGGTTAGATGCTTATGCTTGCTGTTAACAAAAAGCACACAGAATGCACAAAACACCTCTTACTCATCAGTCAATGTTGGATGTAGAGTAATGGTAATAATGGTAGAATCTTTTTAGTCACTACAATCACTTTGTGCTTCCCTCTCAGAAATCACATAAAATGTCCTTTTACAAACATATTAAATACAGTTAATAACATTTTACATTCAATGTGAGATAAGTTTGCCCTTCAGTATAATTTAGACAGGCTGACAACAGGTTTATAGAATATACTCAACAAGGCAAAGCGGCTTTGTTAAACTCTTAAAGATCAGCCAGAGTGCTCTTGCATAAAATCAGCAGGGAAAACACTGATGGCTCTTCCAACTGTGTGGATGACTGACAGCCTGGTGTTAAAGTGTTAACCCTGAAGATCGTCCCTTTTGATGGATTAACTGATCGGATATAGAAAACTGATAAACTACAACATAATAACCAATTACCTGTTTAATCGGTTTAAACACGGTGGCTGATTTTATCTTGGGATGAACCATCGTTAATTGCTCGTCGACAAAAAAATGCAGAGGAGAGTGGGTGTATGTATTATTTATGGATAGCTGTATAACCTCTATGTACAATGAATTTGAAAATATATTTGCTTTACTGCATAAGAAAATTAATGTTGTATCTTGAAGCTAGAGCCAGAAATCGATTGGCTGAGCTTGGCATAAGGAATAGTCTTCTTCTTTTCATTTTCTAGGGTAATTTGAATCGGCGTACAATACACTCAAAATATCAAAGATTAAACTTAAATTCCAAATGAACAGAAGTAAAAACTTTTACCTCTTGGTCTACAGCAATCATGGGAGTCACATCAAGCCAAGAAATAACCCGGAGGTTGAGGCAGAAAATGTGGAAACAGACATGAAACAGGGACATGAACCTGTGCTCATGTTCATTTCACGAAGAAAGATAAGAAATTCATCTTTCCATGTTTATCAAATGCATCCTGGAGGATGGCAGTGGTCCTGAAAATAGCCAGATGAAAATGTGTTGTAACTGTACTGTTGCCTACGAGTAACAGTCCAACCACGGATTAGTGGGCATTTGACAACCTGTCAGAATGATTCCCATCATTCACTTTGGGTTTGGGTTGAGAAACTCTCCATTCCACAAACCTGACATGTAGAAGAAGATAATCAAAGACCAAAGTCACTCTAATGTCTACAGGAGAGCAAACAGCAACACCCATAGACCGTATCAGTCACTCTAAATATGAAGGCATCAGAAGCTACAAAACAAACATAGAAAATATTAACATCATGAAACAGCAAGTCTTCATTGAAACTGGGCACACACATCCTTTTGAGTTAAGACCTGCAATGAAAAGAAACATTTTTCAACATTTTTGTGAAAGAAAATCTTAGTTATAGTTTTAAATGAGGATAAACTGGAAAAAAACGTCTGGTTCATCATAGCTGATTAAAAGTAGGTCATACTCTGTGGTGCCTCCTGCAGGCAAGTCTGACTTCAAGATTTGAAGGTGTTTTGTTATAACTATCCTCTAAAGGTATTTGTATTTGCAAAAAAAGTTATTAACATTATATATAAAAAATGATTTTCTCTGTGAAATCTAAAAAAAACTAAATAAAAAAAATGATTAAAATAGTTTATACGAAGAATAAATAGGAGCAATACATCGAGAAAAGTGCTTTCTTAAGGGCCACAAGGTGGCGCTACCTTAATAATAACCTAATGACAGCTTCCTAAGAGAGAGAAAAAAACGTCTTTAGTTTCATTACATGGAAGAGTTCAGTGTTTTAGAAAATATATTTATTTAGTGCTTCAGTATCTTTTGTATTTCGTTAAGTTAATCAAGAATTAGCCGGGGAATGTAACTCCTGCCTATGATAACATTGCCACAATTTCTTTGTACGCACAAAGCATTTCCTGTTTTCTACCTGCTTGAAGTCTGTATGCTAAACTGGAATAACAACATTCTTATTCCAGCTGCACACCCGCCTGATCTTCTTCTTCTCATCTTTCTCTCAGAGAGAAAGCTTTTAAACGTGTTTCTCAAAATCTTGAACTCATTTCTGAGACACCCTGCTCACTGTGAGACAAAGAAGACTGAGAAACATCTTTCTATTAAAATGTTTTCCATCCCGATCCTGCTCAGTGCAATCACATGTGTATCAGTGAATTGTGAAGGTTTTGTTCAAGCTACAGTAGCACTAATACTGATAAACAGCATCAGTCTCACAGGGGATTAGTTACACACAGTGCTCCCATCCCACTGCGGCTCTGCTCAATCCCAGCTCTGATCATCTGCATGCTGCCAAGTGCTGCAAACTTACTGGACATCTTTGGTATGCGGATGGGGCCACTGCTGGTGCCGTCCCCCCCTTTGGTGAGAGCTTTGATCTCAATGAGGTAGTCCTCTCCGGAAGGGATCTGCAGCTCCACACTGGTCTTATTGGTTTCCAGCACAGTGGTCCTGCCCTGCCAGTCCTGACGATACACAACCTGGAGGCGGACAAAGCGAGTCTGAGGGTGAACTCCTCGTTTCTCAGTCAGAAAGGAAACCTTTGTGACTGTTTGGCAGAGGAATGTACAACTTTATTCAACATATTAATTCCCTGTGTGAGAAAAATCCAAATCCTGAGGGCAGGGAAAATGTGTGCAGCCAAAATTTGGGTATATGTCTCTGGAGATTTCCAAATGTCTTGTGCAACGCTGGTTAGGCGGTTTTTTACTTAATTAGCGATGTTATCTTATCTTTATAAAAATGTAGAAACATGTTTAATTGTTTCATTCAAAAGAAACTCACAGGTAAGAGAGCTTAACTTCATATTTAGTTTTAAACATATGGAAAGGTCTTAAGAAATCTCAAGTCATTTTTAATTACATACATGCAAAACACACGATCCCTTACCACAGGAGCTCAACAAAAGACTTCAATCATTAAATCAGATCATTAAATGAACAGAGCTTCATATCTATGGAGAATACACACACACACACACACACACGCACACACACACACACGCACACACACACACGCACACACACATATCTGTACATCTATCTTAGTGGGGACACTCATTAGCAAAATGAATCCCACGGCCCCTCACCCTAACCTTAACAATCACAATTAAATTATATAAAAACTTAATTCTAACACTAACAGTAAAACCAAGTCTTAACCCTGAAACAGCCCATTAAAAGTTGGCCGGCCAAAATGTCCTCACTCTGTAGGTTGTGTCCTCACAAAGATATCTGTACAAGTACACAGACACACACAGCTTTATCAAAACAGTTTTTATTACACATATATGCAAAGAGGATCAAACATGATGCATTGTTGTAGCGGTTGCAAGAAGCTAAATTCCCTCTGAGGCACGACACCTTTCATTTTATCACCTGGAACAGATCTTTTAATTTTGAAAGGCCAGACAGGGCCAATAAATAATGTAACACTGGAGTGTCGAGGTCTATCTTTCTACTGCAATGAGAGAGCCATTTATTGGGATGACAGCTGCTGGAGCTCTATTTGTTTCCCCAGTTGTGGAGTTTCTGTTATTACTCTGACAAACTCACCTTGTATCCTGTCACCTCAGACTCATTTTCCATCGCCTTGACATGTTCCCAGTTTAAAAAGATCTTCGAGTTGGTCAGACTCCACTCGATATTCCCCGGTGGCTGACTCGGAGCTGCCAGAGGTGTAGACACAAGTTTCACAAAAAAGAAAAGTAGCACAAATGAATAAATGAACCAATGTCACAGTCTCTAAACTTGCTTTGCATTCAGCCCTGGATTTAATCATGTGGTGAGGAAGGAGAATGCATTTCATTCAACACACACTTCAACCTTAAGGAAAAAAAAAACCTGGAGAAAAACAGAGGTCAACCAAAAGCTGAAAACTCACGCTCTTTGATTACAATTTCCTTGTGCGTGTGGAAACTCGGCTAATAAGGATGAAATGCAAAGTTCCCCCTGAGGCAGCGTAAAAGTCTTCACTGCAACGTGACTCGATGAAATGCTGCAGGTTGAGAGTGGTTCTCATTCAGGTGCTGCAGCTGCTTTGGTCTTCTTTAAAATGCAAAACAACAACATTCAGCGATATGAAACATGAGAGAGACAGTGATGAACATAACCTGACATCGTAACTGAGGCAGTCTGAGCAGGAGAAGGAGATTAAATAGGTGAATAAATTGAACCAGTGAAAAAAACAAATGAAAAAAGAAAAGAAATACAACTTTTTAGAGTATTGTATTGAGGAAGTGGACTCAGTTATGTAATTACACTGAAGATGACACAACTACTACAACTGCGGTCCTATACTACTCCTACTAATAATAATAATATGACAAAATCCAAAGTCAGCTTGTTTTGAACATAAATATATTCCAAAATGTTGCATCTGAAGCTGCTTCAGGTTTGTTTCCATGTTGAGCTGAGATACTAACAATAGGACTTTGTTAAATAACTTGATTTGTTTAAATCAAAAGTCTGTGCTCACTTTTATCTTCAGATAAACTTTTGAATTACATTGTTCTGCAGAGGAGGAGGATAACTGTGTGTTTTGCCCCGTCACATTCATTGGAGGAACACTAGGAAGAGATCTGTGAATGGTCATTAATAACAGGAGGTATTATAGCAGCAAGTGAAAACATTTCAAATATTGTTTTCAGAGTGTTCTGCTTCATTGCATACAATTGTATCACGTGTATCAAGTGTAACAAAGAAGGAGAAAACAAGGTTTGCACCGTTTAACAAAAGACACCGAGTGCAGATTTCACGTTTCCCTAATGAAGAGAAATGTATTCTGGTGTGTACTCACCCTCTGTGTGAAAACATGCAGATTTAAGATAAAAAGGCAAAAGCAGCTGTGATGTACAGGAGGTGTGTGAATGTAAGGTGGGAAGACTGTGGAGAAGTGATTTCTTCAGACTACTGCAGTGCAGCCATTTACAGTATTATACAAATGACCATTAAACAAATACAAGGACAGCACGAGACACGTTGGCACGGACACCAATATATATAATTAATAGTGGGAATAAGCAATTGCCATGTAAACAGCATTTTCTGAAGACCTTAATCAGAATAAGCTCATACTCTGAATTTACAATGATCACATTGAGATGTGGATTATTCTGAGTTTAGCGTCATTAATTAGACTTGAATACATCTTAATCACATCTTAACATTCTGTTGGAGTTTTCACAGCATTTTGTGACATCGACATACAGCAGTTACCAACTGCTTGACTACGCTCTGGGTTCAAGTGTCATGTCGGACGTATGACGCAGTTGACACAATGTTGATGTGAATCATGTAAACTCCATTATGATTTTATATATGGTCAATAGTCTGAATACTGCTGTCCATGTAGACGTGTCTACCGTTTTTTTTCTCTCAGAATCCAATCTTTCTTTTACTTTTGCGCAGGTCACACAAGATATACAGGTCACACTCACTGTCAACTGTCATGATCTGTATATAACACCGTGCGTGATGTGGATTTGTAAGATATGGAGCCGCAAATAGACTGAATACTTTGGCCATTTCATTTTAATCACCATCAAGTGACTGCTGGTGCAAACATATGATTTAATGCACTACACTTAAAAACATAATTAGTTTTCTTCTCTTGTTGTCTTGACTATGGAGATATAAATACTTTCTTTTCCAACACCAGAATTAAAGTTTTGCGCACATGGACTTTGTGTCACCGGTTGTTATACAATACATATATTAAACAATTGAGAACTGTAATTAAAAACTGTGATAATAATGAGAAAGGTTTAAATATCTTAAAATGGGTTGATTTATCGAAGGTAAAATAACCGTTTACATTAAGCTGATGCACTTGATGTTAGTTTGTTGAAGCACTGAAAGGAGCCGAGGTGTCAGTTTTTAAAAGCGAGTTCAAACACGGGAAAGCTCAAGTGACATCTCTAAAATCAGGTGAGATTTCTATTTTAACCACCGTCAACAGTGGAGTTGTGGGTGTGTCAGAAGTGAAAGACTGTCAGCTGATTAATAAGCAGTCTGAGAAGCTGAAGCGTTAATCAGTGCAGTGAAATCAGTTGTTTGGGGAGCGAGACATGAAAGCAAATACACTTTTTTTCAGTTTGACCTGAAACACAGAGACAAAGGGAAAGTGTGGGCCTTGTTCTTCACTCAGGTGTCAGCACACGCCTATGTGTGTATTCTATGGTAGCCATTAAAATGTCAGTGGAAGTTATTGGCCTGTCGCTTGAAGAGTTAAAATTAGTGGAGCGGTCGGGTGATGTGTGGAAGCTCCGAACAGTTCAAGTGTCGCCTGTCGTGTTACTTGACAGCCTCAGTTATTACGACCTGAGTGTCATATGGTCCTGGCTTCGTGGGCAGTTTGGACAGACAGATGACGAGGGCCAGAGATATATTTCTAGCATGTGGGTGTTCTTTTCAAGCAAATTCTCTAAGAACGACCATGAAATCAAAGCAATAAAGACAGATGAAGTAATAGGCACAATGTCAACAGATTTTTCATAAAACTAATTTTTGCATCTTATATGTATGTATATGAGAGAGAGGCTTTACAAACATAATATGGAATAAGGTTTACCACCGTGCACTTTCTTTATGACGTTTCATTAGGTGAGTGTGTTTTACATGTCTGTGTGCATGAGCCATTTTGCACTAATCAATTTTGGGTCACTGAAGTGATGTTAATAATGTGAACTGTGTTGTTGGGAAAGCTCATACTGTCACTCACTTTTATATCTATTTCAATAAAACAAGACAATGGTGAATGTTACGCCATCCATAGACATTTTTGTTTTTCTGGGATATTACTACTGACCTTTCATACAGTGTTTCACATTAGCGTCTTTCAGACAAGCAATAAACTACTGACAATCTCCGGACATTCTCCTGAGGGGCCGTGTGTGACAACGCAAATGTCCGAGTGAGAGGCTCTGGACTTTCTGTGGAGTTTCTTCTGCCAGCCCCCTGGAAAAAACTCAAAAATAGCAGGAAATCCGCCACAGGATTCACTACGAGTGAGTGAGAGTGTTGATGATGTTTCTAAGATGTGACAGAGACGAAACTGAAAAAAAATTATAATTACAAAAATCTCGGTATGAAACAGAGGAGCCAGACACTTAAACAACATCAACAAAGGTGGAGAAAGCTTTTGGTGATGAGAGCCGACACCAATGTCAATGTGCTGTAATAAAAATCACCTGAAGTCTCCGGAGAAAGTCTGGACCCAATTTGGCGGACATCCTCCAGAGTCCATGTTGAAAACATGGACTTATTTGTGGCAGACAGCCACAATATTAAAACATATTGATATTCTAAAATTGTACTATTGGTAGATTCAATTTCATACCAAATCCTACAGCCTGCTTCATACATGCTGAGCTCAACTCACTCAACCTCTCTCAAATACATTAAGGGTTAGAACTAACGCAACTTTGGCCAGTTTGTGGATAGTTGCCACGTTCTAAAATGCAGCAGTCGTGAATGTTTGCAAACTCACGTGGTTTTTTTGTGGTGACGTTGAACGCAGGGCTGCTGGGTCCGAGTCCGGCGCTGTTCTGGGCTCTGACTGAGATCAGATAGACCGTGCTGCCCTTCAAGCCAGAGAGCTGTGCTGTGGTGTTGATAACCTTCACTCTGTCAGCGTCACCATGCCCAGATCCTTGCTCCCAGAACAGAACCTAGACCAAAGAAACACAGATTACCACAGAAGCTCCAGCCATACCGCCTCCCTTTAACCCCCCCTTCTTACACAGCTTTCAAATGTGCGGTGACAACTGAATCAAGTAAATCCTTATTTATTTGCCAATTTCCCACTGAGAGTGTCACAATGTGCTTAAAAATCAAGCACCCTGCACAGCAGAGCCAGCTGACGTGCAGAATGTGAAATAAAAGCACTCACTTATGGAGATAGATATTTTTAAATGAAGCTCATTCTGGGGCATTTCTCCCCGACTTCATTAAGATTTGAAAACATTTTGAGGTCATGTAGGTACATCTCTTTAATATATTAAAGCAGCACTTGAGTAGGACATAACTTAAAAGAGTTCCATACTATCAGCTCAGCTACTGTAGGTCCTGAGGCAGTCCAACCCACATTTCTTAAACCACCGAGTGATACTCTATCTGACGATCAGCAATAGCGAAAGCAGAACTGGGGAGTGAGGGGTACACGGATAAGGAGCTTGTTGGGATCTGTATTCATGGCGAAATCGTTTATGACCCGAGAACACGAGACAGAAGAAGCAGACAGGAAAATGTCAAACAGATGGTTTGAGAGTAGCCTGGGTACTTATTCAATTGGCAGCGTGCAGGTTTGCAGGGATCTTGCTCGGGAGAAGGCAGAGTAAAGCGTCAGGGCCTGGAGTTGCTGATAACAGATGCATCTAGGATTTTTTTTTTCACCCACTAGCAGTTTAATTATGGCGGTTTCAGCAGCACTTGGGAAGATACCTGAAATACCTCAGCAGCTCCTCTTCTAATCTAAAACCAAAGAGGGATGAAGAGAGGAATCTGAAGAGACTTAAGCTGTAGTGCTGCATCTTTAAGTCTTATGGAGAAAGTCTCAGGCGAGATCGATGCATCAGCAGTATGTGTGTGAGACGCACAAAAACTACGCTGTACCTGATGTCTAAAATGTATGTAATTCCTGTATTATAAGGATCCAGGGGCAGAAATCTGATTTGTCCCTGAATTTCCCATTATTATCTTCTAAGCATTTTTGATGCAACACAGTGTGAATAAGGAACAATTTTCGAAATATATTTAATGACGTGCGGCTTTGCTCAAAGCTTTACAGCCAAAAGTAAACAAGGTGAGACTTAAATGTGCACCTTACTGAATGAGAAATTGTGCATGGAAATTTGCCCCTGTGTGTTATGAGGGTGGATGATTCAGGCTTCAATCATTGTCAAACATTTATGTGCATTGTCTGCAATCTCAGGTCAAAGCCTTATTTATTGATGCTTCATGTGCGCTGACTCAGCCAGCTTATTATGTACACCTTGCTAATGCAGTCTAAAGTCGTACTGATGTTCAAAGCATCAGCGCTGCAGGGGCTGAGCACAGAAGGAAACTAGTCAAAAAAACAAAAAGTCAAAGGGGCTGAGCACAGAAACTTTAAATGTTTTCAAAAGATTCTTCAGTGGGGACAAACCATATTACACCTCAGGTGCTTCTACCTGCTCAGTGTGACCAGTGCGGGAGGTAGTGATGATATGATGAACTCATATTTACATTACATATATACATTCATACACACTTGTACGTATATGATACAATATATGATATATGAATATATATATTCATAGACATACGTGTATATAGACATGGTACGTACACATACAGTATGTAAGTTATACAGAAATGAAGTGACTGCTCAAGATTTGTCTTAAATCTGCATCCCTACATTGATGGCCATTTCATTGTATTGTCTGTAGACTTAAGGAAAATGTTAAATATGTATATTAAACAGTAAAGACAGAGAAACGGACAATCCTGCAGTTTCTAATACTTTCTAGACACACACACACACACAGACACACACACACACACACACACACATTCCTTTGGGGGGGATATATTTAGTTAAGTCAATTTAGGAATACAATACATCTGACCTCAGAGATGCACACAATGCGTTTCGACGTTCAGCATTAAATTGGAAACACATCTTTTGTTTGTTTCCGAGCCAACTCTTCGGGGTACCTTTATATTCATGGAGGACCATTTCACTAACATCTGAATCCCTTCACCGTGTGTCTAATCAAATCTCTGTCAGAGACGGTATCACACTGTCACAGGTCCATAGCTCTCCACAGGCTCCTCTGTTTTGTCAGTGTTAACTTCATTATTTTAGTTTATTCTGTTCTAACATGGTGCACACTCCTACATAAAGTTGTGTGAAATCAAATTACAGTCATAAAGTGAGGTAAAGAGATCCTGGGGCCAGGTAGTGGTTTAGGGACGCATGAATGCTGGATGTCTGGCTTTGTTGGCACACTAAAAAGCTTCTGAGTGTTTTCATCAGGCCTTTTTCACAGTAGGAAAAGCACAGGTACTTCTAATAACATTAATAATGGCTCGAGTCTATTCAGCTACCCAAAGGTAGTTTTGAATACTGTGAGGTGTGAAGACTTTGAGATGTGTGTAATTATGACAGTACTGCAGTCTGTCTCAAAAGGTTCAAACTGCAGACAGGTAGTTTAGTTTTTCCTTGTGTTAAAAATTGCAGCTGTATTTATCTCTTTGTACACTCAGTGGTGGTGAGGGCCTATCCAAGTGCTCCTGCTATTTTCATTCATGCTTGTGAAGTGAAAGATTTGGTGAAGTGGGAGATAAATTGAAGGGTGTGGTGATGACTCATGATCCTCTCAGTCAGACACATTACTTCTCTCTCGTGACACAAATGCCACTGAGGAGAGACAGGTCCCTGAAGAAGAAAGTAGTACCGTTGTTGCGGCCGTGCAGTTAAATAAAATGTGCCTAAATGACACCTTAGAACTGCAGACAGAGGTGGATGTTGTATTTCAGTTTTGAAACTTTGAGCTGATTATGTTATGAGCTTCTGTTATCTGTTGTTATCCCATGAAGCCGACATATTGGAGGACGCTTCACTTGAAATACGAGGCATTGATAGCAACGCCTCAATGGTATTTGTTAGCCAACTTGCGTGAAGAGCCCTCTGTGCCTGATCTACCCTGTTGGGACCGACTGACGGAGCCATACGAGAGCTCCCTGGGCTTCTCCTCCACAGCTGGCTGCCTTGTCTCTGCCGATGGCCATGGAAAACATTTCATCAGTGCAGATTGCAGTATTGCTTTTACTTGTCAATGTGAGTCTGTAGTCTTTATTCTTCTGTTGATCAGTTCTAATGTAAAAAAATAGCGTTGTTGATCAAGTGCAGATTTACGACAGTGTATTAGGACCACATTGAGGAAAGGAAAATTGGACATTTTGCGAATAAAGTTGTTAAATGTATAGGAACATTTTTGTTCTCCTAATATTATGAGAATAAAGTTGTAATTTTACTAAAAAAAGGGAGAATATTATGAGAATTAAACTGTGAATTTACAAGAATTAAGTCACAATATTCGATGTAATGGTCAATGGTCAGTATCTCAAAAGCACTTTTCTAGTATTGATTCCCATCACTTCAAGCCTCTGATGTAAAATGTGCTCCAGGCAGAATGAATGGACAGCACATCATGAATTGTACAAGTTCTTCAGTTTCAAGGTCTCCCTCTGTCTTTGCCTGACGGGCAGGACTTGCTATGGGAAGCTCTGGTGGAGAGTAACTAAAGGATGAGGTTATCTCTGAAGTTCTAAGGATCACTATGTATTCTACAGCAGTATGATTTTAGGACTCATAAAGAGCAGGTACTCTATTTGTAAAGTCATATCCAATACGCCACCCTGGTTCCATCGGTTGTACAAAGTTGTTTCCATGTGTTTACTGTAATGTTGTCCAATCCAGGAAAACTTACTTTGATGTGTCTCTGACTCGCTGGCAGTGGGAGCTCTTGCACTATCACTTTTCATGGAATAGTCGACACAAACACTTCTATCACTCTTTATCTCTTTTAAAAGTGCAACGATTGGACATTAAAGGCACTGCTGCCTTCTTCTAACTAGATGTTCTCTTTCTAAAAATGTAGCCCAGGGAGTTTTTAGCTGAAGCATTTCCTAATGCCATTACAGTTTACAATCATCTACAGGAAAAGGAGTCCCGATAGACAAAAGCGTAATATAACCGTACAGTATGTCAACACTGGCTGCGTAATTTCAGCAGCATATTAGCAGAACGGTCCATTCAGTTCCAAGTGACCATTAGTCAATTGGCCGCTGCAGATCAGTTTTCAGGATCTGCATATATGATGCTTCGTTAGCACACCATCTTATCTAACTGCAGTGGAACCAGCCACATTTTCACTCTTGGCAATATCTATTTCTGATGCTTTTTATTTTTGATCATAACTGTTATATTTCATTTGTCTTTTAATTTGAATATTATAGCTTGTCATTGTGATAATGACCATCTTTTACTCAAGCCCTGTTATAATGTTAAATAGTTTATTTGATTTATAGGCACAATATTTTACTGAGCCTTGCCCGCTAAAAAGTCTAGATTGCTCCCTCTGATTACAACTGTGATCTCCAGGGTGGAACTCTTTCTCATTTTTAATTGACAATATTCCTTTGTCCTTTTTGGCCAACAATCATGGAGAATTTTTTCACCAATACCATAACAAGAGCTCACTAATCTGGTTAACACTATGAAATCTTCTCCTCGACATTTTACCCACCGCTTTGTTATAAACGTTGCTGACACCATTGTGTACAATAACAAGACAACAATGTTCAAAGAAGTGGATAATTACAAACTTTTATAAGTACATGTAAGTGATAAAACAAAACCAGTTACAGTGTCACCATTAAAACAGCAGTCACCTCTAATCTTTCATCACCCCTCAGTAACAGACCTTATTTTGACATAGACATAGAACCTCCTGTTAATAACCATACCAGACATTCCTAGTAAGAGCCTTATAGAGTGGATAGAGAAACATTTAAACATCCACTATTTCATGACTGCTGGGCAGATTCACTAATATGATCTGGGCCTCAGGACCCCAAAGAAATGGATCTTATGGTGGGATTATTTTGTCAATTGCTGTTTCCAAGGTCAAGAATTACCTCTCAGTCCAACCACTCTAAACAGTTTCAACAAAAAAGGAACTCCAACTAGGACGGAGTGGAGGCCTTATCCCATTTCCTATTACAACCCCACCACAGAAGCTACTGCAGTGCCAGTGATGAAGTTCAGGACATGTTGTGGGAGCCATATCCTGCTGCTTCCTTCGTCAGAGCCAGATGGCACAGGTTCAACAAGCCCAAAGATCATGTCATAATGGGGGGTCCGTTCCCTTCCAGGAACCTCCAGCCAGCAGCTGCTTCAAAGAAAACTAGAGGCAATATTGAAAAATATTACTTCCCCACCCACTGCCGCACATCTGGAGAAACTGACCAGTTGGAGAACTGGCAGTCATAACCCTCCTGTATTAAGAAAATGAAATCCTATAAAAAAGCATTAGCATGCCACAGAAATCAAGTGACAGCTCACTTCTGATTTAAAGAGGGGTACAGAAAGAAAGAACACCTGCAGCTCTACAATAGCTTTACTTTTCAAAGCAGATCAAACCTCCCTGCGTTCTTTTCACCCTAATCTTGAGGACGCCTGGATGCCTCTACGTGGACAATTTCCAGACACACCCAACTAGGAGATGACACAGAGGCAGAGCCAGAACAAGCTGGGGAGGTTAATTATCTCATTTAACCTGGAAACACCTCTGGATCCCCCAGGAGGAGCTGGAGGATGTGGGTGAGAGGAAGGATGTGTGTCTGCTGCCATCGTGACCCTGATCTTGATAGATGGATGATAATCTGCATGTTTGTAGAAAGAGAGGGGTATGTGATTTTGATAAAATATTAATATGAACACCTTTTTTTTCTTATAACATAATTATTTTATAGAAAAAAGAAGCAGTGACATCACTACCCAAAAATTGGGAAGTGAATGGTTAAGCCTACCTCTGTTATGGTTTTGGAGCTTTGTAAATAATATTCCAGTTAAGTAATAAAGGAAAAAGGATAAACACTGCTTCATCACCAACACCAGTGACGGTTTGAATATTTAATTTGCCTCCACTCTGACAAATTCAAAATTTATAGAACAAGTAAAACAATTACACCATTAAAGCATGCTAGAAGAATTGTGATGCAAGGTTATTACATTTCTTTATGTTGGGTTGGCATGTCTGAGGTACTTGTACTAGTGCCATGGGGTTCAAGTGTTTCTTTCCCTCAGTGCATACTTCATGTGAAAATGGAAATGTACCAAGTATTTTAAGTGTTGTGAACCTTTCACAAGGTCACAGGCCACACTATCACAATGTACTCTCAAAATACGAGGCCATAGACTTTGTTAATGTAGCAGATAATTTAGGTAATTCAGAAGAGTATTTGATTCATACTGATATTTTTTGGGTATTTGTATAATTAATTTAAAATAGAGTGAAAACAGTGAACAACATAGCCATCTGCTAGTTCAGCACCATGGACAGCACCGTGGATTCATCAATACACAGCACAGTTAGGCTTCTGATATCACACAGAGCCAAACAAACTGGGCCGTCTCCATTAACAACATGAATTGTATGTCTTTCTCTCACAACTCAGCTCAATGTTTAACTACATCACCCGTTAACTTCATGTCATGTTGCATTAACGTATTTCTTACAGACACTTGGATGACTCCACGGGAGCAGGATGGAGGCATTTTATGCTTTTTTTCTGTTACTTCAATTATATTGGATTTTAACCCCTGAAACTCCAAAAGTGTTTAGTGGACACTTCACCCTCCTCTCCATCAGCAATGTGGTGAGTAGATAATGAGTGAATCTTCATTTTTCAGTGAACTATCCCTTTAATATGAGCTTCTCCTGAAGAGCGGTAGCAAAAGAGAAAGAGATTTGTTGCTGTTGAAATTGTTGGTTGTGATGAACTCAAATCATCAGTGTTTTTTTTCTATTACATTCTATATCAGGTCCATGAGAAAATTATTTGATGTCACCTCATGTTGCAGGTCGGAACAGGTCAGGACTCCTCCCTTCTCACAATTATGGAAGTTTGGAATTGGTTTCACAGGTTGGTTAAAACACATGATGGTACAAATCACCAGTGTAGATGCTTTTAGACATTTACTGTTGGTGTGAACACAAATGTCAGAGAGCCTCTGGACTTTCTGCAGACTTTATGCCAGGGGGCTGGCCGGAGAAGACACCGACAAAGATGTCAGGAGAGTCTGTTGTGATAAGAGCAGACACTGTTGTCAATGTGCTGTAAACAAAAACATGTGATCTCCGCACTGGAATAAATACTTTAAGTCCTGCCTCCTGCATGCTGCTTCACACCTCACCTCCTTCTGAGATTTCTGTGTTGTTGTCAACGCATCTGAGCGGAAAATCTCCTGCTGCATTGTTCAAGTGTGAAAGGCAAACTCCGGAAAAGTCATGACCCAATTCTCTAGACAGTTTCCAGAGGTCTTTCTGAAAACAGCTAATGAGTTATTTCTGGCCAGTTAGCAGACGCTTCCTACAATAACACGCGTGATAAACATGGGTCTTGGTTTTAGAAGAGCTTCAAACTCAACTCAAACAACCTTCATATTGTTAATAAGCT
The DNA here is from genome assembly GCF_024713975.1 of Paralichthys olivaceus. Taxonomy (NCBI): domain Eukaryota; kingdom Metazoa; phylum Chordata; class Actinopteri; order Pleuronectiformes; family Paralichthyidae; genus Paralichthys; species Paralichthys olivaceus. Next base: position 24,369,470 of record NC_091094.1, on the reverse strand, counting down.
GTTTTTTTATATATTCAAGCAAAATTATTTTCAGTGTGTTTCCAATAAATACTCAGCACAGCTCCCCTGCTCTGTTCGAGGCGTCACTATGGTGCTGCAATCCCCTGTTTTATAACAATGTGTGGACCAAAAACTGGCATTGACCTCAAAGCTTCAGGCCACCTGGGGAAACCCGACCATGAAAAGTATCTGTGGTCTAGGAGAGAATGTCTTTTTCTTTCTAGGTTTTCCACAGCCAAATCCCAGGAGTGTGTTTGTTGTAGGGGATAGTGATGTATGGTGTTCACACTTTTCTTTCTTTATTTTATATATTTTTAATAACAGCTGTCAGACAGCCTTGGGTATTGAGCTCTTTTCAGAGTCTGGAAGAGAAGCGAACAGACCTCTTCATCCCAGAGATTAGCCCGTGAAATACCTGCCGCTCCAACACATACATTACTTTAATGTCAGAACATTTCAACGCGCTGTCATTCTTGGCAGTAAAACTCAACGCCAGCGTACTGTACTGTCAGTCATTCTGGGATTTATTTTTTACTCCTTGTTTTAAAGTTACATGTCGTGCCAACTGTTTTTACACATACCTCATAAGCAATGATCTTCTCCCTGCTGGATCCCAAGGGAACTGGTTCCCAGTACACCTCAATCTCGGAGGCTGACAAAGCACGACCCCGCACTCTTGCTGGTGCCTCCGAGGGCTCTAAAGAGGATGGATCATGAATTATACATGTTTGCAATTAAGAGTGAAAGAACACATTTTCAGGACCTAACACAATCAGTTTTGCGGCATTTGCAGGTGAATAAACTCACCCTCCTCCGCAGAAAAAACTCGAACAACACGGCTGAACTGCCCCTCCCCCAGGCTGTTGTACACGCCCACCTTCACTTCAAACAGGGTCAGGGGTGCGATGCTGTCGTTTCTGTGGATATATCTGGATGCATCGGCCGATGCCAGCACCGTCTGGATCCAGGTGCTGCTGCCGAGTGGGCGTAAAGCCACCACATAGCCAAAGTCCTCTCCGCTCTGCTGTTCCTCTGGAACTGGCTGAGATAAGAACAGAAAAGTTACGTCTTTCACATAAACAAGTGTGAGCAGAAATGAAATTAACGATGAAACAAAATGTGTTTGGGGAAAAATACAGAGGTAACATCTTGATCCCTTTGAATCACACCCAAAAAATGTAAAGTTTTTTTGTAATTCCAGATTTACACATTCAAAATATTCTCCTGCTTCCATATCTTGGTTTTGATTTAGACAACAAGGGAAAAACTGCAGGCAGGAAATCAGAAAAGCTACGGCTTTAATTAAAAGCCACGGTGCTGGAGCCAGACAACCTCAGCCACACTAACTCTGCCAGAAGTCCATTCTCATCCAAAGATTCAGAGAACGCTTTCCCACAATCAATGCCCACTCAAAAAATACCCATGATCCTCTTACCTCCCAAATGATGACAAGTTCTCCTCGGGCTCCGCCGCCACCGCTCACATTTACTGGTGCAACCTTGGGAACTAAAGAGGCACAAAGGAAACCTAATCACCCCTCCGGTTTGGACTGTTGTGACTGAGGCAGGTGCAGAGGATTCTGTTAATACGCAGCTTTGAACGGGGTGATCACAGCAACTCAAGCTTCTTATTTACACAAACGGGTTAATCACACAGCAGAGGAATTAGTTTTTTTTGTTGACAGAGGCATTACCACTTCTGTACGGTGCAGTTATTAGACCAGCGGCGTATGTTGGCACCATGTGTGAGGCACAATGGGAAATTTGTTCCCTTGTGAGTCAACCAGCAGGATGGAATAACTCATTTAACCAGCTCAAAATAGACACTTTTCATGTTGATGTCTCATGGCATGTGTGGGGAAGTCACATTATCGGTTGATGTAGCCATTAATTAATCATGGTGTTAAGCTACACACACACACACACACACACACACCACACTCACACACACACACACACACACACACACACACACACACACACACACACACACAGTGCTGATACTTAAATGTTTAAAAGTGTAATTAAATTCTGACTTATTTAGCATGAGACTCAGTAATCAAAGTACTGGCATGAAAAGGAACAACTCGGAGCACTGAGGGAAAGTGAAACTCATCAAACAGTTAAATTACATTTTCCAAGTGGGACTGATTAATTTGTTATGAAGAGAAACAACAAATTGAGAGGATACCTGCGGCTTTGGTTCGGATCTGTTTTGATGGCGTGCTGGGTTCTCCTACACCAACACTGTTGATTGCCACCACCCTGAATTCATAATCCACCCAGGGGTTCAGATCTGTCACTGTGGCATGCATCATCTGTCCAGGCACAGAATCAGGAACTAGGATTAAAGAATTTAGAATTGAGATGTGTTTTGTTCTTTTATTATACTTTTTTTCTAAACTGAGGCACATTTCACATTTAGTCTCCAACACATTGAGAAAACATTTCACAAACCATCTCAAACTGAATGGTGACATTTGTAAATCTTGTAATACTATTTGAATTACAGTACATTCCAGGGCAACACCAGTCCGACAACTCTTCATTTTCATTAATTCTGTCATTATTTCTTGATATTACAAAGGAATGCCTGCATCTCAGTTTTACACATAAAAGTCATGAATAAATAGAATTACTCAAAATAAATGTGAATTACATTACTGAGCTCAAAACCTTCATGCAAGAGGTTTTGTTTCAGGCTCAATTAATGTTACAATGATCACTTTGATGTGTGTTAAATGTCAGACTGATCACTGAGTCTTTCTCCCATGACCCTGTGTGTGTTTGTTTTGAATGAGTATGAATAAACTGCCAGTGGTGGTGGAAGTACTCAAACATTTTACTGAGGTAAAAGTAAAAATAACTAGACAAACATATACGCAAGTAAAATTAAAGCTATCGCATTTCTTTTCTACTAGAGTGAAACTAAGCACTTGCTTTTGAATCTACTTAAAGTGATCAAAGTGAAAGTACTTGCAGAGTGTATCTTTTTCCACAATACAACAGCCAACTACCTCATTAACTGTACTGTATACTTTGTTTAATACAGAAATAATACAAACATATCACATATTAATGAAGACTGCTGCAGGTGATGCTACTGAAAACACTTTGTTATAATAATCAATGGCTGAGTCTCAGTGGCCCCTACTGAATCTTTGTCAAATGTTTCTTCTTCACCAGTGATGCAGCTGCCGCAGTGTGATATTGCAATGCAATGACTTATGAAAATATAATGGAGCAGATGTTTGCTGTAGTGGAGTAAATGTGAAAAGTACCTGAAAATAAGTCGATTGAAGTAAAGTATCAATGTTAGAGTAACGTAGAGTTACAAAGTAAATGTATTTTGTTGCATCCCAACACTGGTTTCTGCATCATTGTAAGACCTCTTGCATTAACTGTATCTAAATCTGGTTCTTCATGCCTGTGGAAGTCACTCATACAGAATCCAGACCCCAGGAGCTACTGTGCTTTAACTTGTGCAGCAGACAAACAGCAGCTCTTTCATGCATGCAAACATTACTTTTCTCTATGCTAATGTAATCAAGAGGCTTCAACAGATACAGTATAAACTGTATTTCAGCTGTATTGGTTTTCAGGCCTGTTGCTTTATCTCTTTTAAGTCTTTGTTACTTTTATTTTCCACATTCCCTCACAAAAATGCACAGGAAAGTAAATAGCTGTTCAAACATGTTGCATATGCATTGGACTGTTTCCAGAGATACATCATGACTTCCCTCCTCTGGAGAATATTTAGAAGCCACTATACAGGTCATAGTACCAGACCATTTTAATCAGGGTTGGGGAAAAATATTAAAAAGCACAACTAATGTCTGTCTTTGTATGGTATAGTTAAGAAGCAACAAGCTGAGAAACATCAACACATGATATTACAACCCACAATTAAATGAAACTGTTAATTGTGTACTAAAAAGAACTCTGTGGGAAAACTCTGTTTCATTCATAAGAACATTATGAACGATCATAGCCTGATGACACAGTCTGTCCTCGGTACTGGCTAGTGAGTGGGAAAAAGAGTGGGATGGTGTTGCAGCTGTTACCTGTTCTCACAGTCTGCCAGCCTATAGAGAAAGAGGTCCTGGCCTGCACCATGTACATGGTAACAGGGCTGTGGTTGTCAGGTCCAGAGCCCCAGGAAATTTGCACGGTGGTGTCAGTGATGTCAGTCACCAGCAGGCCCTCCGGGGCACCGGGGGGTCCTGCAATACCCAGAAACAAGGAGAGGTTCCTACATCAGCCACTGAACAGCAAAAGCCAAAACAAGTGAAATCCTGGCAGGTCAGCAACGGCAGACTGAAACTCCAACAGAGGTGTTAAGTGATTCATAACACAGGGAGCAAGCCCAAATTCAGGGCTAGTGGAGATGGGGGTTGGGGGGCAGTCTAATCAATACACAGAATAATACCAGTTAAATCATCAAATGAGAGGAAGATTTAGAAATGTAGACCTGCGTGTGTCTCAAACTGCAAGCAGAGGAGAAAAATCAGTATTTATAAGGAGATAACTTTAATGACCAGGGATTCAGGGAAAACAAGGCTGGTTTTTCAGCAGTGATCTAATTGAAATTAGTTGAAGCGGCAACATGAGATCAAACAAACAAGCCGGGACTTGGATAACCGTCATGAGATTTCCTGCTAAGCTCCGCAAATCTCTGTAAAAGTAGCAGTGAAGCCTCAGCGGGGCTACCTGCTGCTTGGAAGAAGATCACTGGGTATCAACAATGTTGTCTCAGATTAGGCATACAAAAAAAACACACAGTACAATCTGCATGTTAAAGCTGCAGCATCTGACTTTGGCTGCAGTCTCTTGACGCTAGGCTTTGCCAGTACAACACGATTAATTCCCGGCTTGAGGTCAGCCTAGACTTCTCTTGCATTATCTAACAAATTGCACATTTTACAAAAGGTTTAACCGAACACAAAACCCAATACAAGAGAGCTGGTATGAATGTAAAAAATAAGAGTAAAGCGAACAAAGAAATATTCTTAATATATTAAAAGTAGAAAAATAATAAAATACAAATCTGAATAAAATAAACCATCAGAAAAACACAAGGAAAGAACCATCCATTAAGGAGGTTTCATTAAAATGTTAAATAAGCAGGTGTGTTTGCATGTAAACTTCAGTTTACCTCTCATGTGTGACCCCGCACTTAAACACTGGTCTTTGAAGACACAAACAGTAAAGTAATAGTAATATAATAATATAATTTTGATATTTATTATTAGTAGTAGTAGTAGTAGTATTTACAGCAGTTTTGAGTGGGTTTGAGTTGTGTTTTGAGGTTGTAAAATTCTGTGTATAGTCTCTGATTTGTTTGGGGAGAGTTCCAGAGGGAGAGGGCTCTGCACATCTGGTTCACATCAGGTCACGCAAGATTTAGATGTAAATATCTCAAGTCCCTTTATTTCCAGAAAAAAGAAGAAGAAAGGAAGAAAGACACTGGTTTCTTAGCATTAGCTACAAGCTGTTACAGTTCCATAATAAAAAACAACCTAACAAATTAGTCAGTCACTTTTTTATTAGAAAATTCTTAAAATCATTAATTTTTTTTTTTTTTTAATATTCCATCTGTACTGATAAAATGTTATAATGTATAAATGCAACAGGCTTTGCACTGCACTCTATAGGGAGGTGTTCTAAACCTGCATTGTCCATCTTGTAACCGTCAGTGCAAAAGAGACTCTGGGCTAGGACCCGAAATGACCCAGACTTTGAGGCAGAGATGAAGAGTTCAGAGCTATAATAAAAACAAACGGGACGAGGCTTGTGGCTGGTGGAGACCGGCAAAGGTCAGAACCAGGGAGAGAAGGCTGACAAGAAACCAAACAAATGCAAAAGCGAGAGAGCAGTAAAACAAAGAAACAGCAGAACAACAGCAAACAACTGAACCAGCAGTGAACAACACAAATTACACTGTGGCAGCTCAGAGGTGGAACCACAAGGTTATAAATGACACTGTCTTAACACTGGTGCAACAGAAAACTGGAGGGAAATCACCAAAAAAACAGGAAGTAATATCACAAAAGAATGGAAATTTCAAAATAAAGTCCTCACAAAATGGCTTAAATAGGAAACAGATTGTGACACATTTAGCGACTGTGTCCCACGCTGGTAGTTATTTAGGCTATTGTTACTTTAAGAAAATAACAATAGCGTTTTACAAATCCCCACCACCAATGAAAAATAAATTAATGTTTGTTGACTATACATGTGTCCCTCTAAATAAATCTCAAATTTGAAACATATTTCCAGAAGAAAGGCAAAAAAAATGCAAAATGCAGATTCAATTTTATCCGCTTTAGGAAAGGTGAGGGATATTTATTTGTAGAGCACATATAAAAGGTATCACGACAAATTGTAAAACAACTTTGTTCCTTTTTGAACTTATCGATAAACCATAGTTTCTACCTTAGCCCTTATAAAAAGAAACAAGTTGTGATCTTGTCTGTTTTATATCCTTTAATGTCCACCCAATTGATTTTAAATTTAAAAATGTGAATACAAACCAGTATTGGAAAAACCCCTTTCAGTACTTTACAGTTTTTTACTGTAACATAATACCACATATCCCACATCAGAGGGCTGAGTGACAGCTTTTACTCTTAAGTAAACCAAGTAATAATACAATATAACAACACTTAACCCATTAAGCAGTAGGGAGGCATTTAATGTGATTTAATGCACTTCACCCACCCCTCCACTGGCACAGTGGTGAGTAGGTAATGAGTGAATAACATTTTTTGAAATATCCCTTTAAAGGAGGAAAACGCATATGTCTGATATGTATACACATATACAACATTTGTGTTTAAAATATATAAGACAGTTCAAATTAAACATCAGAGATGCAATGCACAACATACGGTACATGGTGTTGTAAAGGGTTTTCAGTGAAGTATTTTCAAGCTGCTTTCTGATATTTTCTACAGCCCTGAAACTTTGGAGGTCATTTAACTGTATATCTGTGAAAGTGCCGTGATCACTGAGCCCACAGGTTAAATCTTTAATTTCAAAAAGTTCATGGTTGTCAATCTGACAGTCTCTTAAAGCAGTTTTTATCTGAAAACTGACACTGAGGTGATACATCTCTTACCTGACAGCAGTGAGATTCAGCTTGTGTGTTAAAATACAAAAAAACACACACGTAATACCCCACAAAACAAGAAACGGAAACCTCCGCAGAGAGTGCTACAAAATGACAAGCGGTGTAAGTGAGGAGGAACAGCCGTACCTCTGACAATTAGGTCTGCTGCTGCTGAAACGGTGTCGACTTCTGTGTGTACCATACACACATACTTCCCAGAGTGCTTCAGCTGAATGTTCCTCACCATCAGGTCACCTGCGAATCCCTGATGACAAAGACACAAACGTATGAGAGACTCAGGAAGACAGAAAAACACAGAAAGGGGCAAAGTCAAAAGAAGAAATATGGAAAATCCAGAGAACACATTAAAGGTCTGTGTCTGTCTTATTGTGTAAATCCTGCACAAAAAAAAGCTTGGATTGACCACAAGTGAATCAACAAAATGACACAACAGTGTGGTAACACACATTCATTCACTTTTACATTGTTAAGAAGGCTGCACAAACAGTTTTGTTTTCCTTTGGATCAGTGTTTGCTGTGTTCACACTTTAATGTTACTGCTCAGAGAGTTCTCAGAGTGGCTATTTCCACTTAACTAACACTACACACACACAAACACACACACACACACACACACACACACACACACACAGAGATAGTGATTCAGAATTCAGTGGTTTGTGTAAAAATCAATGGCGAGTTAAACAACGGTTGTGCTTATGCACAGTGTGGAAATGTCAGAGCTGTACAGTGACTGCGGTGCGCCTGGCACTCTCAGCCAGAGGGAGCATAAATCTTGTAATCACTAGAAATATGGTCTCCTTGTTTTTTCAGGCTGAAGTTGATTGATTTTCTCATACAGTGAGATCACCTCGGGGCAGCAGAAATGTCATCCAGGTTATAGGCTTTCCCTTAAGACACGACACTCAGTAACATCTGCTGGTATCTCTGAATTAAGAGTGAACGATCGTGACACACAGGCTCAAAGGCGAAACGCACACGAAAACTGGAATTTCTTTGATGCTCTCATACAATTGTATCGAATTATACTTAAAGGACCATAGAAAGGCTAATAAAAGTGGAGGCAATTCAAAAATACACTTACAAGCACCTTTATGGTTTTTAAACAAGTGAAATATTAAACAAGAGATGAAAACATAGTTTGATATTTACATCCATCCACTAAGTATGAGGCTACAGCCGGCAACAGATTAGCTTAGCTCAGTACAAACACTAGAAACAGTGATGATTCACTGAGTCTAACCACTAAAGCTCATTAAATAAAAGCTGGGCCTCAATTCAGGGGCCGCAGCAGTTGGTGGCTTCATTTAAAGACTGTTTGTGTCTCAGCGGTGCATGTGACTAGTCCCATTTTGAAGGTTGTTGCAGATTAACGTGTTCTCCCATTTCTAAGCAATAAAGAATTGTGGATTGTTCTCAGGCCACCAATCCCAGGATTCACTGCACGCCAGTGACAAAGCGCTAGCTACAATATCTGGGTATTCTAAATGATTCCTCCCTTGCTTTTAACCCACACGTGCATAGCTAGAATCTTTCTTGGATCTTTAGATTTTGGTTGTTTTTATTTTTTGGTTCGTAACGATGTGTTTTCACCTGTGCTGCTGCCTATCTTGGCCAGGTCTCCCTTGAAAAGATATTTTTTCATCTCATTGAGACTTTCCTGTTAATTAAATAAAAATATAAATATGGGTGGCTGAGTGGCAGTAGGAGCAGCTGCAAGAGCTCATGCATGTCAGTTTTGGGAAAGAGGACAGAGGCTGCATGTCAATCCACAGAGCTGTGTAACTGTGTGAGCTTACATAGAAAGCAGGGAGCGAGCTTAATTCCCCCCAAAGAAGTGTCACAGTCTCAGCTGACCTAACACGCTACAGATTAATCATTGATTTGTTTGACATGACGCCACAATTTCAACACTCATGAACACATAATGATCAACACATTTCTTAAGTTCAAATCTTTTTCCATAGCTGCGTGTGCATTCATCAGCCCGTTCTGCTCACTCTCTCTCACACACACACACTGTCACACACAAACATTGCGATCAGACATGTGTAAACTCATGACTGGGTAAAAACTACAGAATTTGGAAACTAAGACAATGTATGGTGGATCGCTTGGTTTGGCTTGATTCGTTTGAAAGTGACAGAGACACAGACAGAAACAGTGAATTACCGACAGAGCCACAGCCCAGGCATGTATGAAAAGACCCACAATGAACACTGTAAGAGGACTAATTGATCACTATAACAAAATTATTTATACAGCTGTTGTATAAGAGCACTTCTGTGCCGAGCTTTTTGATCCATATAAAATGTTTAGCACAATATCTGTGATCACTACATCCGGTTTCCACTGTATTATTTAATTATTAGTGATCAAAGTGAAACCAGTGAATACCTACCAGCAGCTGCAGGTGTTTGTAAGTGCAGATTGTCAGAGCATCTGTTTCTTCCATCCTTTCATAGTAAATTCTAAGCTTTAACAAGTATATTGGCCAAAATGTCAAACCACTCATTTAACATTATGTGTATTTCTGTTGTACTGCCAGACTTCAGGGAAGACATACAGTCAGTATCATTCAGATGCAGTGGATCTCTTTTCATTAAAAAATCCTGTTATCATCCCATTCCATATTTTTTATCCAGGTTTTGATGATGGATTAGAAAGTTTAGAAGCACTCATGAGAATTCACTGCACACTGAAATCATGTCTCATTCAGCTCTGTGATATACTATCACAGAAATAAACTGGCAGAAAAGCAAAGCTCGGGTGCTTCAGTATCAGGTCCGGCTTTTAGAAAATGATGTCGGTCAAATCCTTGGCTCAATATCAAATATTGTGTTCACGCGCATTATACATACCCCTCCAATCATTTCAAAGTGCTCCTGTCTGATGAAATCAATGGCTTTGCCGTTGAAAAACCACTTAAAGACGGGGATCAGGGATGAATCGCTGGACACCTCACAGGGCAACACAAGGCTCTGTCCCACGGTGGCGTCCAAGCTCAAGGGTGGAACTACGATTTTGGTGGGTTCTATAGCATTATGGGAAAAGGTAGGAAATAAAGGAGAATAATGTGTTACTGTATGTGTATAAAATCCTGCCAAATGACAAAGGTAATAAAACTTAATTTGTTCCGAATAGTCCAGATTTTGCTCCATCAGTGTAATTAAATGACCTTAAATACTTCACTTAGGAGGCAAATGCCTTCCATAACCCTCTGATGAATTATTAAGCAAACTGCAATCACGGTGTCAACTAGAAAGAAACAGAATTGCTCAGTATAATCATAATTATTTTTAAAAACCCAAATCTGAAATTGCTTCTCAAGCTCCTTTTAAATTAAATGTTGAGAAAATATTCTTCACTCACAGCCGTGTAGCTGGCTGTGCTTTGCCCCACTCTGCTACATGAACAATAACTCACAGCTGACAAAACCATAGATGACTTATACGTCTGTCAAACCGCCGGGAACATAAAACGGCTATATATTTCATTATCAATTTCATGCTTGAGCTGGTATTTTTTTTCCCCTTAACAAAAGTTTACACCCTCGGCTTGGAAGGTACAGTAGTGGAAAGTTGAGGAGAGAAAAAACAAAAGAGAGAATTACCTTTCACCATCAGCATTCCTGTGCTGCTGGATGTTCCAAACTGGTTTCTGGCCACACACGTGTACCTGCCTCCATCAGATTTGGAGATGTTGGTGATGCGCAGGGTCCCGTCCTCCATGATAGACTGTCTGAGGGGAGTGGCAAAACTGAAACAGCACATCATGGCTTCACAGTTCTCATTTCCTTATCAATCAATTACTTGGTTGTTAATTAAATAAAAAGTGATGATAAGAATCACTGGGACTAGACTTCCTGCCTGAGATATGAGGTCTCATCTCTCAAGCCGTTTTTTTTCCTCTCCCCTGTTTATTTGGTTTTGAATGAAGGTTTCAGAATCTATTCCAAAAGTCTATTTGCACGGTCCAGAAGATAACAATTATCTTGCTGAGGCAGAACAGCTTTGTTGTGAGGTCAGCACAGTATTGACGCCATTTATTCATCAGCTAAAACGCACATATTAATTGGACACACAACAGGCCAGTGTTGGGCTGGTTGGTGAAAAGAGGAGGATGAGGAAGAGGAAGAGGAGGAGGACGGGATCTTTACCTGCAGCCTTATCGCTCAACAACACGTGGCAGATTGTATCAAGGCGCTACAAGCCTTCTGAGAGGCAGTAACATGGGAGATACAGTATGTAGAAGCATCGGACTTGGGAAGAAACCTCAGGCTGGTTTCACAGGAGAAATAAAACTGAGAGTCTGATGAGAAGCACTTGGTTTTTACTGTATTTATTGAACAATATTATATTTGTTCAGAAAGTGTAAGGTCAACCTGGATTTCTCCCAAATCTTTCATTCTGTGCCAATGTTATGTCATATGAAATTAAAGTAAAGGTTGCATATGGCTACGACTAGTAGTTGTCAACTATTTACAAAAATGGCTAGTCAAGGACACATGTTTTTTCTGACCCTCGTCAACATATGTGTTGGAGAATTCAATTCAATTTGTATAGCTCAAAATCATAATATACATTATCACAAGGCACTTTACATGTTAAGGTTGAGACCTTAGAATTACAGAGAAACCCTGCAGGTCAAACAATGAGCAGCACTTTGGCGACTGTGAAGAGGAAAAACTCCTGTAGGGAGAAACCTCTGGTAGAACCAGGCTCAATGTGGGCTTTCATCTGCCTCCACCGGTTGGGGTGAGCAAAGAAAAAAGGGGAGGAGAGGGGATATGGGTGGAAAAGAGGGGAGAGAAGAGAGAGAGATAGTGGGGAGGGGGAGGAGAAAGAGGCCGGGAGCACTTGTGCACCATCAGGTTTATGTGGTTTATGTGGTTATATGTAGCTCTGGTATTGTTGTTATACTTTAGGAGAGCCTTACACATATGCAGCTGAAAGTTGTATCTGTATGAGTTAAGTGTTTCCAAACACTGTGTCAACTTTTGGTTTTGATAGTCGACTGCTGGAGTAGTCTGTGAAACCCCTGGCCACAACATGTATGAGCCCAGAGAGGCCAATCAGGAAAATAAAAAGTAAGAGCTTTCACCACCACTGCATTTGTTGTTGGGTTTTTTTCAGATCATTATTCCTGAGTGCACTTTAGTCATCGAAGACGACTCAACAGGACAACTGTGTGAAAATGTGTATCAACTCAGCTCTTATGTAAGAAAATCAACCAGAAACTGAGGGCGAGAAAAAGTGAGAGTAACATATCCCCCCACATCTCTAGTGGATATTATGCCCTCCTTCATAAAACTTCAGCTCTGAACAGTCAAGTGGGAGAGCATGTAAACATATGCATAAACGAGGCAGATAATGCTCTCCTGTTGTGACCTTTGGATTCAATAAATCAAACAGAAATACTGTGAGCAGCAAGCTAAAAAAATAAAAACGCAAACAATTTCATACTGGTTCCCGAGAATAAATATGTATTCACTTGGGCTGAGCTGAGAGCCAGAGACCATGTCTGACACGGGGGTGCTTTGCAGTGATTTATTGACAAACATATCAAACGCTGAGTGATGGAGGCGCACTGAGAACATGACCTGAGGGGCAATGAGCTGCAAAACAAATAGAAAGGTAAAGAACTATCTGCTTTGTGGACAAACTCCGTTCCATGCTGTGAATTTCTATTCTTGTCCAAATGTGCTGCCTGGGTAATGCATGGGTAATTTTTTTTTCTCCCTTTCCTCATGACCACTCAATGGAAAACATGAAAACTAATCAATCCCTCCGGTCGCTTGTTGAGGCAGGTCCTGTGAGTAACGAAGCATCTATGGAAAGCTGGCTGTACAAACTGATCCCAGCCTGAGCACAAATGGAAATACGAAAGGCAATATAAAAAAGAAGAGAAAGCATCTATGGACTTGATTTCACATAGTAGCAGAATGCAAAGTGAAACTAAAAGTCAGCATACAATATACTGTAAAAGGTTCAGTGTGTAAGATTTAGGTGAAAGGGATCTATTGGGAGAAACTGAATATACAATATAGCGATGTTTTTTCACTAGTGTGTAATAATTATCTAAATTGTATGAATTGTTGTTTTCTTTACCCTTAAATGGCTCCTTTATATTTAAATACTCTACATCTGGAGGGGGGACCTCTCTGTGGAGGCACTGAACTGGACAAACTAGACAACTTTGTGTGCGTTTCTGGCAACTGAAGGCTACAACTGGTTCTCTTTCATGTTTGGAAGGGGAGGATAAGGTGAGGGGTGTTCAGAAGCAACATGAAACTCCACCACAAAACTCCTTTCCAGTAAAGACTGAAAATAAATTAAAAATAATTAAATGCACCACATGAATGAAACAGAATGCATCTACACATGATGAAAACCACTTGGTAATAATAACAATTTGAGTGCAAAGTGTTTTCCCTTGGCTTCTCTAGCAGACATCTCTAATTTAGCTTTCAACCATAATCAGTATAACATCAAAGTACAGTTAATAAAGGCAGGTCAGTCACAATAAAATAAGCAGCCAGAATGAAATTATAACTGACAGCTCAAAGTGCCTATCATTAAAAACACTGCATAAGAAATGAAAGCATATAAATATAGTACAGTTCAAATCTATGTTAACATTCGGGTGTTGAGATATGTTTTCAGCTTTCTTTCGAAAATATCTAGTGAGCTTCCCTTATATCTATCTGTAGTGTGTTCCATAGTTTTGGGGCATAATTGACAAAGGCTGCATCCTGATCTTCTTTTGGCTGCTGCTGGGAATAAAACAAGTATTTAAAAAAAGAAAGCTACTCTGGTTCTTCTTCCTGAATTACCAGTAAACCTTAAAGATGCACCATAAGCGTTTGAACTCAGGAAACAAACTCAAATTGAAATATTGAGGCACAAAATGTGACATTTGTCGTTTTCCTCTAAATCTAATTCTCAGCCATTCAGCAGACACTTTCTTCCAATCGACTCCAACACTCAAGTCAAGTTACCTGACAGAGGCTTGAACAAAATCACGTTGAGAGTTCAGTTACCACGGTAATACCTGTGTTCATACAAATACCGCCTTGCATCTTACCGATATAAATTTGGACTGAAGACAAACAGGGGTTTTTGAAGTTTCATGAGCATGTACCTTTAGGTTGGTGGATTAAACTAGAGAGGTGTAAGAAATAGAGTCTGGTCAGTGGATGAAGTGGACAACCAGCCACCACGGAATGATCACAGGGCTTTGGCTTTACTTTAGAGAAGACATGTTGTCCACCTTTGTTACATACAACCAGATGATGGCTGGATGTAGCCACGTCCTCATGTGCTGTTGTCACTGATGTGACATGAGGTTAAAGCCTCAGTATCCTCACAAAGTGATGATCAATGTAGAAAAAGAAGAGATGCAATAATACAAAACATATAAAGCATTGTTATTGTAAAGCTGTCTACAGCCTGTAAGCCCTTATTTTATGATTGGGATAGAACCAAAAAAGTAATCTTGACATTTCCCTGTTTGACTGCTTGGGTGTTTGTCAGTCATTTTTAATTTTTCAATGTAACAACAGAACAATTTGGGAGAATTTTGGTTTTATTTGTTTGTTTTTACACAGCAAGACTTGGACCTTGATTTAAAAGAAGTGAGAGTTGCAGCAGGATGCAGTTCTCTGGGAGTTTGTTTCAGATATGTGGAGCATGAAAACCAGATGCAGCTCCTCCATGTTCAGCTTTGACTCTGGAGACAGAAAGGCAGACCTGTCCCAGGCAATCTGCGAGGTCTGGAAGGTTCATGACGCAGCAGCACATCAGAAATGCATTTTCAGCCCTAAAACCATTCACTGCTTTAGAAAATCAACAGCCGCATTTTGAAAATAAACTCTCTGACAGACAGAAGGCCTGTGTAAAGATCTAAGAACTGGAGCGAAAGAATAAAACTTCTCACTCCTCTGCTCTTTGACTTAATGTTCACTTCTGGCTGAAGCCAATTCCAGCCAGAAAACTGAGGCGGATTGGTTGTAACTCTGTACAAGTTGCTGGTGCTCAACATAGGCATTCTGGCAACCACTTATTTACCAATGCACATGACTGTGCTTTTGAAGACAGAACCATTTGAATGTCTTCCTTGTATTTCTGACGCATGTTCTCAGAATTGTTATATTTTATACACAGGGTGGACAAAATGTTTTCATTCAGCGTACCCCAAACACAATAAAAAAAGATAATAGAGACAAACACATGCTGTTGAAACCAGTATTGGAGAGAAAATAAAATCAACAAGTTTCAGAAACAACAGTGTTCTTGAGACACACAGACTGAAATAAGACTGTTTTTCTCACTCTCTTTATTTGAAAATCTCTCCTATGGAAATTCAAACTCACTGAAGTTGCTGCCTGAACGGAACAAAGAGCTGAGGCTCTCTCGGAAAATTGATGCAATTAAGTTAATTATAAGTTTTGAGAATGACAAGGCCTCCTGATGGTGTTTTACACAAAAGACAAGCTTTCAATTTCATGTCTGATAATGACAATAATAACAGCTTTAAGGGGGGAAATGTCAGGTTGCCAATACTTTCCTTCCTTCTCCAGTTCGTTAGCAAATTAAGCTAATGTTAGTCTCATGAGTTGGTTAAAACCACTGTCTCTGGCTGACCTAACATTTGCGCCCACGTTTGTGGGTGTTGATGGTCTTGACAACATTTTTCCACTTCATGGTACTAACCAGCAATGAAGCTGAAATATCCTGGATATGAACACTGCCATCTTGCGCCTGTATTGCACCCATAAGATGCCAGTACTGGGAATTCTGTGAATTTTAATCTGGAGCATTACTACCAAGATTTTCCTTTCATTGCTATGGTGCTGCAGGTGGATTCAATATGGAGTGGATTCTAAATTAAGTTTTGAAATACGGTGAGTTGGAAAAGCAGGTTTGGTGGCAAGTGCAGATTTATAGTGGCTCATGCTCCACCAGCACGTTTCCAGATGGTAGGTGGTGCTTGAAAGTGGTAGGCCACTGCTCCTAATCAAAGTGCATGTATGATCCCGGAACGTGAATGGATAATTTTGTCTCACTTTATTGAAACATAGCCCTGTAAATAAAGGAATATGTGTGTTTCGCTCTTGTGTTCTGTTGCTGCAATGTGTTTTGGCTGGTAGCACCTTATTGTATTTCTGATTCGGACTCTCAATGTCCTTGGTGATATACAAATAGTTAACATCGTCGCTAGTCTTAGCTCGTGGCTTTTCTGAAACTAGAGCAAGACAGACAAGATGGGCCATGAGCAGCTCTACTGGAGTCACCTCAGAAAATGCAAACATTGATCTTGCTCCTGCCGGGTTTGCTCGAACAGACATGGTCTGATCCGTAAACACGGTCTCAACATGTGTTTCAAGTGCTTCAGAAAGTGCGCTGACGACATTGGCTTTTACAACCTGGACTAGATCTCTTGTGCTGACACGTCCTCAGATGGGTCAAATGATCTCTGGAACAGGGGCCAAGAAGATGGGCTAATTCAGCACTGCAAATAAATGTGAAACAAAAAAAGCCTTGGCTAGTGGAATATCATTTGCCACTTTTCGATCTCTGTACTGATGGAAGATTTCTTTGTTTCTTGTTTCTCTGAACTTATACACAAACCTTTACCTCCCTTTCATTTCCACCCAACACTTAATAGAAGCAGCTCCAACTGTGCTCCAATCGGCTGTTACTGTGTGCATTAGCTTTTGCGAAGGCCAAGTGCAACAACAAGCTGTTTCTTTGTAGTTCGTAGGTGTTGCCTCAGACCTTAAATCATGACACTTTGTGGCCTGTCATGTAGTCAGAGGAAGGCTTTCACTGAAAGTCTGTAGTCGATTGTTTTTCCTCTGTGGTTTGCACACAAACAACATCTTTACAGGGTGTCTGCTCTACGTCCAGCACTTTGACTGCTTTGAACAGCTTTGAAACTGTGGGACGCCGGATCATTTGAACTTTCAAACAACTAATTCATATATTGCTCTTGATATAAAGAACTGATGGATTCGGGATCATGACCTCACTCATACATCCACTAAAAAAGACATCAGTCAAAGCAGAACACTGACATATAAATCCATGTAAAAAAATAAGGTGTCCATCTGAAAAACTTTCTTGGACCAAACGAGGCTGTTTCATGCAACCCTGACTTCTAACATCCCTTTAAGCGGAAGCAGAAATAATAATGAGTCCCAGTAATTAACATGACCACAAGAATCAACCCTTTCACAGGGGCCATCAGTGGCACAAGCAGTGGTGCATACAGCACCATACCCTACCTCCTGCCGTCCTTCAGCAGCTCGCCCCCTCTCCACCAAGAGATTGTGGCCCTCGGGGAAGCGTGGGGTCGGCACTCATAGACAACCTCACCCCCTCTCTGGATCACCATGGACTTCTTCACAGGGCGCCGGGTGAAGTCAGGCGGGGAGGCTGAGGAGCAGACCCCATGTTAAGGCCATTTTTCTGGCTTTGCAGAAAGGTAACAGCTGAGCATCAGCCAAAAATCTCAAGTGCATCCATAGCAATTACAGAAATTATATTTCAACACCGGACCGGCTTATTGTATGAAATAATTATGGAAATGAGAGAGCGAGGCCACGGCTCACTGAGGAGACGCTTAAGCCTGTTTTTATTCATTCATTTAATTTCAGATATGGAGAGCTTTTCTTCTACTCACAACACAATGTACACAGACTGTACCTCTGCCTCGCCTCTGGTACAGCTCATTGTAAATGATACGAGGCGAACAAACTGCTTACCTACAACCTTGAGCTCAGCGCTGGCGTAAACGGCTCCATGTTCGTTCTCTGACACACACTGATACATGCCAGAGTCCAACAGACTAATCCTGGATATGGTCAGTCTCCCAGCTTCCACATGGATCCTCCCCTGTAAATCAGGCCAAATAAGTATTATTGTCCAAATACTAGATTTTATGTGTGAAAAATCACCATGATTGTCTATAACATTTTTGACATAAATCTTTAATGTTAGTGTTAGCGTCTCACCTCTGCTGTTAGAGGCTGACCATTCTTTAACCATCTGTATGTAGGCCTAGGTTTACCAATGGCTTTACATTCCCACTGCAGATTAGCGTCGATAGCCATATGAGCATCCTTCAGTGTCTGGACCCAGTGCAGATGTTCAACATCTGTGGGGAAGAGCAATGCATATGAATAATTACTGAGAAAAGAAAAATCAGATTGCAGATTTATTGCATCTCCTGTGGTTTAAATCCAATGTGATTAAGCATTTTGCAATAACATGGGTGTTAACTTGTAACATGTCTTGTTTCGACAGATGGACTCTGGGTCAGATTAACATACATGAAAGGCCATGGCAAATTTGCACCACTTGTTTCATTCAATTTGCATCCCCGTGCTGCATGTAATTAGCTCCTGAATTAGCAGGGCAGCAGCTCATTACACAGTTAGTGCCTGGGACTGACCTCAAGCAGAATTGTACAAAAGGCACACTTCAGCGGGATTTCAGATAAACAGGTTCAGAAATAAAAATAAAGGAAATGTGCTCATTAAGATACAATGCAGGATGATCTATAGACCTCCTTGTATTGTGAAAGCAACAAGGAGAAAAAAAGCAAGACAAAAGAAAATACAACCGTAGGAAAAAAAAAAAACAGCTATTACAATCAGAGGTGAGAGGAGTGGGATAGAGAAGCAAGTCAACCAGGACGTAGGAAGGGGGTGTGGAGTAGGAGGGTTGGGTGTTAATACAATCCCACCTGCACCTGGAGACTAATTCAAACTGTGAATATTCAAAAAAAATAGTTGCTTCCTACAGGGATTTCACAGATTACTAATCGTCAAGCTCAAGTTTAATGAGAACAAAACCATTAAAAGCCTTGTACCCCCTCCTTATTTGGTTTTATCTGTTCATTTGTTCATGTCATATTACTGACCTGTTTTCTTTCTGTTTAGCTCTTATTAATGCATTTATATTTGGCTCACCAATTCATTGGAGTCTTTATGGCATCATCTCTGTGGGCACTAAATTTGCACAGTGTAGTCAAGTGGGGCTCACATGGAAACAGTGCTGGCTTATAAAGACTTAATTGTCACTTTACCAGGGGGTGTGTTGCAGGCTGGTGATAATCAAAGCCAATAACACCGGGCTTCTCTTATGTTCTCTAGCAGTGTGAGATCTGATGTCATTAAAACAAATAATAAACTTAAATAAATAAATTATACAGAAGGAAGACCTAGAACAAGCTTTAGGGAAACTGCCACATTTAGTCATGTTGCACATGGTTAGGCAAAATTATACAAAATCCCCAAATTTATGCACACAAGCAACAACAGTCCCAAAGGTTCACATCACTGAGGCATTGAACAGGCTCATCACTGAGTGTATTTGCAGCTCCTTCAGCTAAACACCAACAAGAGTGAGAGGAAATAAAACATTTTCAGTTCTTATTTCTCAATCCAAAATTTGAGTTTCTCAGAACATGACAAACTTGTCCCAAATCCCTCACGTCAGCACATTTAAAAACGGTGAGCACTAAAATAAAATCTTTCATAAGCTACATGTTGCCTGTCGATTCACAAAATTGTCTCCAGTAATCAAATATACACAATTATAGTGGGTGGGTGATATCTACTACTGGAAGCTGTCATTTGTGTCTTCCACCAAGTGAGTGACAGCAGGTAATTTATCTGGACGTCTGCCAACATCTTGGCACTTAAAATGCATATTAAATTCAGATGAAACCAGATTGCATTTACTCTTGCTAGTGATATGCATCTCCAGTGTCCACATTGAAATCTGATTGTGATCTGACTGCTCTGTCCATCTTAAAGAATAGAAGATGCTGTGCTGCTGCGGTTTTCTTGGATTACTCCCTTTGCAATCGGTGTGGTCTCTACTCCATCCACAGGTGTCTTTACCTTCATGACTTCATGTGTTTACTGGCTTGTGAGCTGCTGATACCTTGCAGGTTTGGAACATTTGCATGCAATTATTATTTCTGCCCACGTAATTACCTCCACCAAGAAGGTAATCTTTTCATTGTTGTTTGTTTTCAGTTTTGGAAAAAAAACTAAATTCCATTGAATTTGTGAAAGAGTGGAGCAAAGCCCAAGGAAGAAACAATTACAGACGACAGACCCAGAGGTTCTCAACAATTCTGTTGATTTCTCAGAGAATCATTCATGGATCTTGATGAGATCACTCAGACATGTCTAGTGGACTGATAGTTGAATTTGAATGTGATTTCATAAGAAGACTGTTAGGCCTTGGCAGAGATATATGCTCCACTAAGTAAAAGTCCAGTTTTTTATTTGAAAACCACTGAGCAGATAACCACAAAACTTTATGAAAGGATTGGTTCAGCGAATAAATCATGGATCTAGATGAAAAAATCAGGCTCAGTTAGAGGATGTATATGTATCAATGTGTGTAATTTGACGCAGCTTTAAGTGGTCTGTTGGGCATCGGTGGAAGTATGCGTTCTGATGAGTGCTACTCAAGTTGTATATGGATTGACATCAAATTTGCATTTACACTTCCACGGGTCCTGAGTGCATCTTGGGTGTGAAGTGTTTTCAGGACGATTAATCACAGTGAGAAAGGTTCATTTGAGACACAATCGACAATGACTCTCAGTAGAGGTAGTGCTGAGTCAATGTTTGTTCTCAGCATGTATTCAAGAAGAAATCAAGACAGACAAACATGTGCAGAGTTTATATCGCTATCTGAGGTAACACAACCTACTCATGAGACATCGCTCATGAGGCACAAGGAACTTCTTTCTTTCCTTACACCTCCAAAGAACACGTGGAAGGTGTTTAGCCTCTGACAAGGAGAATCCTAAACTAGATATCTGACCATAGCCTGCCTTGACATGAACCATTGAATCATCTTCAATGATTCAATCTTCAATCTAACATGTCACTAATGACAGATACAGCCATAGAGAGTGATGTATGTTGAACACATGGACATGAACAAGAAAAGAATGTGTGCAGGGGAAATCTGGGTAACACTTTAGTTTAGGGAACACAATATTAGTCATTAATACATAACTAATAAGGATATCTATTAGTGCTTAGTAAGGTTTTTATTAAGCATCTGCATACATGTATTAGGTCTTAATTGAACACATTATTATTTTTGCTTAACAACTGGTTTATTCTTGGTAAATCCTTAGAAGGCCACTAGTTGGCCATGATCGTTATTAGTATTTAGTATGGGTCAAAATAAAGAGGCTATAGACTCTTTATACACTGTCTTAATATACTACCAATTGAGACAGAGTAGCAACATATCGGGACAATGTATTAGGAGTCTACTTTGATCCATACTATATATCAGCAAATTAACCTCAAGACTAACTAGCTGCTTATTAAGGGTTTGTCAAAATTGTTGAATAAATACCTAATACATATGTAGAGATGCTTAATGCAGATCTTATTGATCATTAACACATACACTTATTACTCATGTATTAGTGGCAAACATTGTGTTCCCTAAACTAAAGTGTTACCGAAATCTGAATAACACGTGTGACAAGTGACGGCTCCTTGACGACCCTGAGCCGACAGAAAACTGTTCAGCCACAGAATTATACCAGATGAGTCACAGATTCATTCTGAGCCATTCAGTCTCATACAGTTCTTATATACAGTAGTTTATGATAGAAATGTGCAGATTACTGTATAAGCGAGTAATAGACCTTGTTTTATTTGATTTCATAACCTGATTTATATACAAGTACATGTAAATATATATGTATCAATGCTGTTTTCTTGAATACATTTTTAATGAAAGTAATTATGGGATTTTTTTTTTCAGGGGAGCCCAAGAAGCACTGACGCTAAAGGAGAGCTAATTAATGGTGAACTTTGAAGCACTGACACATCAAATTAATAATTTCTAGTCTTTTCATTTCATTTAAAACTGTTTCTTTCTTTTGATTGCAATAACGAAACAACGTTGATATCAATAGCAGAATCTTGATCACTTTTAATTGTGACATGTAACTCTAATTTATTTTGTACTTATTCTCTATTTGTGTATTTGTAGATTGGTGTCTGGATTGGTTACTTGTACTTTATTAGTCTTATGTTCTTTTTTTTTTATTTAAAGTGGACTGCCTTGGTAACTTCCACAAATTTTACATTTTTTATTTTATACTAATGTTCATTAATGTGCTCCGTCCCCATCAAATGAACGAATAGATGAATACAATAATGGTATATATTATGTAAATAACATTGAAGAGTCTTTTTTTATGAGATTTCACAGACAAACTTATCCTATTCAGCAACAACAATTTACAGTTTAGTTTTACCACCACAGAAGTTAGACCTTTAATCAAAAAACAGAAATTCTCGACCTAATTTACAGGCTGATATCAGTATTTTTAATTCTCTGTCAACACAGAAACCACAGAAGACAGGAACAGTCTGAAGAATATTCACTGATGCAGACAGTAGATGTTGGCTTCTTGACAACTTACAAATACAACTCATTTCAAAGCTTTCAGCTAGACATCCACTCCCTTTTGATTCTACAGATGTGTTAGACCAATGCTGGCATGTGAGCAATCTCATTTTCTACCAAAAGATGTACTAAGTATGCCAGGGGAGATCTTTAATGTCACAACCACTAGAAGCTGCGAAGAGATAAGAAGCACAAATCAAGCCCTAATTATCTTGACATTAAAATGCTATTTCATTTTTTTCACTTTGGATAGAGCAAATAATAAAACACTTTATAAACACTTACCAACAAATACCAAAATCTGTAATACTGAGGCGAAGGATATAAGAGAGTATTTCAGAGAGACAGAAAGCAAAAGTTTACATGGTTCTTACTGTGGAATATGAGTTGCCCTCTGGCAACATTTCGTCCTCTGCTGTTTTCGGCTACGCACTCATACACACCAGCATCCTCTGGGCGAAAATATGGAATTTCCAGAACCCCACCGGCGTGATTGATTTTAATCTTGCCAGGGAGTGGATTTCCATCAGCTCTTCTCCATGAGATGGAAGGCACGGGGCTGCAGAGGTCACACACACAAAAAGGTCACGCTGGCCACATGCTCCTACTCACGCTGACCAGAAGGACCGCTGCCATGTTTGTCAGTCTGTTTGTTGCAATAGAGGATGTCTGGCCTCTTCACAAGTTACACAATGCAATTTGAGGGGTAGAGCTGCAGTGTGCTAATGTTTCTGACACTTACTTTCCTAAGGCAAAGCACTCCAGCTTCACAGAGGATCCTTTGGAGACATGCAGGGTGTCAGGAAACTGAACCTCCATCTTTGGCTCGTATTCACCCATCACTACTGCATGAGGGATTAAAGCAAATCAAATCGCTCAAAACACAACACATGGGCATGCAGTTTCCTGTAATTCATATAGGATCTGGGAGCCAAGGTGCAGATGACACTGGCAGAAAGCGAGTGTTGACGGCGTATACAACAAGCGTTTGGCTTAGCGGATGGATGAGTCTGGATTACATATCTGTCTCAGCTGAAATGTGAAGTGGTACACATAAATGGTCCTGATGAGGTTTAGTACGTGTGGCAATCTCTTCACTGTGTGTGTGTGTGTGTGCCTGACTTCATTTCTGGTTATGTAAATATGTGCCTTCATGCAGACAGAGAGGGTTTCTCGCATGCATAGCCCTCTATAGTTCAGAGGCTCTGGGATGGTGCAAAAGCCTTGCTCGTAAGCAAAAGCAAAAACAGTGTCACGCTCAAGACAAGCGATTTATCTCCCAGGCTCGCCCTCCCTCCGACAGTGTGTGTCAGTTCAGTGCGCAAGATAACCAGGAGGCAGCAGAGGCGAACTGAGGATGCTTACCGTCCCTCCTCACCACCACAGGGGTTGGGGAGCTGAGCACTGTCGCATTGGTCATCATGTTTCTCACCGCGCACGTGTAGTTCCCAGCGTCCGAGGCCTCGACTTTGGCTATGTACAAGTTGCCCGTCCTCTGAGAGACAAAACGGCGAGCGTCTTGCTGCAGGAAGCTGCGTTGTCCGTTGAAAACCCATGAATATTTGATCTCTGAACAAACAAATAAAGAATAGGCCGTGAATTTTGGATATTGAGACATAAAAGAGATATAAACGTGTACTTCCAGTACAGCAAGACCTGTAACACATATAGAGGAAATATACTATTACATATCGAAATTCCATTCCCCTGCCAGAAATATAGATATAAGATGACTTCAAAGGATGAGGCAGGTGATATTCTATATTTTCCTTTTTCTAAATAAATCCCATGGAAAAAAGACAAGACAACTGTTTAATTGATCCAATAAAATACTGCCGTGTGTTGCTAAGTCTGGCTAATGTAAGGCTCAGCAAAATAGCATTCTGACCTATACAAAGCAATAAAAATTGCCATCGGGACAAAGGATCAGTTAATGAAAAATATAAACACTTATGAGCACCCCTGCCTCAAAAGGTGCTGGTACTTGCCACCAAAACATCTCCAACCTGCTGAGGCATGGACTCTGAGAGACCTCTGAAAGTGCCCCAAGGCATCAAGGCAGCATATCCGTTTAAGTCCTTTAAGTCACAAGCTGGAGCTGCGATGGATCAGACGTGTACCAGATCATCCCTCATCATCACGTCTCCAGTCCACAGCTTGTCCCTCCTCAGACGAGAAGGTTGGTCAGTTTAGAGATGCTCAAACGAAGACGTCTGGCCGTAAAGATTCAGTCTTGATATCTGACTATTTCTACCACAGCCAACACATTGACTGCTGTTCAAATTACACACTTAATGTTTGGTTTTAATTTTATTTCATTCACAACATCAATACGTTTTTAACAGAACATTGTAGGAGTCCTTCCCATGGGACAAGTAGTTACTGAGAGGGTTCTAGAGTTCCTTCAGGTCGTTGCAGAGGTTGTTTAGAAGATTTAGGTGGCCAGTGAAGAGGTTCTTTGGATGATTTTGGGGGTTTGGTATTCCAAGGAGAAGTTTTTAGTGGTCCTTCAGGAGGTTATGGCGGTCTTTGAGAAAGAAGAAGAGGAGTTCCAGGGGTACTCTGGGAGTTTCTAGAAGCTCTTTGGAGGTACTAAAGGTCATTGAAAATGTTCTACATGTAGTTTTAGAAGTTTCACTGGTTAATGACACAACTCAGGGGGGTGTTGGAAGGTTGTAGTGGCCAATAAGGAAGTTCTATTAGTCCTCTAGGATTTTCTAAGGGTCTTGTCGAGGGTGTGAGAGGCGCTTTAATAGGCCCTTAGGCACATAAGGGTCCTATGTGGTTACGCATGCGGTGATGAGGTAGATAGCCTTCTCAAGACAATCAGCAAAACACCAGATCATGGAATATCTTTGCAATTATGCTTTTAATCCTTCCAATTAAGTCAAATATCCTTAAAGAATTTGTGACAAAAAGTAACCAACAAATTTCTAAAATCAAAAAATCTGTTTTTTCAAGTTCCATCTTTAACAGGACTGAACTGGTTGGAGCCTGAGTGCCACAGACAGGGTACTGAAGTCTGTGCAAGTCTGGACGTATTGAGAGATGGACTGAGGTCAAGTTCATACAGACAATGGCGCTGTGAGGCATAATGCAGTCAGCTCACTCTTTTGAATTGGACTGCTGTGTGTGCAGACACAGGGGCTCTGGCAAAAGAATGCAGGGTCATCCTGTCTAGAAGTGGAACCTGGCTCAACTATTGCAGCATCACAATGCAACATGTTCTTCAAGCAATCAATAGACTAATGTGGATTGTAGACAAAATCATTTACCTGTTT
This sequence comes from Paralichthys olivaceus, assembly GCF_024713975.1. Lineage (NCBI taxonomy): Eukaryota > Metazoa > Chordata > Actinopteri > Pleuronectiformes > Paralichthyidae > Paralichthys > Paralichthys olivaceus. The sequence goes on along the minus strand of NC_091094.1, from coordinate 24,343,588 downwards.
TTTATATTTTATCTTAACAATAACTCTAGTACTGTAACATCCTGTCTCTGAGTATAATGAAATAAGTGATGTGTTATCTAACACGATTTCTGAGACACAATACTATTGCTTATAACTGCCTTCTGTATTCCATGTTTCAAAGGTAACTGAAGCCACATGTCTTTGAATGCAGGTCTGTTTTCAGTCTGAACACCCGCTTTGACATCGCTAATGGCTTATGATGTTTTAATATAGGGGGCAAAGATGAAATTCACAAAAGATACTTGCTAACATGCAAGGTCAAAAGGTTGCTTATTATTCACTATTTGCTTGCATTAGTGTCTTCTACTATTTGCTTTTTATGTTTTTACAGGAAACATTTGTTTTGTAATGTCTCAAACTCTTGTCAACTTAACAAGAAGGATTTGTGTCAGTGTATAAGTGTAAAACACGCACACACACACACACACACACAGAGTGAGAGATGTCTGCAGGGATTGTAGAATGAACTTGAATGATAGTGCAGTCCTCTTGTATCCGACAATCTGCAGTCAGCCCTTTTGACTGGGCAGACGTCAAAAAGTCACAGTCACTTCCTGGAGGGAAAACACTGAATTAAAATCATTACAGGGAAAGTCAAGGCAGCTACTGACAGACCTTTCATGATTAGGGACTATCAGAGACTGGATGTGTTAAAGAGCTCCAGTCTCACAGCAACAGAGGACTTGCAGGCACATAATCTTGTGTCCTCTGACAGTTTAATTCTCAGCTCGGCTCCTTTTAGACTACTTACCTATTGATTGCTCAAAGATGCGTCAGATGATTCCTCTTTTAATAAGGTGCATCACTATATTACTTAAGTGGTGCATCGACAAGCATTAAAGAAGCTTTGACATAATTCAAACCTCATGGCGACAAAAAAAAAACCCCACACAAATCTTCACCGCTTTTCAATTTTAACATACCTCAAGCTACCATTGACATGTTGAGCAAATCCCATCAAATGTGTGACTATGCTCTGTTTAAGAGGAAAAATAAAGAGATGGAGGCTTTGAGAGGGGGGTGGAGGGAAGGCTGGAGGGCAAATTGCTAAAGTGTGGAATCCCACGTGGCCACGGGATTCAGCTGGAAACAGAGAGCGGAGAGAAGGCTGGTGTGCTGGCGTGAAATTGTGCTGGTAGGCACCGAATGGCTGCAGGAGTGCGGACCACTTTGAGGGCCTGCTAATCAGCAGCACACAGACACATGAGCCGACTCACAGCTGTGCCACAGGATAAATGCTCCCCCAGTCACAGCAGCCACCAGCAGCCTTTATTACACACAGATAACCTGCACACACCGAGGAGGGGAAAAAAAAAAAAAACGACAGTCGGGGAAGTGGAGCACTGGAGACTTTATAGATGACAGCGTGGTCACAGATCATATGGCCGAGAAAAGTGAGCTCAAGGTTAAGAAGTGTGAGGCAATGAACTATAGGTGTGAAGGAATGGGTCTGAGCAGGTATGGAGCGGTGGATGATCATAAAAAGTTCCCTGTCTGACAGATAAAGAGGAGTGAGTGGAAAACAGAGTTGGAGAAAGAAGAGCAGCAGAAATTGAAGGTGGGAAGGCAGAAAAACAAAAGAGACACAGCAGTGGTACATGGATATAATAAGCAGAAGAGTGAGTAACCGTGGAGATTGCTGAGGTAAGCAGGAGCATGAGACTCCAGCAGAAGAGTAAGGACAGAGTGCTGTACCTCCATAATGGGGTGGAGGGCCGCAGAGCAGAACCACAGCTTGACCCTCTCTCACTGACACCGTGTTCCTGGACTTCCTGCTGAAGTTCTGCAGAACTGTTGAGTATGAAATAAAAAAAAAAATTCAACTTTTCAGGGTTTGACAGCTGTAATAACTTTTACCTAGAGGTGACATCCAGGGAAGGACATTTCATTCTGCAGGATATTTCCTGTCTGTTCACATCACTGACAAGTCAAAGCCAAGATTCCCCCTGTTAATATCACAACGTGCACATGAGATCAGGCGGATTGAGCTTAAGCGATTACTTCCACCTTTAATTAAATGCTGCTGTGCTGTGTTTGAGGAACAAAAAGAGGCAGTTGAGAGATATTTCAGTCAAATGTCTTTGAAATACCAGCCAAGTCTCAGGAGGGATCAGGCAAATATCAGCATTGGTCAAAGCTCAACTCACTTTGATTAAAACTGCTCCCAAAATCAACACATACAGAACAATCCTCATTCCTTCAGTGTTCCACTGGTGCCTCAGACGTGAATGAAGAGGTAACATCTCTCAGATATGTTGGTTTCCCCAAAACTTGTGTTAGGTCTCCACCTTACAATGTTAAGTGCCTCGAGATAATGTATGTTGAAATTTGGAGCCATACAAATTAAACTGAATCAAGTTGATATAGCAGATAATCAGTCGGAAAAATTCATTTAGAAATTCCATAAATCTGATAATTTGCAGTGAGAGCCATGGGAATCTCTGTGAGGCCACTTGTTGGTATTTTATTTTGCTCATTGGCACTAAATTTGTAAAATGTTGTTAAAAAAGGTAGAAAAGCAACGTACACGTTTGAATTACACATGTGACCTATTCAGGTTATAAATTCATGGGAAAAAGGTTAGAGCTAACAGTTGTGGAGATACTTCACATCCTGGCTACTATACCATTCCTAGCATGGATTCAGTAATTCAGAGTAATGGTACGTTCACACAAAATGTGGAGCAAATTTTTCGTGCAGTTATATTACATGCAGATAGATGCACATGCTGTGCACCGCAGAAATTGCATAATTCACTTAATTCCCTGACCTAGCTTGAGTTCAAATATTTTGAGTACTGTTTTGCACGATGTTGCAAAAAACCTTCAGAAGATAGGAACATTCCCAGAGCTTTGTATTCCTATATTTTTATAAGTTACCGACCATTTCATTTAAATCCTCAATCAACCAGCTGATAAAGTATATGACTGTCCATAGGAGTAAATTCTGATGCATCATATTACAACAAATCCAACGAAAAAGGCACAACTTTATGTCTGTCACAATATAAAGAAAATCTGTATAATATCGACTCACATGCAAACTGGACTTTTGCCTCCCTGCTGACAATGGTCCCAAATGTGTTGGTGGCGATGCACTGATACACGCCTCCATGGTTGATCACGTGAGGGTTATTGATCAACAGGTTTCCCTCGACTAGGCTGTAGTTTGGATCGGATTCTGTGTTTATTTCTCTGTTGTCCACCTTCCAACTGTGGATGCAGAAAAGTAAGAATCATTTGTAAGTGAAACAGAAAAGATCCCACAAGAACATGTGGTTAAACATTTAACTGCCTTCTTTATGATTCACAAATGACTTCGATACGGCAAATACAGTAACACATCTCGTGAACAGACACAGCTCAGTATTGCTCTGCACCACACATCTGCAGACGCCTCACTCTAGTCTCACCATAGACAGTCAGTACAATTACCTGTAATGAGGAGGTGGGTTTCCTTTTGCTTTGCAATTAATAAACACGTGCTTATCATCCGTGCTCAGTGGGAAGACACTGTCACTGGGCTCCTGGGTGAAGACAGGACCGTGGCGTGTATTCTCTGTGTTGAAAAAAGACAAAACACATTAGCTTTACAAGGTGCAGAGCCAGTGACACTAAATTAATGAAAAAAATTTGATAACTAAGCACTCAGGAAAACTGTATATATACTCTACACCTATATAATTAACTGCCAATGTGGCTCTTTGAGTAGATTCTGAAATTAATCAACCCTCTCTTGTACATGTCACAAGGCAGATATTGCAACAGTGATGAGAGAGCAATCATCTAAAGATAACCCTGTAACATATCCGCCCAATGGTATATTCTATATGCAGCGTTCGCATATGAGTCATGAAGTTGTCTTTTACTTTTCTGCCCTCATTCAGTCAGAGCACTTACATGTACCGTCATTTTAAAAGTGCAGTTATCCAGATGAATACACAATTGACAATAACTTTACTGTTACACTGGAAGAAAAATTGAATCCTCATTGATGGATTGTTGAATTTTCTAAACCCAACATTACATTTTTTACACACTTTTTATTTTCACACAATATTAATTAAATATAGATTTTTTTTCTTTCACAATTTATCAAGATATATACAAAAAAAAAAAATATATATATATATATACATATATACACCAAACAATTTTCTGTCTCCAGGTGACTTTTTAATGTAGCTGACTCGTTTTGGACGTGATGTCAAGAACAAATTTAATTAAATGAAAGCCTTGTGGGTTCTACGCTTGTACCAACCAGTCAACCTGCAGCTTACATGTCTGTCCAGACTCATATTACAAATGCATGTAACACTTAAATTAAGCTATCTAATGTATTTTTTTCTTTCGGCCAAAAATGGGACCTTTAATCACCTCATCTAAGTGAATGTTTTCACCAGTTTCTCAGAAGGTTCCTGTGAGACGTTATTTAGGTATCATGTTCATGAGAGTGGGATAAACAGACAAGCTAAAAACATTATTCCTCCAGACAATAAGGGGGAGGGTTATGTCAAGGGTATTTAGAGGTATTGGTAAGTACATGAGCTGGTTAATTGCCTTATGCTTTATTTCATTAGGATCTTAACAGAAGTCGGATAACTTGGTTAGGGTGTTTACACGAGCATTGCAATAATCAGAGTATTGCCTTACTCTGGTTTTAATGTCATTATTAGAGGAGCCAGTAAAGCTGTTGTCTATATACAGGTTTGGGCATGTGTAAGTGTGTGTCTGCTCCGTGGAGCCTGTTGTTCCGGTTAGCGCAAGCCACACTATCAATACACAGGAGTAATTAAACAATGCTGCACTAATTACTCCTGTGAAATCTAGCATTTTTTCGATAGATAGCACACACACACACACACACACACACACACACACTGGTGACCTCCCTCCCTTCGTCTGGCACCACGTGTCACAAACCAGGCTGTGGCTTTTAAAAACTGCTCATTTCTCTTTTTGTGCACTTGAGAGGATGGAACACTCTTTTTTTTTCATACACATCTCTAACCTTGACTAGGACAAAGACTGCTTCCCTCCCTTATCATCATCATCATCATCATCATCATCATCCTAATGAGAGTGGGAGTCTTTGCCTCAGGTAAGGGCCTTGCTTTCCCAGCCTCTGAGGGGAGGGGGCCAATTCATTTCTACCTCGGTTGCAGTGTCCTTTAAATTAAACAAATTAATGAACCTTTAATAGCCGGGCTATTTCACCTGGGAAATGATCGGGGGGTTTGTGCGTACACTAGCCTATAAACACATCAACTGGACTGACCACTGACGCACACACACACACACACAAATTACACTTAATTAGTTTCATGGGAACACATACAAATGCGAGCTCAATAGCGGGCATATGTACGTACAAGACAGCATGCAGTGCCATGCACATTACCCTTCATCGTCTTCTCTGTGTTAGCAGGCTGCAGAGATATACCTCAGTGAAACTGCTGACTTGAAATGAGATGCTAAATCAATGGAAATGAAATCATAAATAACAATACAATAGACCCCACTCCATATGCTAATATAAATGTACATGCATTTTTGTCATGACTTGAGTTCCGTACACAGAATATCCGTCAAAATGCGACTTCCAATGTTGATCTCACTCAGTTATCAGATCCTAAATCCAGACATAACCTGTAAAGCGTAAGCACTTAGCAAGATTTTAACTCCTTAGCTGTAGCTCACACAGGTATTCACGGACTAAATAAATAAATATTATTCTGCTTCCCTCTCATTCCATGGATCTATGTTTCTGAGAGCGGAGCAAAGAATAAATTAGGGTTGAGAAAAGAGTTACATTTCATGTAAGCAGCAGCAGTTGGACATAAAGCAAGGAAATTACATAATAAAACAGGGAGGCATAAAAAAGAGAAGATAGAGGGTGAATTCTTTCCCACACAATAGCTTCTCTTTAGATGTAAATCCAACAGTGATTCACGTTTATCAGAGGTGCTGCACTGAGACGAGAACTTGACAATTGAGCTGAAAATGTGTCATAACAGTTAATCTCTTGACACCAGGCAGTTTCACTTTACCTTGTCACAACTTCATCCTGTGAAATAACAAAATCTAGAGCACTAAATTCTGACTCTACGGTGACTCCAATTCTGAAGCTACTGCTTTCATTAGACCACGATGGTCGAGATGTCTCACAACGCGTATTAACGGAAAACACGAACACACAAAAGACACAACACAACCGCAAAAGTCACAACAGATCTGCCAAAGCCACACAACAGAAACACAACCAAATTGGAAGTGAGCGACGACGAGCAGAGGGATGTAATGTGGTTAAGTCATGGAAGTATGAATCAAGTGAACCTTGTGAAAACAAAGATTCTTTAGGCCTCAAAAATGGACATAGCTGGAAAAGGGCTTGACTGGGATTTTGCAAACGACGGCTCACTCGAACACAGAGAGTAACTCTGTTTGTTTCATTGACAGCATCTCATTTCACTCACTTCCATTGTGATTGTGTTACCATTGTGTGGCTTTTTGTAGTTGTGTTGCAGCATTTGCCAACGAATTAAACCGCTATGATTGCAATATTAATATTACTACTATCATTTCATTTCATATGAAATCATATCATAGACATGCATGAGAAATAAGCGACCCAGCCCCCCCTGGGAGATGTATGCATATCAGGTGTGTCATGAAAGGCGACTTGACTCGTCTTCTCACCAGCCAGGCACTCTTTGAGTGACAGAAGGATTAACAGTTCCCATGGCAACAACATCTTCATTTTCCAAGGTCAAAGATTCTCCTTCTTCCCATCCAGTTGCCAGAGAGTGGAGAATATTTTCCTGCTTTCTTCTCCCTGTGGGGGAAAAAGGGGAGAGCAAATGAGAGCAGTGAAGATGAGGAGATACAAAATAAAAAAACAGGCTGAAAGTTGTGGAAAATCGGTGAACCATTAATAATTCATTCAACCGAAATAAGCAGAGCCAAGATACAATGCCGAAGAGCCAGCTAGCAGCTGATACTGAGGAGCTGATATTTAGTGTATACATACTGCTGCCACGCTATCTCCCAGGAGCAAGTCAAGGAAAAAAGAGCAGAGGCTCACAGCAGCAACAGATGAGTAGAACATCCTGCCAGTGGTAATGCTAAGCTTCCTTAAAACTGTTGGTTCAACATATTTACTCTATAGCAAAATGTGTGATGTGTTAAGTGTAAGTTATTTAGCTACAGCATCGCAGGGAATGCCAATGAATAAACACACACATCGAACTGAATTTTTTTTTTAAACATTCAAAGTCCTGCAGTCAGCACATTGTCCATGGATCATGACGCCTGGATTTACTGACATTGATTCCAAAAGTGTACTGTGTGCAGGTATACTCTGCTTTGACTTCATCTGAAGACGGGGCTGCTCATTAAACGCTACCTGGGAGGTAATTAAGGAGTTTGTGGGAGTTCCAAATTGTGTACTGAAAATTATTGTCGAGTGATTCATGGCTTGACATTGATTAACAGCAACGATTAACAGTGCCGTATCCAGATCCGTTCACTTTGTCCAGCTCACATTAAATACTCTCAACAAACAACAAAAAAAAGAAGACAGAAGTAGAATCAAAGAAAATGGTAACCATCCATGCTGGCTGCTCAGTTGCTGCTACCTGACCAGTTTGGAACAGACATGTGCAATTATATATGGATTGACACAATAACACAAGTGCTTTTGTTCCTCATTTCCTGAATATCAGTCAAAAAAGGTTTGACAAGTGACCTGTTTAACTGTTGGTGGTTTTATGGTCAAACCTAAATTGTGACATTTGTCCTCAGCTTTAATTTGTCCTTCAGCTCTGTGTTGCTGTTGTAAATTGTTGCAGACAGATGGATGTAAGAAAACTGTGCAAATCACTAATCACAGCGGGAAGGACGGAGAGAAAGCTTGAGCTGTGTGGGAAGTGAAGTAGATTTATTTCGCTCTTCATTATTTAGCCGTAGAGGGCACAAAACTGATCATCCGAGCTTCATCCTGTCAGTCATCATTATTGATTTTGGTTGAAGATCATTGACTTTTTTTTTTTAACTGTTTTTTTGTTTGTCATTCTTTCCACGGCCTTGTCATGCGTCTCAATCACATATGGAAGTCTTGATCAATAATGGGAGACTTGGTTGATGTCTTTCCTTACGAGACTCTCCATGTTGATATATTCCTGTGTGCTGGAGAAAGCCGATGAAGAAACTATATCCAACAGTAACAATAGAAGCCACATGCTTCTGACCTACTTGGAGAACTGTGAAATGTTCTTCTTCCAACAAACTGTTTTGCACTATTCTCAGTCTCCTTGAGAGTCAAAGGTACTTATGTGTTGATTAAGGTGCTGGCGAATGAGCACATTGTGAATGAGACAAAGCTGCATATGGTAATTAGAGTTAGATGTAGGGCTTTTATTATGGCCTCTGAGAAACTTTAAATCGATGTGAAATGTTTTCCAGACATTTTGTCAAAACGCCTATCTGCGATCGATGCTGTTATGGGCCCGCACCTGTAACTAATTCCAAATCAATATGTTTTAAAATTCAGAGGAACCCAGAACGAGTCAAATTACGCTCTGAAGAAAACACAGGAAAAGCTCTGCACCTTGAAAGTGCTCTCAGCTTCATGACTGACAGTTACAACCAGAAACCTCATAAATCTTTACACGTGAAAAAGGATGAGGTTCCTCATATTGATCAAGCTGATTTGGTAAATATGTCTCAACCATTTTGAAGTCGACTTTGAGCATGAGAGATTTGGAAGCTCATAAGGAGAAGCATTTACTCCTCACTGCAGCATGATCAGTAGATCTAACTGCACTATTTGAGATATATAACTTCTATCCACATTAATGCCTGCATTATGCATTCATGCATGTGGATTGAAGACAGATCATTTGCCTATACGAGGATGCTCTAAGAGGAATTGCAGCCATTGGTATTTAGAGGATTGTGAGGATATGGGAACCATTTAAGTCCATTGAAAGAGGTTGAGGGTGTCTAACAAGCCCCTGCAGCTATGACTCATTAGCGCACGTGCTCTGCCCAATGATCGATGTTAATTTATGTCCACTGCAGTCAGCTATCCACTTTCACTTTCAAGCTAATCAACTTTATTTCGTCTCCTCGCAAACACATGTCCTCTTTGTTCATTTAGCATTCAAAGTCAGACTTGGGCACTTGATTGCACTTGCAGCCAGACAGTAGCTGTTGTGCATGGTGCGGAAATGCAGAGGCCACAATCCTGTAAGGTATAAAGGAGAGGGAGCTGGCACTGCTCCCCTGTCAGATAGCACAACTCTATTTTAATGATGCATAGGTCCTTGGCATCCTTGGGGAGGATGTGTTCCTTGGTCACAGTCCAGAAATTTAAAGTAGTTGCTTGTGATTCCCATGATTAATTTATATACCCTAGAAAAAATACAATGGTAATAATTCTTGTGCCCAGTGGATGGTGGTCGCAGGTGTCGGAAATACCAAATGGGATGAGGCCAAGCTAATGGTGCCTGGAAGGGAAACTATCTGTCAGGGATAATCCCTAATACTGTAACACCCGGCTTAGATAATGTGCTCGCCCTGCCTGTCTCACTAGGCTGTGATATTGAGATAGCTGTGGAGAAATGATTAAACGGGGTATGGACATTGACTCGGATATATGTACATATCCAGAGTGAAGTTTTGCCTGGTTTAATGTTAAGTGATGATGAGCTTGCCACCCTGGAATAGCCAAACTACGCAAAGAAAAAAAAAGAAGGTGGAGGGTGTCCTGTGAACTCTGGTGAGTCCTGTTCTGCTCCATTACGCTCTGAGTAACTGGTTAATCACGTGACTGCAGAAATTAACTTCAGCAGCCTGGGAAGAGGTAATTAATCCTTCTTTTTTTTCTGCTCTTTTAAAATGATAAATGTGACATTCAGCACTGCACAGAGCACAACAACATCAACCTGGCACCACCTACTCATGGCTCACAGTGTCAACACTCAAAACAGCTTGGCTCATTGTGGAGATTATTAAATAAACTAATATTCAATTTAAAATACATCTTATCTGCACAGGCTTCAGCTTCATCACAAAAGGTGTCAGAATGTAAATTGCCAGATGAGCCTCCTGATCTCAGGTTACAGTGCATCTTATCCAGTCAGCCACAAGGGAGCACAAACACAGCCGCAGCTCAGGTTGCAGCCTGCTGCTCATTGTGTTTAAGGGCATAATACACATCGACTAAGAGAAGGGGGAGGATTTTGAACACACAGTCAACCTCACATGACATTTTGGAGTGGAATGATCTTAGATGCACAAATACAGAAGATACAAAGAGCCTTGGTGGTCTTTAGTTAACTTGTGCTTTCATGGGAGAGAGTTGGGTCAGGATTTATGATGAGCATACAAGCTCTATATTTCATTTTCACTTTTCAGAAGCCAAGGGTTACACGTTTTAAGCGCTCTCCTTTAAGTCTTAGATGTTGGCAGCGTAAATGCTTTCTCCTAGAAAATGGCTGATATGACCTTATTGCAGATGCAGTTTATCAGTTTCGACACGTGCCGGACGAAAGTTAACAGGAAACAGCAGATCAGCCCGACAAGAGATATGTTCAGACAGTTTCTCTCTACCATGGTGGGTCCACCAGAGCACACTGACTTTATGTGCTATGGTGTAAACTACGACAGAGTATTAGTGCCACACGCAGAAAAACAAATATCGCAGCAATAAAGTTGTAATTGAGAATAAAGTTATAATACAGCAACGTAAGTCATAATTGAAAGGAATGTCGTAATATTAAGTGAACAAAGTTGTAATTTAGTGAGAAAAGAACATTATGAGAATAAAGTTTCAATTTTATGAGAGTTAAGTCCTCAAAAGGGGCAACTTCCACCAAGTCCATGGGTTTCTTTCTTCAGAGTAGAACATTTCTGTCAGAATCTTTTTAATGTCCTGATACTTAGGATAATGTTTGCTGATGAAGATTTAAGTATTTTGTTATTTGTGAACCTAATTCTAAAGAATAATTTAACAACATGCTCTATTTCTAATTTCTAATGCAGGCAACAGGATGATCTTTTGATATCCCCCCTCTGAAATGACACAAAGACTATTACTTTATTGTTATGTTACAACTTTATTCCGAAAATCTCCAATTTTTTAAGTGGCCTGATAGTCACAGCTTCTTCTTTTTTAGCTTGACACACCTCATTCACAATTTAAACCCAGTGTCCACATTGGATGAGGGTCCAGACTGTGGTGTAGAGCCACAGAAACTGATGGCTCAGTAAACTGCCAGTACACAGAAACATCTTTTATTTATTCAACTGATCAACACTCCACATTAAACCTTCTAAATCCCCAGGTGGGCTTGTGAGCATGGTGAGGTGCTATTCTACTGATAGTAATTGTATTATTTATATCATTATGTCTGACACACATTTTACCTTAATCACTTTAGCTCCACAAACTTAAAATACTGGATGGTTTACCTTGCTCAGGCCCAACCCTGCAGTACACATAACATATAATGTTAAGAAGTTCATCATAGCACACTGCATGTAATCGATGAACCCCATAAAAAACAATCAATCTAGAATTAATAGAGCAGAACACGTGCGTATATCTGCCCCACACACACATTTCAAAGAAGAGGAGATCACACTATATGCTCTGACTGCTCCTGTACCTGGAAAAACAGCAACGGTCGCATTCATTTATAGCATGTAATAAATAAAACAGCCCAACAGACAAGCATGTTTCCCACTGATGGAGTACTCACTGAGTAAGTGGAGTCAGCTCGCTATTCCACAGCAGCAAAGACACAATCAACCCTTTGGCCAGCTAAGAGAGAGAGAGAAGGAGAGAAATGAAAAGAAGATCAAAACAGAGTTAAGGTTTTCTGTATAGCAGAGGGGATATAATCTGCAAGATGCACCAGGATTTGTGTTGCCCCTTCACCTTTCCATGAGAGGAAAGCATAGTGTAGGTGTCAGGACGTACGGATGGATGTTAATCCTATAACAGTCTACAATATATATATATATATATATATATATGTATGAGAATTATGAGTTCACTGCTGGCAACAATGTAACAGTATTTGTTTATGGGCTTATTCAATCAGCATTAAATGATTAAACAGACTCCCTGCGTCTTTGTTTGAACAGACACTACTGTGGCATAATTTATCTGAATCATTCCTACATTATAATCATAAAATATATATTTACATTATAAATATAGTAGAAACAGTATATAGTAAATATGCTAACATATCAGTTACCCAGGCACAGATATGTCACTAAAACATATGATAAGCAGAGTTTAGGATACATTTTAAATATTGTTTATGCCCCTATCCTCCTATATTGTACTTCTAATGTAAAATGAGGAGAGAAGCTAACAAAGGTGTAGCTTTCCTATAACAGGAAGCTACACTGAGCAGCTGCGCCTCCAAATAAGACCATCCATTCAAAGGTTAAAGCCTAACATTATATGGGACATAGGAACAAATATTAGCCCCACTTCTCTGAATATGGGAATACATGTCCACAAGTGATGACATATTATCAGGAGAAAAAAAGCAGATATCCCAAATATGTAGTTCTAGACACACACCAAAACTAATCATAATGACCTAGATGTCTACACTGGCACCGTTGAGGCCTCAGTGTAATTTGGTTTCCAGCAAGACCAACCTCAGCACAGCTATCTCAAGAAGACCGGTTGACTCTGCAGGTGTATATAGAACCAGCCCAGCTTGCCCTGGCTACAATAAAGGAAACACTTTATATTCTGCAGTTGCCCAGCTATGAATACAGAGTATCTTCATGCAGCCGTTGTGAACATCAGAGGGGAAACTTGTCTTTTCTTTGAGAAAAGCAAATGGCAAACATTTTTACACCAAGGAAAAATAGGTAACATATCCTAGGTATTATGCAAGAACTGTGCTTGAGGAAAACACGAACCTTGCTATAAACAGCCTCCTTTGGGAACTTCTTTGGGAGAGGGGAAACTTTTCAACAAGGGGGAATGTATTGAAATTCAAGACTAAGTTCATTCAAAATTTTAACATGCACACCCATGTTCTGCATAAGCAAATGTTCAGTTGGTGCTGTCCTCATTATGTTGAATTATTCAGGCAGGCCAGACCCAGTTTGTCAAATTTGGAAACTACACTGACTTGATTGTTGATGACTTTTCATGCGCCTGCAGTTTTCAGTTCCTCAAACACGGCTTTATGTTTTTCGGCTGGTTAATATTTTATGTCATTGACGCTCCAGGAATCCATAAATAGGACAAAAGTTGCAATGACAAACTCTGAGCATTTCAGCTCATTGTTTTGGTTTTTATGGCAGATTTTTGGTATGCTTCCTCACACAGGTCCCAACAACCCTCAAGCAAACACCTGTTTTCAGCAAATATTCTCGGCGAGACCTAACTTTACACTATCACCTCCAAACAAACAGGAAAGGCCAGGAACTAGAAATGCAGCAGCTAAAGGCCTACATTATTTGAGGAGATGATGATGACGACTCAAACCAGGCTAATATGCAGGCAAAAGTCAGAGTTACATTTTTCAGATGGACAGAAATACAACTCTATCAACAACATACAAATGACTTGCATTAATGGAGTGAGAGTAAAGTTTTGTCTCTCTCATCCATACAGAGTAGTGCAGTCTCAGCCACATAGATCATTCAGTCGATGCACCGATCAGATAACCACTATAACAGCATGTTCCTGTCTCTTTATGTGTGAACAGAAGAACAATGGTTAATTTGTGGGCATCCAGACTGGCAACAGCCCAGTATTGGTGAGGATTTGTCGTTTTAACTACGAGTGATGAAAATGAAATATAATCCAGAACTTCCAGTCTGACATTCAAACTGTGCACAATGCTTTATTGCCACTAGTCATTTATTGACAACAACCAGTAACCAAAATGAAACATGACTATTTTATTGGATAAATTCTTTAACATTATTTATTTCCAGGCAGTGCTCTTACATACTGTAATGTCTTCATGCTATCCTACTTTCTTTCAGAGCACCCAGCTTCTATGCACAGGTTTCTCAACCCTGTTAAGAGTTGAAGGGACTGCGTGAAATATAATACATTAGAAAGGCTGTGTGAGTCACATTCACACAGTAGGTCTATATTAAGCACTTCTCTATCACATCCAATTCACACGCTGCCAGCAGAGCCATATGTGGCAATTCAGGGTTCAGTATCTGGCCCAAAGACATTTCAACATGCGAACCGGAGGAACCGTGGATCGAACCACTGATCTTCTGAGCAGTGTGCGACATGCTCTACCTGCAGAGCCACAGACCCCCCACATCCACGTATGGGGAAGCAGATGTTTGCATGAGGGAACAGCAACAAGACACAACATATGCATTTCGTTTAAGTGTAAATGTTGTTTTTTTTTAATTATTGTCTTCCTACACATCACTTTGTGTTGTCTAGATTAAGTCACTTTTCATTTGAAATGGAATGAGAGTTAAATAAGTAAAGGGTGGAGTAAGGGAAAGAAATGAAATAATCAATGAAGCTTTCACATAAATTAATTAGAGCTGACAAAGTTGACTTTAAAGCTGTTGCACGCTGTTTATTTAACAGGGATCAATCACATTAATTCCCTCTTCTCCTGGTTGGGTCTACCAAGTTGCATTAGAGTCTTTGTGTCTAACGAGGGGACTACAGAGAGATGGGATGGGAAGGCTGAACCATAACCCAGAAAACTTTCTGAATAACAAATGTGATAAAAAGTAGGATACCCTACCAAGAACATTTCTTTCCTTGTAACAGAAGCACAAGGTCTTCAGCTTCACACCTGAAAAACACTAATGATACTTAGCATTCTTCACCAGACATCTGCTGTGTGTTAGGTCCTTGCCTACGAGTATAACACAGCTGAGAATATCAAATAAAGTGTATTTGGTCTCATTTTAACTCAGATTGTGGAAACAGTGTGATTCTAGCAGGAGCGCAGTGTGATTAGTTTTCAGCTCGGGAGTTTCACACCCCAGACCAGCTCACTTCACTTCACTGCCTTCACATACTGAATACAAGGCACTCTTTTTAAAAACCATTATTTTTTAATTGTATTTATCTTTGTTAGTACAGCTATACAACACTGACACATGGATATACGTGTTGCACTGTTCTCTGCATCTGTTCACACCATCGTCTCTTTTTTCACTTGCATGAAGTTAACATTAATGAATGCCTGAGCAGTGCAGCAGTCTATGAAACACAAAGTCAAATAAAAACATCAATATATGTGCATTTTTCCACCCTCCCTACAAAAGGCTTTGCATGGTACCATTTACTATAATTTTTTTTTATATCATACATGTTATGTGGGAATGTAACCAGCACCACACCTGTCTCATCCCCATCAACTCCTGGCACTCAGACTGTACCTTCACTGGGCTGCGAGCTTGTTTTCCAAACAAGCTGCTGAATTCGGCACATTTGGCACGTGAGCTTGTAAAGCTTTTTATTTTAACTCTGGTCTTTTCAGCTCGTGGCTCCATCGTGTTTTTTTAATCTCCTCTTCTTCACTCACATCCCCTCATATCACATCTATGGTTGTAATCTAAATGACGCATGATGTCCAATATCATTACACTTCACACAGCATGTATGGGTCTAAGCAGAGTGTGCCATGGTTAAGTTATAATCGACTGCTTAAAGCTGTTGTGAGATCCTCTATCTATAAAACTGTTGTGTTGAGATCAGCTTTTGCAACCCAACAACCAGCCCACGAGGAATCCTCCCGTAACCCCCAGTCAGCTACTGTAATCCTAAATCCAGAATGTCATTAAATATTCACCAAACTCTTCCAACCAATCTCAATCACCAAAACAACCCTGATCATTATGGAGATTAAACCTATGGCAGAGTCAGGATGAAAATACATTTGTTCCATTCATTGTTGTAAACATGGTTTGTCTGCTAGGAAAAAAAGGGTTTGCTTTGAATTGGAGGAAAACTGAGAAAAAATGAGTAGTTATATGAAGATTTTAATTTCCTCAGCAGAAAATGACCCAGCACAAGCACCAGCATAAAAACAAATTAGTAAATACAGGATGAAAAGGATGAATCAAGGACGATTCAGATTACTTTTTCAGTTAATCAAGTAAAGATAAATATTAAAATGTTTCGTTTTTGTGCTGATCTGTGGGTTATTATCCTTTGATAATGACTGTGAATGAGCACACATTTAAAATATGAATTAGAATACATTACTCTGACATCATTTGTTTGTGTCTTTCCTTGTGTCAAGAAGTATCTGAGGACACTTCTATATTAGTCACCTTGAAGATTGAGATGATAATTCTTCAGTACCTCGGTATAATTCTTTGGGAAATCATTTTGAAACAGTGTCATGTGTGTTTGAATGTTCCAGATCTTTCTCTACCTCTACACGCACTGAACATTTATTTCAGGCCCCTCTGGAAACCTCACTAAGTGCTCACAGCAAGAGAGTCACATTACAACAGCTGTACAGATTATGAATGATAGGGAAACTCTCCTCACACACATGAAAGGGCCTTGAATGAATAATTCATCGTTTCAAATTTCATCCTTCCAAATATCCAACTGTGTCGCATCAGGCCTGTCCTCTCCAGCCGATTGCTCACAGTGATATAAAGTAATGCATTTGCTGGTCTGAGATCTGCAGTCCATTTGTTGCAAAGACCAGACTCTTAAATTATTTGGAAAATGATGAAGGGGAAACAAAGAAGAAAAAATAAAGTTATCTGCTACTTGCCGAAGAAGATCTTTAATGGTCTAAGTTACCAATCATAATAAGTATGAAATCACAATTATAAATCTATTACACAAATATTTGACTCACTGTTCTTACTGCGTAGCTTGAAGGAATAAAAACACCCACAATAAACCGTGTCAGCAGCCGTCTATCCGGAGCTGCTTGTGAGACACAGTAACATTGTTATACTCTGGCCTAATATGCAACATTTGACCTGTGCTTGCATTATCTGCACAAACACCAACCTCCCTGAGGAACTTGTGCATTCATATTTGGATTTTAATATTTATGGTAGAAATAAATCACCGCTTTTAGGTGGCAAAGCAGAGTTGGTAAATTTATGTAGTAATCTAAGAAGTTCTCAGCTGTGTAATAAAACAAATGAGACTTCCATGTCTCTTGTAAACCCCAGTCAGTGATTTCTGTGTCTCAGAGCACCCTCTGATAACCCCAGGCACCAGGCATGAGTGTGTTGTATTCTGCGTTTCCGATGTTTTCCCCCCTTTTACTATGAGTGTACATTTTGTTATTGTTGATTTAGTGGTTTCAACAACTTGTGTTGTTCTCTTTTTGTTATAAAACTGATTTATACACAAGCCCAGGAAACACAATGGCAAACACACTCAAACAAGACCAAGTTATGTGTTTGAAACCATGACTTATCATTAACTTTAGAGCTGCATGAATTAATTTCTTCAGAGTAACATTGTATCAAATGAATATTCCCCTCAGGAGGTGGTGGAGATCAAAACAGAGTAAAAACAAGAGTGAATACTGGACATGAGCTCCATTCACTCTATGTTATTTACACCTTACCTACAGCAGCTACATGTGTACACTTTATACATAAATCATAGGTCACGCTCCTGCTGACATGAACCTCCTCAACAACCCGACTACATGTGCCTACAGAGATGCCACAGGCTGGTTGTGTTTTTAGTAAGATGGAAAAAGCTCAGTTGTCTTTAACTTCTCTGTTACATGCACAACAATGGATTACCACATGAGAAAAGGGGCCGGGAAACAATGGGGGCGATTGGCCTTAAAATGTAATGGTAGGCTATTTTTGTATCTGCTGATAGAAAAGGGGAATATGATGTGAGAATTTAAACAAATATAACTTCCTGGCTCCTCCTCCCCTTTCCACTAAGCGCTGTTGTCCACGAACAGTGATTGGCAGTCCATCAGACACGCCTCCTGGCTCTGATTGGTGGTTTAGAAATGGGAGTGTTGGTCTCTTCTGGGTTGCATCACAAGCTGCAGTTGGAGCCCGATTTTTCCAATGTTGCTTACCTCATGTTCAACTGTCAGATCACAGTCAGAGTTTTAGCAAATAGGACAAAAAAGTTATTTTTGTAAATGTTTCCTGCCACACCCTTAAGTATTTTTGACCTTGAAATATTGAATTAAATGTTACTTTGAAACTGTTGTAATGTAACCATCGCATTAGGACGAGCACCTGCGAGGGAGAGCAGTCCTTCTCACATATGGCCAGAATAAAAAATGAATGAAGGACCAGGATGACGCAGCAACAACAGAGTGTGCTGTTACTCATGACCATTGAATCAGAACTCTGGGAGTTAGACTTTGACAACTTGATCAATGACTTCTCTTCCCAGACGGCCAGAAGAAATCTGGTGCTACGTGGATATTTGTCACTGCAATTTTTTGTGTTGCTGCATGTGGCTCTGTGCTATATTTGATGTTACTTTGTGTAAACTCCTAAACATACTTAGTCATTTGACATGTATTAAATGCAAATATAATTGTTAAGTGATATATGCTGTGTGGTCATATGAGGTTCTGTATGGCTCACGCAGTGTGCATGTGTGGGTAGTGGTCTGAGGTGAGTTTGTGTCAAGAGGTCATGATGATTCGTACATGAACACATAGCAACCCCAAAATCTTCTGCTCCCTCTCTCAAGTTATGTTGCTTGACTCCCATAAACAAGGTAAACTTTCCCAACATCACTTATAACACACGTAAATAGAAATGGTCTGTTTTTATATTGAGCTTTTCTATTCTTGATAACCACTGAAACCTCTTGACAGTACAGTTTTGCCATTCACCCACAATCATACAGTGCATCTATTTGAAGCATTTCCTCTCTCACACATGAATCACACACTGCCGACACAGCCATCAGGGGCACTTTTTGGGGTTCATTGTCTTGCCCAAGGACACTACGGAGAATCGGGGAGACTGGGATTGACCCACAGGCCTCCTGGTTAGTGCAAACAAAACAATCAAAAACAACAGCAGTCGTATCTTCACAGCCTCTGTGTTGACAATGATCAAAGATTGACATTCACCACCTGACCAGGAACATGAATCCATGTGAATGATAACACCTCAGCCTGTCCTCTTCGCTCTGCAACGTCCAATTGGCTTGCTGCTCCCTCACTGCGGGGGCAACTAGCCATTCAACAATATCAGGACTGTTTGCTGTCCTGGCTCCTAAATGGTGGAACGAGCTCTCCATTAACATCAGGACAGCAGACAGTCTACACATCTTCCACCGCAGACTAACGACACATCTCTTCCGACTACACTTTGGTTAAGAAGATGGTCTAATAACCATTGCCAAGAAAACTAAAGTATTATGTTCTGTCTCAATTATATATTGCACTTACATGTAGCACTTCGAGTTTGGCTTTTTGAAGCTAATGTACTTACTTGCTGTTCTGGGTTTGAACACTCCTGGTTGAATGCACTTTTAAGTCACTTTGCATAAAAGCATCAACTGAAATGTAATAGATGTCAAATGAAGCAACTGCTTAGCAACAAGTTCACCACATCAGCCTAAAAATGTGTCTATTTGTGTTGATCTGTGCTGAACTGGCGGTGAAAACAAATTTCCCACAGGGACAAAAAAGTCTAAAGTCTATAACACACCGCTGTTGTTGATTACAGCTTGATCCTCGGCCCTGTAATCACCAAAAACATGAAAATGCTTTGATGTCTAATGCCACATTATGTTGATTATGAGGCTTCTCTTACATTTCCATGAGACTGACCATCAGCGAGTTGATAACAAAAAATCCTACCCTGCATCTCTCTGGCTGACTGACGAGGAAATTGTAAATCCAAGGACGTCTTGGTTATTTAAAGACTACTTTGCGGCTGAATTGCATCACATTTACTGTTTTATAAGTCAAGCAATCAGAGGAGGACGATGGAATAACAATGTCACAAAAACCAATCAGCCCAACTTTGTTTCCTGGGTAAGCACAGAAAAATCAAAAATGAAGAGTGGCTTTTGGAGCATATTTGTTCTGTGTGAAAGAAAAAAAAAAGATAATAATAAATAAGTCCAGAAGAAAAAGCGTCCACTGAAGATTACAGTGCTCACTGCGATGACAGCCCTGTGCGTGACACAAAAAAACTAGCAAAACTAATTCTGCAAAGAAAAGAAAAAAGGTTCAATCATAAATTGCTGCTGCTGTAACATCCGCATCATCACAACATACAGTATCCTCACAGCTTCTCTGGCTTCTGTCGACACTCTCTGCTCATCTTGCTGGCTGGGCAATTGTAGCTGTCAGTCACCTGAGTAATGTGGAAGACAGCCGTGGTATTTCAAACGAGGGAGAGGGACTTTATCATCTCTCCTCTGGTAGGTCACGCGGCCAATGACTAATTGTGTTAAAGGTGGGTAATAAACTGTGACTGTCTTTCTTGACAAGGTTTTGACTGAGCATCGCCATAGAAGAAAATCAGGTTCATGGCTGTCTGATTACCCCCCCCTACCTTGACATCCTGGGGCTGACTGAGCCTACAAGGAGCTTGCTCGGGCTACAACCCTCACAGCGAGGAGACTGCATTGGAACATGCGGCACAACATAAGAAAGAGCCCCATAATACAGCTGCTGCATCAAAAATTCATGACATTTTGTTGCCTCCACGGTTGAAATCTCTTCAGCGGTTCCGGTGGCGGCGTCTTGGAAGAAGCTTGATGAAGAGACAAGTCTGCTCTCGGGTCTCAGGAGAGTCGAAATGTGCAGGGAGGATCTGTACACAGCAGCTTTGAGCTAACACACAGTAGATGATATGTTCTGTTTGTCTCGCGCGTACTCTTCAACAATGGCTCTTTCATGTGCACTTGCAGTGCATGGCTCGAATGGCCGCACGCCTATTAACTTGTTGAGAGAGAATGATTGTGATCGGAGAGATGAGAGCGCTGAACCTTTGTTAAACGCTCTTGTCTAAATTTAATTTGTGAGGATGAAGAGGTCTTCAAAGCTTCTTAACACAACAAAGACTGGTGGATTTGAGGGTCCACGAGATGGTCAACATCAATTGATAGCAATCCTCCTGCTTAACCCACCTCATCCACCCACCCACACACACAAACACACACTCTCAGCACCAGTCTGTGCAGAAATGAGCCGATCTTAAGCGTGAGGTGACATGAAAGAATGATTCAAATGAATAATGATACAGAGACAGTGTAGAATTCATAGAATGAAAATAATGAGTATTACTTACATGTTGTGTGTCTCTTTACAAATGATTATGAATGATGAGTGTTGGACTGCGTCATGCATAAATTGCTGCAGCTCAGTTTCAAGCTACAGTGTCATTCATTTGACATTGTATTAAAAGTGAAGGGAAAACACTGCATGCAAGCCAGAAATATGATTCTAAATGATCAGTAATTAATGCAGCAGTGCCTTTGTGCGCAGCAGACGGACTGAGCAGAATGTCTTATTCATTCGCTTCACATTTGTCAGCGTGAAATACGGAATCCAGCTCTTCACAAAAGATAAATTGGGAAAAGATGGATGTGTGTTGGGCAGTTGGCAGTTATTGAACAAAATACAATAAAACTTGTAATTGTTTGAATGACACTGCACACTTGTATGTATTTTTTTTTAGCTGTTAACTAAATTAAAAGTGTGTTCTTTGATGGAATATATAATTCATTATGGCTCATTTAATAACACATTAATAAAAAAAAAATCAGCATCAATGGGTTGAACATGGCTCATAATGATTGAGTGTTTCAAATCGTGTTGGACATTGCAGGGCCAGTGCTTATGTTGACTCGGCTGTTTGGGTCGTCTCTACGTCATGACATTTCTATTTGAAAACGTCTGGGGGGGGGGTGAGTACTTAGGCCAAAACTAAAGGGTTACCTTTGCCTTTAATGGGTTGATAAAAGGTTGTGGCCACAGAGACATGTCGCTCTGAATGAAGTTGTGGATTAATTTAACAGTACTGAACACTGTGATCGTGTTTGATGTTTAAAATGACTGCAGCAGTTTTAAACCTGTTTGTAACTACAGTGATAGTGAGGCTTAATTAGAGAGCTTAGAGCTAATGTTTGTTGTGTAGAAACCAGCGACAACAAAAAGATAAATAGCTGCTCATTGAGAGCTTGCAATGCAATTACACAGGACTTCTAAAACGAGTTCTGGTGAAGCTGCAGCCTCTGAGTCTGAGGAACACAACACAAAAGCTGCAGGGTCAATAAATCAGCCGCAGACAATAAAAACCTGTGTCTACTGTGGAGACTTTTGACCCGGGAGTGACTGATGATTATGTTTCGCATGCATTCAGAAGGAAGGGGTCATATTTTGATCAGCTTTATTCAAGCCAATACTTTTGTATATTATATTTGCCAGGATTGACCATTATCAAGGACTGGCTTAGGACATATAAAGTAGAGCATAGTGAAACATCTTTAAGGGTCATTTCTATAAAAGGTGAAGCTCTTACATGAGACAGATTTAAAAAGGGATGGTCAAAATTCATGTGACAGAGGTGAATATCCAGACCTTCAGCCCCCGGTATTACTCAAGTAAACTAGATCCTACGCCTTCCATAACACATCAAAATATCTCCTGTCATGAGACCTTCACTGACCTACACATCAGATTTTGAAACTCCACACGGCCGATTTGTGATGCAAGCTTTATGTGCAATCAAATGAAAAGACCAAGGTTATTTCCTTCTACATTAGAAGCTCCTCCAGAGCCAAAGAGGACATCATCTGCCAAATAGCACTCTTCATGTAAAGTGGACTCTATATGTAAAGTCTCCACTGTGTCCCATTAAAAAAAAAAACACCCTATCCATATAAATGTATCAAAAGTGCTATGAGGCCAAAAAAAATCTAATTTAACTTTCTTCCCCAAACCCTTAATGAGAAGTTAAGAGAGATAAGACTGAACTCTGATATTGATCCCAATGGGATATTAGGTAATGGAATTAGGTAATGGGGTACATTATTGTCTCGTTTTCATTACTAAGCAGTTGAATTGTGGTGCATGCAGGGGAGCAATTGTCTCTGCTGCTTCTTTCTCCTCCCCAATAATACAAAGTCAGTATAAGGTCAGAAAAGCAATGAGTTAAATATGCTGTCTGTTTGAGTTCCATGAAAAAAAACTATACCTGACAGCAACTCTGGTGAAAGGAAGTTGACAAAATGACACATACTGAAAATCTAACAACACTGACATGTGCACAAAGTGGGTATACAAATACCCGTGGAGGACACCTCTGGACCTGTTTTGAAAGCTGGGACATTTCAATTTCAGAATGCAAACGCCCTGGGACTTCTACAGCGAGGAGGTCATACACTGCAAAAGATCAAGAATGACCTCTCACAGAAAACAATATCTGCTCACTTTCAAACACTCAAAGACTCTATCATAATCTCAGCTGAGCATTTACTCAAACCAAAGAGACAGACGTGTCACATGTCACTGAGCGGTTGACTGGAATCTGTGTCAAAGAGAAAGCAAAAGGCACAAGAGATCATTTACATGTCATCCTTGAGATGTTTAATCACATCATTGATGTCTGTTGTTTTCTGTCTCATTCTGTAAGTAAGGAACTGGATGTATTTATCTTATTTTGATGTCTCTCGATACATTAAAGTTATGGACTGAAAATAGATCTAGTATTAAACCGAAAAATTAGATCTCATTTAATATCTTAAGCTTTCGCAAAAGTTTTTTTTTTTTTTCCATTCGGCTGATAAAAGGTTGATGCACTAAGAGACGAAACCTGTGACAAGATGCAATGGAAACAGACTTGAATAAATGAAGAGGTACATGAACTGAAAATGTCACTGAGGCTGATGAAAGCTGTCTGGAGGAGTTAATTCCATGAAACAAACATAAATGACCTATTTCTATCATGTTTTTTATATTGTTTTACATTCATTTCAAATATAAATTTTCATGTTGTCAGTTTGTTGTGTCTTGTTCCTCTGCAAAGTTCAATGGCAACAGCTTGGAAAAGTAGCAGCAGCAACAATCGTAATGGTAAAATAACATAGTTGATGGAGATGTGCATTAATTTGCTTTCTTTGTCATCTTATTTCAAAATTCAGTTAAACTTGCATTACATTCGCATAGTCAGTCACAACCTTGCTAGTGCAGCCAAATGCCTATGGTGGAGCAGCAAAGTCAGTGTTCTGACAGAACTTGATTACGAGCCATCTGATCGTCTGTCTGCACCGCTCCTGCTCTGCTGGGCCTGTTCCCAGCTACAATCCCCCTCAGTGCTGAAGTCTCACTAATTAACTGGGTGAATACAAATGTATGTTGCTTTAAATCGCAGACAGAAAATCTAGTAGGCTAAACTTCAATCTCTCTAATATACAAAATATTCAGAAAATGCTGGATTGTTCACCAGGATCTCTGCAGTCCCCTTTAACTCTGCCCTCTTGTGCAATACAAACTCCCCCCACCCTCAGTGGTATCAATTCATTTGGCTCTCACTGAGTCACAGCCTGAGATTATCAACCCAGTAGACTGGACACCCATTACTGCCAGGTCTCCGACTCCATTTAAACTATACAGCTGAGGTAGGGATACTCTGGCACTCTGAGAATAGCAGTACTATATAGACTGCATCTGGAACGAGAGTTGTGCAAACACAGGCATCTTAGTTCATTATTTAAGATCTGCAGCGACATTTGTCATTCATTGAAAACCTGGAATGCACTGGAAAAAATTGTTAAAGCTGTGCATGGTGGTTTTTGCAGCACAGATGCCCAAGTACACCCTGAGCATGGTGGTGTGCTGAAGGTTGCAGAAACATGTCCTTGCACTTGTGGGTGATTGGTCTATATTTGGTTAGCGGGCCACCTGGATCCTTCGTCAGACACTAACAAGCTGACTACCCGTCAATTAAACAGGGGACACTTATGCCAAGCAGTGAGAACGAAGGTGAGAGTTCGGCTTTACAAGAAAATTCTATCAATATCAACAATGAGTCTGCAAACACAATAGTATAATAGGAACTCACAGAGGCTTCATGATAATTATAGTTTGTTAAGCTGAATCTACAATATAATATATATATGTCTCCTGTTCCCCACCTTCTACTACTGCATTTAATGCTTATTTAAGTAAACACTCTGTTTAAAGGTTATGTATATATATATATATATATATATATATATTATATTCAATGCAACTAGATGATGCATCTCAAACCGAAGCAAATGCTTCACAGGCCACACCTCTCTCCCCCATCTCACCTTAACTCAAATACCCCTTTTTCTTCCTGTTCCTTCCTCCTAAAGCAAATTGTAACATTATTAATAAAAATGCCACACAAATAAAGTTTATTATTATACTATATTCTCAGCAAGGTGTTGTCAGTACAGGCCATGGTGACGTGAAGCCCAGTGAAAGTGGTCTCTAAATAAAGTAAGATGTCAAATAATCATGTCTCGAGAACATTGTGGGTAAGAAATCTTGACATTTCCTATTTCAACTTTGAGGAACTCTGAGTATGATTTTTTGGTTTGTTAGGAAGTTAGAATGTCAAAGTTTCTGGCATCTTTGGAATAGAGCATTGGTTGAAGAGTCACTAGTGTAATAATAAATGACCAAATCCTGATACATGTCACATACTGTATAATACATGGACTAAAAAACATTGACTCCAGAATATGGTCATATGCTCACACTCTAAAGTCTGACACTGACAAAATCTCCCTTTCTCCCACCAGCTTGACTTTTATATATGACCAAATTAGGTGTCAACTATATAAACAGAAGCATCACTATCTCAAATTGTGTTACAAACTCAATTCAGCACTGGTGATGACGTCAGCTCTGAATCCATTCAAAATCCATCCATCCATTATCTATACCGCTGATTCTTTAAGGGTCACAGGGCATCTGGAGCCAACCACAGCTGACATTGGGCATTGGGCAAGAGGCACGGTATATATATATATATATATATATATATACATATATGTGTCTATGTCTTTGGACAGTTGAAGGCAGCTGGAGAACCCAGAGAAAACTCAAGTAGAAATGCAAACTCCAAAAATAAAAAGAAACTAAGAACTTTCTTGCTGTGAGGCAATATTGCCAACTGCACAGGCATATGGTTTAGAAATGCAATTTCTAAATGCAGGAAAGTCAAATAAAGTAAAGTTTACTTTTGCCAATATCACAAACACATTACCTGATCTACAGGAGCAGTGGTTCTTATACCAGCATGTGTTAGTATAAGGGGAAGAAACACTTCTATGTGGCAAACACAGTGGGTCTACATGGGTAACACACTATAATTCCCATGCAATAATTATAAGAGTAAAGGTCATTTAAGTCATGCTACACATTCCATCATCCATTATACATGAGAATGTGGCTAGCTGTGCAGCTTCTGGCCCCTGCTGCTGCTGTGGATTGGAGATTAAGAACCAACCTTCCCTGAAAGCCCAGTGTTGGGATCTTGGGACACTTGCTCAGAACAATAGGTCTACACGAAACCCAGAAGCATGACTCAGGGTTTCTAGAAGTTCTGAAGCCACTAGTAACACAATTCTAAATCTAGCTAATCTCACCTGTGTGTTTGGCTTACGCTCAAACTTCACTGGATCTAATCAGTGGACAAAGCTCACCGGTATCCCCAGGAGTTCCCTGTGACATGGCTGAGACGTCATCCAGATGTTACGATCAGACCCGCTCTGCCCCTCTATCATACATCCATCCCAAATCAATTGCTCACAGCCTTCAATTGTCAGGGGCAATTTGGGGGCTCAGTATCTTGCCCAAGGACATGGGTGCACAGAATGAGAGAGACTGGAATCGACCCGCTGACTTCGGTTGAGAAATTCTAGGCAGCCGTTTGTGATCTTTTGTGCATCCCTCCTGTGCTAACAGGTGATTGTGACCATCAGTGCTCCAATTCAACTCTTCATCCCATATACACTCATTTTAAACTGTACTTACAGTTTGGTTAATAGTCTGATACCAGGGTGGTGCCCTGTAATTATGAACATCCATTCATAATTTTATGAAAATTTAATATCATCCCTAATAAATAATAAAATAAAATGAATCTGCTGGTAACCATCCCTCCCTTGAATTCTCTTTTCTGTCCAGAGAACCTGCAGCGATAATTTAAGATGCGGTTTACTCTACGTCTCAATTTGAGCCTCTACAGCTCCGACTGCAAAGCCTTTCACAATGGTGGCCTCAACATATTCTTCATGTTGCTGCCCCATTAGACAAGCTCGCCTCTTAATTGCAGTGGCACTATCGGGCACATACAGGGGAACTATGTTGCTGCAGTCAGCATTCCACAAGCCCCGTTCTCGCTCTCCCTGTCAGTGCTTTGACACCCTAGAAGACGCTTCCTGGGGAGACACCTTTAACATCCTCTCATCAATTTAATTGATAGCAAACTTGCCACTGGTGATCATTAACAGCTCTGACTGCAGGTGGCTCTGTGTTGAGCGTTTTCAACTCGTTTGTCATCCACAGAGCCTTTCTGTTTGGGTTAATCTTCTTACCTCAATTAATGGTAATGAATGCAGGATTTCCTCCAAAGCTGTCATTAATTGTGATATAATTTAATGGGGCAAAATTCATTCATATAAATAGCAATGAGGGAGACAAGAAAAAAGAGTGATACCACCATCTTTATAATAATAGATTGCTCTTTAACTTTGGGCAATTCACTGCAAAAGTAAACATTGTTTCTGTTTTGTACAATTTATCTGCATATGGCAACTACTGTGTAGTTATACTTAGGGAGAGGTTGTGTTTAAAAAAATGAGAAAAGCAGATTTTTCTTAGTCTGAAAAATGCAACATCTGGCCTTAAGGTCAGATGAGCTACACGCCTCAGCAATAACCAGACCTCCACAGCCTTACTTTTAGCCTCAATATTAAAAGGCCACACTATTCTGGACTGTAGGCTGCAGAATTATTAGTTATCAATACCCAGAAAAAAATGTTGGCTGAGCACTGCTGTGGAGGCAGAGTATCCATTTTAAATGATCATTTGACCTATCAGCAGGCCCTGCAGCGCTTATCAGGCGGCGGCGTCGTAAATCTACCAAGCCCTCTGACAGATGAAGCCGTCCTCGAGCCCTAACCTAACGTACCTTGAAGCTGCTTTTAGATCGTACAAGCACCCAAGCGAAGAGCAGATACTCAGCAGCTTGGCCTGGCCTTATACTGTATTAGCATTGTATCTGCTTAAGTTAAGCATACATTGGCTCGCTTCATTGGCTCAATGGTCAGTTTTATCTGAATGCCACGACCCATTCAGCAGTCCATCCATCATCCATGCCTATCTAACTCATCTTTCAAATACTCACTAGTATCAGACAACCTCTCCACAAAGTTCTGTGATCTAATGAAGCTTTAAAGAAAATGCTAGAGTCAAATTATTACCTAAGCAAAGAGAAGAGAGTTATATGCAGATGGCGGCTGTGGCTGACGATGTAGAGCGGTCATCCTCCAACCAGAAGGTCGGCGGCTTGAATCCCAGCCCATGCAAAGGTGGCCTTGGGCGAGATGCTGAACCCTGAATGGCCCCTCATAGATGTGGAATGCACTAATTGGATGTCGCTTTGGATAAAAGTGTCAGCTAAATAACATGTAAGGTTACAAACATATCAGAAGGGTCAAGACTGCAGTGATCAAGGACATCCACGGTCATAATATTCATTATTTGTGTTGTTTTTAAAAACACATTTTGCTACACATACTAACCTGAATTTGCCACAATATCACCAAATTGTCACCCACTGAGAGGCAGATAAAGCCATGTCAAGATGATTCCTGGGACACAAGAATACTGTGTGACAACCACAGACCAAGAGCCATCATTCACAAGAAGAAACATGCAGTCAGTGTGATTGACACGTGTCTGTGAGCAGGCTGCAGTTATGTAATTGATGAGGTTAATTACACACGTGGAAGCGTATAGTTGAGTGTGAAATGCATCTTCAAAGTAGTAGCTTTTATGTTTCTCAGCATTTGTATGCACCCTTTGTAAACATAGCTGTTGGGAGCAGCTATGGGGACATACACCCCTAATGACACATTCACCAAGGACATTATCAAAGGAGCTAGAAAATCATATCATTCTAAACTGGATGTGATACATCATCTCTGAGAGAAGAAGAGAGGGAGGGTATTTCAAAAACTCCTCAAATAAATATGACTGTGACATGAACACAAATAAAATAAATTATCTAACAGCAAGAAAAGGAGCACCAGGGTGAGTTTGCCTTTAAATGCAGGTGACAGATGAATGACAATGTTTTAACAAAGCGTGTTATGCATGAGTTAACTGAAGCAGGTCAGGATAAACCTTTTGATTTCTTGCCCAGTGTTGTATGGAATGTGCCCCAAAGATGATTTTCTAACAAGCTGTGCATTGACCTAGAAAAATAGATCTACTGGCAAACAGGAAGCTCTCTTCACATCAGGACCGGAAGCTACTTTCTCAGGATCTTACTCATGCTGTGTTGTGGTACCATGATTTACTAGTCTGTCTTCAACACCAAAGAGGTGTTAGCATGTTGACATGTGTGTTTTTATCTCACATTGCATGAGTGTGTTGCTGGGTTCATGTATTCTCAGGGCTCACACGAATAACACAATCAAAACTTTGCAAGCTTAAAATTCAAATCAGAAGTGTTCATTCTCCTGTATGGGGGGTGTTAATGCTAGGGGTGACGCAGGTTTTTTAATTTTTATACCAGACGCTCAAGTCTCATGAAAATGCACCTGTTTAGTCATTTCCTGCCCTGAATGAAAGTGCTCACACTGAGGTGGGAGGAGAGGCATAGCTCAAGCTGTGTTAATGCTAATTAGGTAGCACGACATTGCATTTGTGTTAAAACCTGCTCAGATGACCTCTTATTGCAAACGCAATTTGTGCGACTTTAAATGGCAGAGGCACTCAGACCTCGCCAAAATAAAAAAAACCACTTAACAATAATGTCAAATAATATTACCTCTTTTCCGACAGCACTGCAAATTGATATATGCATCAAATGTTTCGAAAGAGAGCTCGAAAGATCACCACCAATATCATCCACATGACTGTACTCCTTTGATGCGGAGTTCTGCAGAACGATCAATACTGTTGTTCTGTGTGGTGAGTGAGCTGCAAACAACTTGTAGAATGTCAGATCTTTTCTGTGTAACTGACAAAACACCTTTATTCATCACACAGCAGTGGAAATGATACATGTGTTTATTCTGTGTTATTCTGATTGTTAGCTCGGACGGACTATTACTAGTCCGTCTGATGTTCCATTAGCTGCTGCACCCAACATCTATTCTACCAGTGGCAGTTTATTTAGAGCATTGTTTATTAAGGCGTGTTTTTATTGTGGAACCTCAGTTGTTTCAATCTACATTTACACTGTAGTGGGTCAGCTGTGTCTATGTGTCAGCAAGTGGAGTGAATGAATGAATGAACATACATAATTTAACATAAGGGCCAGTTTGTGGGTTCATTTATACAGTTGGGGCGTGGAGATGGCAACATATATGGTGATGCAATGATGTGGCTCAAAGGCGGCTCTAGTCCATCAAAAGCAAACTGTTTTATTAAAGGTTTGCATGTTGAACCAGCTCTCACAGTCACTTCACTATAAGGGGTGAGAGACCTCAGCCCTCTGTTTCACCCAGAGCTCATGTAATTGGCCACTGAAGCTCAACCGACACCAACTGCTGATTCTATATTCCTCCTACTGATGATAAATTTAGCCTTTCTTCCACCTTGAGCGATGCTGCATCTGGTTAGCGACAACTCCTGTAGTCACGGAAAATTGCTTAAGAATTGATAACCATGCCCATTTGTTTTTCACATGTTTTTCGTTTGTGCCCTATTTCAGAAGAGAAAAAACATCCCCAAAGTTTTTTGGATTCATCCTTTGGCCAGCAGGGGTATCTGTACCAAATTTCATGGCAATCTATCTAATAACGTCAGAAATAACAGGTATGACCAAAGTGGTAAAACTGACAGAAATGTCTACAAAGTCTATGCTTGCTGTTCTCCTACTGAAAATTATACATGTTATTTTGAATTTGAGAGCCAGTTTCTTGCTCTACAGTCCTGACAGACAGGGTTGGATACACTCAGTTGGGGGGTGGTGGTGGTTCTGCCTCTTTTGGCAGACACAGTATCCACAGTAGACGCAGGCCTTCAGTGGCCCTTGTCTGCTTTTACAGCCAGGTCGACACGCCAGGCTCTGTCAGGTCACACGGACAGAACCCGAGAGTCGCTTGATGTCTCTCCAAGGCTTCAGTTCAACGCTGAATGTGTTCCAGCTGCACATGTCACTGCCAAGTCCCTCTCTGTGACAGAGCAAAGAGTAAGTGGAAGCAAGGAAACTCATTTGGTTAAAAAAAAAAGGGTAAAAGGTTCATGGCAACAGGAGGGTTCATAGCATAGTGTTAATGCAGTATCATTAATGGTTGATGTTGTATCATAGGTCTATTTACAGAACTGCACCTAAAGTGAGATTGAAATACTCACTGGGCCTGATCTACTGAAGGTTTGCACGTGTAAAAACATGTGCAAACTTGATTTCACCCGTTAAACAGCATGCAAGCTGATCTACTAACACTGAGGATTGCATGTGGAATAACACGCGCTGTTCATTTAGTAAATTTGCCTTAATGAATATGCAATATCGGGCATTTCTACCCGAGAGGGCAAAATATTGGGAGTAGATGCAAATACTTTAATTTAGCACACGCAATGTGATTTATAAAGCCTGAAAAAAATTACGGTGGTTGTGACTGCAGCTATATTTAGTACGTTTGAAAGATAGGTGCACAGGTAGCTGCAGATATTGTGGTGAGGAGGAGACGGCATGGAAGAAGATGGAGAGAACAGGTTTTTCCTCATATTAGAATGTGTGGACAGAAGCAAAAATAATCCCTCTCTTGTCTGGGCACTGAAGGCCATCGTCATACCAGACACAGCACTGACCAGCTGCCTGTGCACTGCAATGGCCAGAGTGTCGCACCTGAGTGCTTGCGCCACAGAGGACACAGCTCTCACCTCCTGCCGGTCAGGTCTCTTCCAACGGCCCCCCCACCTGTTTTATTTGCCAAGGTTTTATTATCAGCTATTTTTTCTTTTGTTCTTCTTCTCATGTCCTGCCATCTTCTCTTAATTTCATAGTTTTTTGTTTTACCCACTGCATTTACTTTCTCGCAGATACTCTCCCATATCGTGTTTGATTGAGTTATATTAATATTTCTTTTCTGTAGTTTTGTTTGCTTCTTCCATTAACACCTCCAATTCCATGGCATTAAATTTCACTTTGTGCTTGCGGTCACTCTGCTCTCCCTAATGCTCCGTGGCGGAAACCAGTAACGCACGCAAAACACTCATTAAAATACTACTGCCTCTAACAAGTTTGCACCTGTTATCATTTGCACAATTATTTTTAGTAGATCACCTACAAAACCTCCACCAGCCAAACATGCAATCTGTAACATTGCACTCAAAATATCTTATAACAAGGTAATGCAACATAATGCAAGTTAGTCTAAGTGATTCAGTGAATTGAAGCATTAGAACTTTCTTTGTAACCTCCGCCAAGGAGGATATGTTTCTATTACCATCTGTCTGTTTGTTTCTTGCAAACACTACTGAGCCGATTTTCTTCAAACTTGGATGGATGGGACATGGGCAAATATAGAACCATTTAACTTTCAGGATTTTTTTTTCACTTTCTCTAACATTAGAAGATAGAGCATTTTTGAATGACCATCCCCAGTGTTTTTATTTTAATAAGAGCAATGGACAGGGGACAAAATCCTCCAAATTTGACCCCTCATCCGTACCCCTTCCAGCAACAACAACCTGTACCTCAACCAACCAATTCACTTTCAAAATCCAAAGCAAAAGTAGCCAACCTGTGATTCATGAGGTTACCAACAACCCAAAGTACTCCAAAGTATAGTACAGTAAAACAGAAAACACCAGGAAGTCTTGAATAACATCTCGAAAAGTTAAGTCAAAGTGCACTACAAACTTCTCCAACATAGCACAAAGGCTGTTTTACATTTCAGAGACGGATGTTCTGAGAGGCAGAGGGCTGCTGGGCTCACAAGTCAAAGCCTGATCGCATGCAGGGCTTCCAACAATGCAACAGGAACTCCAGCTGCAGGAACAAAAATACAACTTGCGAGGAGACAGTCAGACGTGAGCAGTTATAACCTGAACCAGGATGAAAGCAATTGTGAGAAGCAGTTTAATCTATTTTGAGTGGACCTGTTTTAGTTCATTTGTGAATGTCAGTTTCCTCTGAAAGTATTAGCCCCACACTCGCTCTACTCAGAGAACTGGGTGAGTGTAGGAGGTGAGCTGCTGGGTGGGATCATATGCACACAGGTGGTCAACATTCGCTTTGTTCCAGTTGCTTACTCGCTTTGTTGATTGAAGTGAAGTAGGTTTTGTAAGTTTCTTGTTTATTGGACAGAATTCAGCATTTGGTGTTTGAAATCTGAAAAGTAAAATTTTTTAGCAGTAGGGAGTCGAGAACAATTTCACTGCACTTGTTGGCAAAGTGTATGTGAAGAAATAACTGAACATGATTATGACTCCAGCCTCCCTGCAGCCTGAGGACATTTTATCTTTGGTCATTTTCAGTGTTTGGCCTAATTATGTCCTTATTCTTAATGAACCTCACAGCAGATCACCTAGAGGACGACATTTGAGATTTAGTGCCATGTTAAGTCAAATGGCTCTGTTCTCATATGGGAAAATAAATCATATTAAATCAGCAAACACTTCAGACATGTAATGTGTCCACATCCTAAACCTCCCCTCTAGTGATATTTTGTCAGCTGTGTCATATTGCAGCCTGTTATTCATTCAGGTAAGGTTGCAGTTAAAACTAGACTACCACAATCTCTTCACTCTAAGTTTACAGAGCATATGTGAGATGTTTTGTACTTTTTGGGGGGAGCAGATTAGGATCAATTCAACAGATGATCTTCTCTCCAATCTCAAATGTGCAAACACTATGAGATTTGAAACGAATGATCCATCACCCACTACAAGATATGATTGAGATTATCTTGCCACAAAATCTCACGTGATCTTGTGGGAAGCAGATGTAGATACATTTGAGGCTGTGGTGCAACAGCTTGTTGTTGAAGTCTATTACAGTGAGAATGAAACAAATACAGGACGATAAACGAGTCGGGACGAGAACATGGTTGAGGAGATGCATTCGATACAGGCTGTCATATCTTCAGAGAGAAGTGCAGGTGAAATTACTGTCAGTTTTAATATCCAGTTCTATGCTAGCCGGGGTTAGACTTAACCAGCTGCTGTGGAACTAATGTTATTACCTCCGCGGATGAGGTAATAACATCATCTGCATTAGTTTGTTGAATTAGCAAGATTATGCAAAAACTACTTGACTGATTTCCATGGAATTTTTGTGGAGGGGTTTAGCATGACCGATGCAAGAACCCATCAAATTTGGAGCTGGATAAAAGGGCATCCCTCCAGTCCACTAATATGGAATTACTGACCTTATCATACTAGTAATCTATTTTCTTAGTTATTTATTTGAATCATGTAATATCTTTGATGAGGCTGCCAAGTGTTGACCAAGATCCCAGACTAGATTTCTAAACGGATTGCTCAAAGATTTTGCGACAAATATGCTAAAAATCCCTGTAGTCTGATCCCAGCTTTACCATTCCTCACTTATAATGAAAAGTTAACACTATCCTGCATATTAAATCTGGTACCTCTGTTCACTCAAATGGTATTTCTGGACCTAGCAGTAGATTGATCATACTTACTGGCTAGATTCATAATAGCTGTATTGTTTTTGTTGATGTTAATGCTACTTGTGATGATGAGGTATTTTTAAAACTTTTCCATCTTCTATGGATATCGCTTCAAAAAGACTTCAATAGTAATCATGAACCATAGCGTCGTAACACAATCTAACTTTCAAATGAGGATTTTATTAACTTTGTTTCACTGCAAATTGAATTTGAAGGAGTAAAGTTGTGCATACTTTCACAGTGTAATCTCCTTCTGGTTCAAGTTTGGTCCTGACTTCTAGCTCTTTCAGGAGAGCGAGGCTCACATGTAAGCAGTGGGCAATTGCAGTTCTACACTAAATGCACTTTCCTTAACCAGACTCTTTGAATAGTCTTGAAAGTAGTTCTGTTTAGTTAGGGCTGAGATTAACTCAAATACCACTAAAGCAAGACTCATTTAAATATAATAATAAAAACTGAGGTAATGAAAAATTTCGATACTATGTATAATAACTTTGCCCATTCCACATTTGTTTACAAAACTACCCAATGACTGACTTGTGTTTACCAGACTCAACATTTAAAAAGCATGATTTCACATCAAAGTTTAATCTACTTACTGTCATTAATCTCTATCAAGACTTTTAGGCATGAAAGATCGGGGGCAGGTGCAACCAGAGTAAGTTTAGGTATTAAGATTTTGTGAGATGTAATTAAATCCTCTATTGGTGCACGTACAATATAAGGTGGTACATCATACCTACATGCCGGTGGATCACCATTTTGTGATGGTGTCAGAGAGAGATATAAGTAAATGTATGTCAGTGTCTTGTTGGGTTCTGCCCCTCATTGACTTCTGACCTTCTGATAAACTATTAGCTCAATTTTTTAAAACTCTTCTTTTGAGTATTCCACTCAGTTCTGACTGCAGCTACTTTTGTGGTTCGAAGGGGAATTAATATTGTTTGTTGTAGCGAAGGTGATGTTCTGTTGTACTGATGTACAGTAAGTGCCTGCTATGGACAAGAATCTCCATTTGCTGACCTTCTTAATTATCTGCATGCATGAGTTATTTTGTTCTTTCTGCCTTTTGTGAGCTGAGAACAACTTTACTTTTCCAACTGTCTGTTCATTAATTGATTAAATACTGTGTATCTCTAATGACATAATATCCTCGCAAAAATATACAAAAAGTGCCAGGTTAGTCAAATTCATCTGGAGGGCAAATTGTTGACAATTATGAGCAGGGGTTGAATCGGGTGCTCTGTGGTTTCAGGATTGCCATTGGTGCATAAGAACGACGTGTATTAGGGCCATTACGTAAAATTAAACTTTTTTTTAAAAAGGCCATGTAAAAACTATAAGCTACTGCATTTTAAAGAATTACTGATTATTTTCCCTACTTCACCTTCCCACACTTACCATCCACCTGGGTCGCTGCCATCTGTTTGACTGACGAGTGATTGACTGAGGTCGGCTGATCTGCTATTAAGGAGAGCCCTTGACAGAAAAAGGGGAAGCCCTGTGACAGTTCTGATGTTCACAATTCCTTACCTCACAAGGACTTGCCACAAGGACACAAGGATACAGAGTAGGGAGCCAATGGAAAAATGTTGCCGGCCTACAGAACAACATTCACATCATATCCACAGATTTAAGTAGTGCATATTGTATGTTTACCTGAGTGATTGTTAACATGTAGAGAACTAGTTTAATTAGAATTTCAAGAATAAACATTCACTTTGTTACATGAACCAAAAATGGAAACTAAAGATAAAATGCATGATGAGTAGAAACATTGATCATATACGATACTGCAGAACTGAAGTTCCAGCATATTTGATTTATAATACCTGATTTGAGAATCTGATATTACAACTAATACTGTTTCTAGGAGGAGCAACAGTGATATTGCACAACAGCAGAGTGTCTATTAACTCAATAATCTATTGGTGGAAACATATCTAAAATGTCAGTAAAAAAAATAATAATCCGGAGTGGAGTTTAGAGAGAATGAAAAACACAGACGTGAGTCAGCATTAGTCCTCCCTCCTGTCCTCTGTCCTCCTCCCTCTGCTGCTGCTGTGATTGAATGTCTGCAGGTACTGCTGACAGATAGGGGGGCACTGGTTTGTCTCAGACAATATAAGTTTACAAGTCACATTCATGACAGACATAATCAGTTAGACTACAGACAGG
The DNA here is from genome assembly GCF_024713975.1 of Paralichthys olivaceus. NCBI lineage: Eukaryota > Metazoa > Chordata > Actinopteri > Pleuronectiformes > Paralichthyidae > Paralichthys > Paralichthys olivaceus. Next base: position 24,306,562 of record NC_091094.1, on the reverse strand, counting down.
CAACTATCATTTTAGCCTTTCTATAACAAATCGCAATTAGCTTAGAATGACACTGCCAAGGCCCAATGGTTCCTTAATATCAATAAAGCTGCACCAAATTTCACCCATTTTTTCATATCACTTCACTAAATGTGCCTGATTTGTTTTCAAGATCCATGAGTTGTTACCGAGGCAATCTCTGAGAATGTCAAAACATAGAACGTGAAAAAACTTCCCGGATCAAAATGGATTGGGTTCATCCCTGGCATGTATCTTCTCTTTCCACTGACTTTTGTTGAAATAAAAAAAATGAACTTGTTTTTGTGTGATCCTGCTCACAAACAAACCATCAAACAACGGACAGGGGTGAAAGCAACACCTTGGCCTAGAAATTATTAAGAAAATGAGAAGTGTAAATGCAAATGTCTACATGGACATACATATACTTCAGATGTGCAAGGCTTACCTTTCATTCACATATGGCTGAGAAGAGCGCAGGGCAGCCCCAGCACGATCTTACCCCTGGTGAGAAGTGCAATGAATAAAACAAATGTCCATTGTAAATATCTCATTTCCATACAAAGCCACCCCTGACTTCTAGGTTTGAGTCTGACAAGAACAGAGCCATTGTGTTGTGTGCATTAATAAAAGCTGTCCTTGTTGAACACCTGAGACAGTTAGTGCTGTGCTTCACCTTTATGTGAGGACAAACATTTAGCATTTGATAATGGGAAGCAGCAGTAAATGGAGGAGTGACTGGGGGACAGGGTGGTAAAACACTCTTCGGGACATGGCCACACCTGGCTGCTGCTGCTGCTTAGAAAATGTAGTGAGGCTGAAATTAGTATGCAAAGCTTTTGTCCACTGAGCATGGCGTTTGCAGCCTGTGACAAACTGTAATGAACTGAGCAAGGCCTCATCAACCACACTGAAACTGGGAATGATCACAACTCTCTCAGCATTCTTCTGTGGCAGCCAGCAAAGAGCAAATATATATATATATATATATATATATATATATATATATATATATTGCAAAGGAGAATGTGGCTTAGGGAAGCAAAGACATAGTTTTTTGGTTTTTTTGTTTCTGTTTGTGAAATCTTAGGGCACACGCGCACAGTCTCCATCTGTCTTTTTCTATTTTATCTCTACAGTTAAAGTAAATATACTATTTTAAATATAGTATGTTTTAGCTGCAGCCCAGCATGTACAGTAACCACACAGCATATGCTGCCTTGCTGCAGCAGGCACTCTTTGATATTCTGTTGAATTCTTCTTAGGATGAGGCTGTAATACTAGAGAGCATGACATATAGGGTGCACACCTCTGATGCATACCTTCAATAAAAGACAATTGAAATGACAATAAGATTTACTTCATTCCTTCTAATAGGTACAGAGATTGATGTGGGCCTCAAAGAGAGAAGCAATCTTTTGCAATTCAATTATGTAAAGCTGGCAGGTTTCCTTTTCACAGCCCAAGATCAATTGCACAGCAGAGAAAACGAGATATGATTCACAAGAGGCTGAAGGTGTCTGTTGTATTAACCCAAGAGAAGCAAAGTCAGGGAAGGGAAGAGTTCAAATAGATATTATTATCAAATAAAAACAGTGGTGTGCACACCTTCATGTGAAATGCAGCTGCCTCTCAGCCCGAGGACGGCACACATCCAGAGGATAAACGGGACGGTGATTAATTCACAGCCATTAACTCGGTGAACACACGAGTTGCTGTGTCTTCATCGGAGTCAAAGTGGACAAAGACATGAGGCAAACAATTATAGTCAACCTAGACCTGGTGTACAATTGTCATTGCATAATTGGTTGAACAAGGTTTAAAATCAATTGGATAATGAAACCAAGGGTGGGGTTTGCAGAAAACAAACACAAGTTATTTTGTTCCTGAAATGGTGTTAGGGGCGTGGCAATTCCCACAGTTGGAATCATTATCCAATAGAGAGATAAATAGTGCAACACTCTATTCATTGCCTGTTGAGTTCAGTCAGTGAACTTGTTTATCAGTTTCTTTAAATAATGTATGGAATTCCCAGTGGTTTTTATTCAAGTACAAGAAAGAAAGCGCAGCTGAAACTTGTCATTGCCTAGTTGTCAGAGTAGACAGCGCAGTGTAGAGGGGTTTTTTTTTAGTATCTACGACAGTTAATGGTGCTAAACTTCACACACATGCAACTGTACCAATCACCGTTTTCTCTTGCCTGTCAGAGCCTGTTGAACAATTTGAGCTTTCACACCGAGCCCAATTAGTTTTGTGGCAGGACTTATTGGAATGGAACAGCCGCGATGCAGAACAAGAGCCAAAGCAGTTCCTGGTAAAAAGAAATGTCAATCAAATGTGTCGCACAGCGTCACAGAAGAAATGAAACAATGATGATTCACACTGCCGCCTCACCGTGGAGAGGTTAACTGCTAAATGCTCTGCTTTTACAAAGTCTGCTGGTGCTCAGGCAATGAGAGCAGGCCGGATATTTAATGACAAGATGTTGAAGCAATGACTAATTATTAACAAAACCAGACCAATGATGCAATGGCTAAAAAGACAAAGACACTGCAGCACTGGTGAATGTCAGTATGGTGAGTGAGCTTCCATTGAAGGGATATTGTAATATTGTTACACTTCCTAGAATCCATCCAGCCATCCTCCAGGAAAGTCTACTGTTGTCACTGCCAGCCACCAAACAGACATGCTAGTTTTGGTCTTGCTGCAGCTTTACTACTGTACATACAAAATGCTATTCAAAATAAAATAAATCTACTTTACACAGACAGTAACACGTTGCAAACACAAAGACGTAGACCAGACCGGTGCAATATAAAATATGAGTTTAAATATCATCTTACTGCAAACCAATCAGAGCCTAGAAAATACCCACTCATGGAATAAGCTCAGTTAAGGAAATATGAGCTAAGATATCAGTGTAATTTAAAGTATAATTAGACACATTTCTTTTTCTTGTAAGACTTGGATGATGGATATTGTTACATTAAACATTAAAAGTCTTCACTGGTGTGCACACTTCAAGTCTTTCCTGACAGCGCCGGAGGGCACAAAAAGTTCAGCCTAGTTGTATTAACCTGAAATGACATTTGATTTTGACAGACATCAGTTGTCAGTAGGCAGAGCCTGCTGAATTCACAGAGGAGGAGAAGGGCGTGAGCTCTATAATGTGAGACCCAGCTGTTGCCAAGTTCAGCTACGGTTGGAATATATGCTTGTATCACAGGCATGTGAATACCTGAGCAGGCCAATCTGGCATCAAGTGTGCTAATATGCAGTTTGACACAATATGATTTAAATAACATGTCGTCAGCATATAGGATTTATCTTTTCATTGGGCCTTTAGAGTATCATCTACAAAATACTAGGAAATTCACTTTGCAGCTTAAAGACATTAGGTTTTTGTGTTTAGACAAAACATGATAAAATGAAAAAAAATGAAGGCAGTCGAGAGAGAAAAAAAAAACTTCCTCGGTTAAGCTATCCAGTGAAACAAACATGCAACCTCCCATGGAAATTATTCAGATCTTTCCAGGCTACATTGTTTGCTTGCAGGCAGAGAAGGCAGGTGTGGGTTGTTTTAAATTCCCTTGCTAGTCCAATCCTGTAATTGGATTTGGTAGCGGAGGTGTCTGTGACCTTTGCTGTGAAGCAGCTTGTTTAAAAAGGAGCTCTTGTAACCTCTGACACCTTTAAGTCCTCAGACGGACTGATGACAGGTACAATGACAACTCACGTGAGAGGTTGGTCTAATCATTTGTAAACCAGAGATTTGTGAATGACAACTGACAGCAGGAAGCTATCATTACAAAGTAATTACCGATGCAATATTAACCAACGCAAAGACAAGATCATTTGTGTTTACTAGTCAGTGAGCTCAAATCAATGTTTAATTCATTATGCAAGGTTGGAAATTTAAAGAGTGATTTTGATTTATCTTCCAAGGTTTCTGCGTAAATCTGAATATGTATTCAGGGGTTTCTAGGGCTACTGGGAAAATTAATTATTAAAGCCTGTCCAGTGGCTGCAAATACCAGCATCAACCTCTCACAGCTCAAGAGGATTTAACATGCATCACAGTTAATGGCCACCACATGCATGTTTAAATGTTTCAAAAGGTTATGTACCCTGTAGCCTTTCTAAAAGGTTATCCACCATGCAGTGTTGGAGCCATCACCTAGTAGAGGTCTTGGAGTAACACTGCTTCTGTGCTTTGTGTATCTGGCAGGAAACTCACCTTCAGTATTGAGCATGTCACGTTTCCTCAGAATTGAATTTTAGCACCTTTGAGGTGTCCTTCAGTGTTTTTTCCGTATCCTGTGCCACATCAGTAATTGGCTCCAACGGCAGTCCTTTGAGACAAGCTGACACATTGGAACAATTTTACAGAATCCTAACAACAAGGCTCCTTCACAAAGCACCTTCTGATGGAGGTTTCATTTTCTTAGCTACTAGCTCACCACAAAATCAAACCGAATAACATTTCCTCCATCAGAATAAGGTCTGGTGAAGTGCTAAGGTGGTAGTCTTACAAAGGACTTGAGCCAAGTGCCAAACCTTAAGTACTTAATTACATTTCAAAGGAATATACTGCAATATATTGCACTATACTGTTTTCATTTATCGATTAGCATTAGTTATTAGCTACTTAAATTAGTTACTAGATGAGATTAATTCCATCAAAAATGTACATGTTGTTGCTGTTGGGCAGAAACCATGTAAGTAAATAAAAACTGCAACACTGTGAGATCTAGTCTTATAAATACTTTTCACTGGTTCATTATTTATAAATCCTACAGATTAATTAATGTGTTGCCTCCTGACAGCAACAATATCCAACATATAACAATATAAATGTGCAAAGAATATGGTGAAATAGAAGTTGTCTGATTTTGACTGTGAACGTTTATATTTATTTTTGTGGCTCTACTTGTTTAAAGTTGATAACCTCATTTTACCTCATTGATTTGAGGACTATTCTTCCCCTCATGGTCATCAGTCACTTAAACCTGACTGCAGCGCCTTTGGAGCTGAAACCACTTACAACAGAAAATCCCAAAAAACAAACGTGTTGTCCCATTACTGTCTCTGTACTGTTTTCATAGCATTTAAACCTCTTTGCAGGAGAAGTCAACAGAATGTAAATGCGACTGCAGCATAAAATAATTTGGCAGAAAACTGAAAAGACTGATACATTCCCAACGTTTAAAGCAAGAGATCTAAACCCTTCATCTATCACAACTACAATATGCTAGATTTGTATGCAAAAGCTCACCCATCCCATAGATCACAACTTCACGACTCCTCTATTTGTACTTTCACACTGTTCAATTAATTCTTCCACCCCATAACTCTGAATCTAAACTAGCTGCATTAGTTAACAAGCTCAGTGGACACATCTTGCTTTGCTGTTAATCATCTTGCAGCTTAGAGTGTGACAGTTGTGTTGGAATCTATATGTGGAACATACTGAAAAGGCCTAATCATTAATTGATTAAGTTTGCATACAGGACAATATTTTTACCTCCGCCAAGGAGGTTGTTGGTCTGCATTTGTTTGTCTGACTGTTCGCAGGATTATGGAAAATGATTTGATAGATGACCACAAAACTGGACAGACAGCGTAGTGGATAGATGGGGCGTTTTCAACATATCAATTTATCTTGATGATGTGTTATGAGTGTGTAAAAATCCAGATGTAATGAATTTAAAGGTGCTTTCAAACAATGACTGCTCCTTGGCAGAGGTATGTGCTCTCTGAGTGACATTAGATTGGACTTGTTTTACAACCTGTATTTTACAGTTTTCTTTCTAACGTTAACTTTAACAGTGTCAGGAGACTTTTCTTTTCGTCTGCAAGGTGAGAATCAGTTTCATCCAGTCAACGATAAGAGCCTGAAGCACTGCGTTTAATGGGAATATTATAACAATTAGCATATTCTACAACAAATGTAAACAGCTTAATCAAATGTTATTTCTACTCCGAGCAAAAACAGTAATTGGATTATTGTTTGCATGTAGACATAGTTAATCAAATTTCAAGATGTGTCAAGAAATAAGATGTATTCATGTTCATGCAGCATACAAGGACACGTAACTCATCATTTTGTACATCATCAGAAACAAGTGCAAATGATTCCTGAAATAAAAACAAACAGATCTATCAGCAAACACAATCAGATTACAACAGTTAATGACTTTGGACTTTACTTTATCATGCTCCATTAAGGCTATATAACACATACAAAACATACTAACTAAGTGGCTTTGATAAGGCGACTTGTATTTATGTTCTACAGAGCACTGAAGGTCGGACTTCATTTGAATGTAACCTGTGGCGGTGTTCTGAATATTATTTTCACTCTGCAATTGTTCAAATAGGAACAAGAGGCAAATACTTTTAAAGCTCTGTGTCGCGCTGAATATCATTGAGATGCAGACAGAGACAAAGCATCGGAGACAAATTCCCATTCGACTTTTATAGTCCTTGAGAGCATAATGAAATTCTTATCTCTCTAAACATGCATAGATCTCAGCAGAATTAGGAGTTCTTTGACCAGCTGTGCATTTGAGATAGATCTATCAAAACTGTTTGTCATTTTTAACTAATGCTGAACCGAGCGCAGTTGAAACAGGGAAAAAGGATGGGAAAAAAGAATGCCAACAAAGATTTATGGAGACGTTTCGGTAAGCTCTAACCTCTCATCTCTTTTTATTAATTGAGATAATTTGACAGTACAAATGATGCACAACATTCACCACAAAACAACAATTATAGCCCCTCATTTAAATATAATATATTATGCAAATTAGCGTACAGCTAGAGATGATTGCAACTGGTTAAATTTGATGAACTGTTTGTAAACAAGCCGAGCATCTTTGAGTCATCAAGAATTTTGACATCATCAATAATTAGCGATGGAAGCACGATTACAGCGAAATGACAAACAAGGCTGGGGCTTCATCTGTCCACATTAAGATAAGCTCGAGTGAGAAGTGAGGAGCTTAGGGGAGGCATTCAGTGGGATGCTGATTTGAATATGATTAATGGAGGGCCAGGTCTGCAAATCCCATCCAGCTCCCACAGCCAGTGTGCCTCTGATAGGCTACCACTCAAAGTTGCTTCTGCTATCACAGCTCACACCGACCGTCTGTTTCTGCCCAGAGCTCAGGGAGGGGTGCATGTGGGGGGATGTCTGGGTGCTGTCTAAGCCAAGATCACAACGCAAAGGGTCAGAGACGGGCGCTCCATCTGGACAGGAGTTCAGCATCACGACACACCGGCCAATAAGAGGCGAGGCGTAAAAGTTCTAATCTGAGACCGTCTGCTGTTTTGTTGCCCTCTATTCAGCCTTCACCAAGTTAAAGCCTAACACCCAAAATCTGATAACTGCTTCATGGGGAAAATCTGCTGAGAGACGGGAAATGATCCCTTTATCACTGCTCCTCCGTTTGAATAAATCAAACAACTAGACAGCCAGTATGAGGGGAATTGAATGCAGCGAACACCGACCACATCATGTAGAGTTGAGTCACATACTACACTAATTCATATAGAATGGTGCCATTTTACACCACAATGGATACATATAGTGCACACCAGATGTGTTGCACGTGCATAACTAAGGAGCAGAGTAGATCGAGTTGCTGCTTCCACCACCCGGTTAACAACCCAATAAAAAGGCATTGACATTGATATGGGTGATCCCTGAAACATTTTCTGCCAGATGATTGTGAGATTCCGCCTGTGTAGTCTCTGTGTCTCGTCAAACCAGAATATAACACTGACATTCTGGAGCGAAATGAAGTTTGACTTCACTGAACTTTGACATTCAAGTTTGCATGGTGACCAGTTTCATCAAACGCACCTATCCACTCTGGCAAAAAACCTGCCAGAGCCAACTTTATCCACAGCTTGACCTCCATCATTATTCTTCAAGTGCTGCACAATTCACAAGAAAGCCCAAATGAATTGTCTCATGCAACTTTCTTGTGAGGCACTGAGTCAGCTTGACTGAGAAGGTAGAAAAAAAAGAGTCTCAAAACCCAAACTATGGTCCAGTGGTGTTTGAATGGTCATGTATTAAAACAGGGGTTCCAAAACTTTTCAACCCTAAACCCCCAAATAAAGTTGCCAGAGAAATGTTTCCCTGATTATGCCTAGAGGTGTTTGAAGCACACAAAGGATATATATTGTGCCCATGTCAAACCTGTGGTGGTGTAAATTCACCTGCTGCACAGAATGCTGTCATTAATAATAATCCCCTTAAAGGTCACGTGGGGGACCGAAAAATATCAGAAGGCTGACGACATAATCTGTATTTGCACGGTTTTAATCTAATATACTATTTCTAATTCATTTTTAATCGTATTTGATTCGTGGAAATCGTCTCGCGACTCCCCTTTGTTGTACTGCGACTTCCCAGGGGGTCCCTGTCCCCTATTTTGGGAACCACAGTAATAAAACACTACAGCAATGGCTTCAGGCATTACAAAATAAAAATCGAAATGGGTTATTCAACGCTATTCAACAGATGCTGTGAGAGAAGATCACATTTATGAGTTTGCCTTCCCTACTTGTTCCATTTGATGTTATCCCACCTCCTCACATCTGTCTCACGCAGACCAATATGTGCATAATCAAAAATGAACTGGCCTTCGGACATTGCATTCACATCCCTTGCTCAATGTGTTAAGATTTTATTTCCTCTGCCACTTTGAAGAAAAGCATTATTTTCAGCAGTGGGAGTATTTTGCTAAGATTATGTGGTCAGGCTTTTGTGAACAGAATAGCCACACTCAATATGAGCCATATGCAAAAAGCTCTCCTGCAAGACACACACTAATATGATGAATGTCCACTGCAGAGAGGTTTTATTCCACAATTGAACAGTGCTAAGATTTTCACGAGCAAAACAAGTGCAGACCACACAAACAAAACAACCTGCTATAACAGGTACCTTTATCATTACAATCTCTGTCAATTCTGACACTAGCAGAGAAAAAGGCTTGCACCAGAATAAAGAAAAAGATGCATTCGTCTGAAACCTGGTAGGTTGTCCTCAGTCTGTAAGTCCTAAACTCCAAATACAAAACAACTGAAAACACATGACTGAGCAAGCGCATGATTGTCAGTGTAATAAGCAGTTCTTACTGTCTCCGTAGGCTGATAACACCAACCGGTGTCAGTCAGAAGATTCCTATGAGTATTAACTACTCACCCTTTTAACTTTCAAGCTTGGTCAAACGCAATCTGAGAGAGCAGAGGCAGCTTGAGTCTTTAAAGGACACTACTTTTAAGTGAGAAAACAGATGTTCTCATGTTCTGATATTAGACACAAGTCGGAGCACATTTTGTCATGACACTGAATTCATTCGAATATATTTTAATAACCGAGAGTGAACGCTTGTTTAATAATAAAAAGTCTACAAACACCCTTACCTTTGTTTGTAAATCTGCCGTCATGGTATAAAACACAAAACACTTCCACGTGCCACTTCTCAGATGCTAGGTTGTTGTAATTGTAAGCTTACAGCTGATTTATTTGCTAGCATCCTTGATTCTGTACCAAAACGCCAAAACATAACTGGCTTATTTACTCAAGGTCAAAAGGTTATGAAATCCATCAGGCTGATAATGAGTGTCCTCTGCTGAACCACGCAGTAAACTACTTCCAACAGGTCATTACAGATTTAATATGATCCCCATGTTTGAATGAAAGTTTGAATCTGGAATAAAAAGTGACAGCCCTAGCCTACCTGGTTGTTTTACTGTCTTTGTGCTAAGCTAGGCTAAACGGCTGCAGCATCTGATTGAGGCAAAGCTGAAAATTGAGAAAAGAAAAGAAGCTGCTTAAAAACTTCTCTTTTTCTGGCACTGCCTTTAATTATATTTGGGACTAATAATCTATACAGTTGACAGAGTTTGTGCACCTCAGGGCAAATTATAGCCTATATTTGGTTGACTTTTGAGGATAAAAGAAGAAAATACAACCCCTGCAGCAAACAGACATTAAAAGGGAACTTCTTCAAATGTTAATGCACTACTCACTTTCTACTGAACTTCAAAAAACAGAAAAGAAATTAAACATGTGGCATGTGCTGAAGCCTAAGCCCCCTACTAAGTTATTAAGTAACCCCTCCTTTAGAAAGTGTTAATTACGGGGATGGAAATATTCTGCTTTCTGGGTTATATGGAAGAATGTTTTCCTATAAATATCAGCTGGAGGCAGCTGTCCTGCAGTCATTCAAAGAGAGTGACAGGGAAAAGTGGCTGGCGTCTACAACAGTACAATGATCCGAAGCAAACCTCAAAATCTAGGAAGTTCAATCCAGGAACCTTCTCGCTGTGACGTGACAGTGATAAACTTATCCTGCCGCACATGTCATCATAAACATTATCAAGATTAAAAAGTGCACATGTTAACTGTTAATCACAGCCAGGGTAATCATAGCAGTAAAGGTATCTACTGATACATATGGGTAAAGTTGGAAAATGTTCCTTTAAAGGTCCAGTGTGTAAGATTTAAGTGAAAGGGATCTATTGGCACAAATTGAATATAAATATAATCTTCATGATGTTTTCACTAGTTCATTTCATCTAAATTGTATGAATTGTAGTTTTCTTTACCCCAGAAAAGGTCCTTTATATTTAAATACTTTATATTTACATCGAGGGGGTCCTCTCTACGGAGGCCGCCATGTTTTTTTACATTAGTGCAGACTGAACAAACTAAACACCTTTTGAGTTTTATGACAACTGAAGCTACCACAGGTTCTTTTACATGTTTGGAAGGAGAGGGTGAGGTGAGGGGTGTCCAGCTGCAACATGCAATTTCAACACTAGATATCACAAAATTCTACACACTGTACCTTTAAGGGAGGACAGTCTTACCTGAACAATATCAGTATGGTGACTGCTGAGTCTTGTCTCTGAGTTCATGTCACTTTTAGGACATCAAAGGGAATGTCAGCAGAGAGCATGTCATCCCTATCAAGCCTAACATGCATTAAGGTCACCCTTGACAAAGTCAACATCTGGGAGCTACTGAACTGAACCAACCAGCAAACAAGAGCTGACTGAGGCTTTTCAGCTCTGCTCACAATACTGCACCTGCACTACACTGAATGCACTTCAGAACAGATGATAATGATTAAGAAAAAAACAATCCTTATCAGTTTTAATCCCTCATGGCTTCCCAACTGCTTGACTACAATGTCTCATTGTAAGAGCAGTTGTGTCACTTTTGATGTTCTGTGCGTGAACAAAGGACATATTTTTGCATGTCATTGCCAGGAAACAAATAATTGCTGTTTGTGTTTGTGTCATGAATATAAAAATAAAACAGTCCTATCATTAATCCTGTGTTCAGGTACCTACAGCACCATGTGGTCGAGGTCTAAAACTGTCCTGACCCCGTGTTTTAATTTCACTTAACCATCTGGCTGCTCTGTGCTGCAAGGTCACCTTTCATCCCATGTTCACTCTTAAATGTAATATAATCACTAAAGTTTGGCTTACAAAGACACAAAGAGGCAAAAATATCGTACATTTAGAAGCTTCATTCTGATGACGATTTCATTTTTTGTTCTTTATGTTTGCAAATGCAAATGTATTTTTGCAAGCTTAGGTTTTAGGTCAAAAACATGAATAGCTTTGCAAAAATGCCACAACAATGTAAGTATTCTTTTTGGTGGGCAAGGGGTTGGGCGGGGCCAAAAGCTTTATTATGCAACAATGTCTTTTCTCCCATTTCCACATCTTATATCAAATTCACAGCTGCCTCACCAGGTGATCGTTGAGTGTGTTTGTGCATTAAAGTCAGAGAAAGGTTCACTCTTGGTACAAGTTTCCTGCACAGAGCCACAGACAGATACATTTAGAATGAGTGCATTCAAATTCAAACACAATTACACCTCAGCAACATGCACCAAGCAACAGGAGTTGAGCTCATAGGACTTGATAGTACAATCCCTTGTTTAATCAGCACTTGGTGATGGGTGGGGTATAAGGGTAATTGCTTCACTGGGGTCTTCAGGTGGGCACCCTGCTTCACTGGTGTTTCGTTGATAGGCTCACGACACCTCTACAGGGCTCAACGGCAACGAAACAACAAAAACAATATAAAGCCTCTCCACTATAACATGGCCCACACATTTTCAAATCTGGCTTGAAGAAGATAAAACAAACCACACTGGTCATGTTTCTGCAGACCAGCTTCAATACTTTGGGGATTTCTTTAGAAAAAACAAACCATTTTTTAATTTCATTTTTCATTAATAACTATTTTTAGACTGAACGGCCTGGAGTTTGCTTGAGGAAACGTTGCCATCGTTAGAAGTTGTAGAGCAGGTCATTTGTGTGGTCCCTGCAGAACACCACACATACACACACAGCTGAAATTCAGCATGCGTTTTATTAACTGGCTCTTAACTTGAGTCCAATTTACAACACTTGTACTTTTTCAGGGCAAAAGATCGCACTTTTCACATCACTGCATTTATTTAACGGCTTCGGATACTAGTTACTATGCAGACAAGTGTTTTCCACATGGTCACCTTCTGAAATGTGATGCATTGTCACTGATTAAACTCTCCAACAGAATAAAATGTAGTTATAAAAACCTGCACCTCAACCTGCTGCAAAAAAATAAACGCTGCCTACGGCTCAGTCGTATGAAAATAATAGTTAAAATAACATAACACTGAGAGGGGAATCTGCATAATGAGAACTTTTACTTCTGCTGTTTATATTTTAGTGATAATACTTCAAGTTTTACACATCTTTTTCTTGTAATGATACTTTTTCAACAATGTGGTGTTCCTACTTTCACTCAATTAAAGTATTAAAGTACCACTGGTCCCACACTCCACTGAACAACTAACATCCTAATTAAACATGTGAAGACCTAACCTCTTTTTCTCCTAGCTGTGATGGTCCTGTGGGCTACATGGAGGTATGGATCATTAAAACGCTCTGTAACATCTGTGTTTAATCTTTCTGTTTTCAGCTAACAAGGCACGGTGCGCCTCGTCGCACACTGTTAAAACGTGGGGCACTCCGCAGAAAAAAAGCTGTGTTCTTTTTTTAATCAGCGAGGTACAATGAGATTTGTTCTACGAGTTCAAAATCCCAGAGAACTGAGACGAATCTCCAGGTTTCCTGATTTTTCTATTTATCAGAATCAGAACATATGTTGCCACAAAATTATGAATCAGGAAAACAGATTAGAGGTAAAGCGACTTTCTCTTAAACTCTGACAATACATCCTTCATTGAATAAATGTATAATGCACAAGCAGGATATATTTAATATGCATGTAAACAGAATGAATAAATAGAGAAAACTGTCTATATAATAATTGAGATTTCAGAGCATGCCAAATGTGTCCGTGACTGATGTAGACGTTTTTATATTTTAGTTATTAGCAGTATCACCGAAACCAAAATAGAGATTTAAATAAGGCTGATATAATAAAGCACATTATGTTCTTTATGTTCTTGTATCAGGGAGAGGGAAAACTATTACTTTCACCTTTTAGTCACGCAGCTGCATAAAATCATGCAAAAGGACACCATGAATACATTTGTGCTCCTCAACACAATCAACACACAAACAGGAGTGCAGGAGTGTGTAATGCATCATACGCCACACCTCTCAAGGTGGAGGCTCTGCAGACCTGCATGGCTCTCATCGCTGGGACCGTCCACTTGCACAAAGTAATGAGATCATCCTGGGTGAAGTGATGCTGAAAATGAGTCGTCCCCTCCCTATCCCCCATCCCCCACAGGCACGGTGGGCACATTTCTCCTTGTATGTACGCCGAGGCCATCCATCCTCTGCCGCCACACAGGGCAAGTGGCTTCACTCATGACGGACACGGCACACCACAACCCCCAGACCCCGACAAAAGCACCTGACAGGAAGCCTGCATTTAATGCAATCACAGCCAAACAGGTCAAATCCACCGGCAGTATTCCAATAAAAAATATTGTGACGTTTCCATTTTGGGTGCTCTTTCACTTGAGGCTTAAATTCAGCCACAAATGACTGCAGCCAAAGTCCAGTTATTGTTTGTCCACGTAACAATCTATACTCCTTAATAAAGGTATGTCAGCAGAGCAGACACACAGTAATACCCTCGTATCTTCAGGACATGTTTTCTATTAAGAGGAAAAGGCTATTTAAGTTGAACACAGTTTTGCTCTGAGACAAAAGTATAAGAACATTCCTGCGGGTAATGAAATCACCATGCACAATCAGTGGTGGGGCTGAAGGATGGCAGCGATCTTGATATATTAGACCTTGCAGCCCGTTTCTCTGCTGCCTCAATATTAGGACAAAGCGCATTGATGAATTCCTGCAAGGGCAGGCTTTTCCTGGACAGACACAAACATAAACAATCCAGTGCAGGGAAAAAGGGAGGTGCAATGTGGCCATGAAGATAAAGCTTAATCTATCACAACTCCGTAAGTGTAATAGGGAAAGACAGTTTAAAGGTTTAGAATAATCACAGATGTCAGGAGCTAGTTTTCACAGTGCGAAGGATATGAGTTGTCTCGGAAATATAATGTCTTGAGGAGCCGTGTTGAGATACTGCGGCGGGGCTGCGAGTACAGCCTGTGCAAGTCAGAGGAAAGCAGTGCAGGTCACAGAGCCAGATGACTGACAGTGCCACAGAAGGCAAAGTCAACACAGCCCGGCTGCGGGGACAGACGCCCAGCAGAGGACAAACGGGCCTTTGACCTGGCAACCTGCCCTGGAAAGTGAGGATTACGCCACGGCATGGTCTAAAAGCGAGAAAGCCGGGGCCTGTATTTGTGATGGGTGACACACTCTGGATGCCGGCGTCCACATGAATGAAGTTACCATGCAAATTCACACTTAAAAGAGCAGGAAGAGTTGCACTTTTGAGGTACCAGTTTATTGCGAGTGTAAGCAGCTCATCACACGATTGGCTCATTGCAAATCCATTTAGTGCGCAGTGCATTAATCATGGTGCGGGCTGCCGAGGTTCACCATTTATGCTTCTCCGTAGATTACAAGAGAGGGCTATTGGAAATTCTGCCTAATAGAAAGGAAGCTCTCCTTATGCTCGCCGCATTCATTCATTTTTCCAGTGTTGCATGTGGCATTACATGCATGCTAATAGAGGTTTGATAGAGCGGCTGACTGATACAGTATGTGAACAGAATCTGTAGAGACCTGTGTATATGAGGCGCAGCCCTCTTTGCAAGCAGGCATTGTGTTCACAAAGTTTAAAGGTATATTACTGGGCCATTTGTGGAAATAGCTTGCAGTACTGTAGATATATAGACATCATTATGAGATTCTCAATCCCACATCAGAACTCCCATGGGCTCTCTCTCAATTACCAGAGAGGAGTTCTGACATTACAGTCAGCACTAATGTGCTGTTACTGCATCACAAAATAAGATTGCATACAAAAAGGGTTATGTGAATTAACCCAGATGTAAAAATAGCACAGAAATGTCCGCCCGCCCCGAGCACCCCACACATCCATACACTTACCTCGGTGTACGGCTGTTTATTAGATTAATAATTCTCCATTAGAAGACATGCACAATGAAAGCAGCTGATTGTCAGAGGCGATCACGATCATTTAGCGATTGTCAAACTTGATCAGAGCCAACCCCGTCTGACGAAGCAGAGGCTCACTGCTGAATACATGTATATTAAAAAAAATAGCTATGCTGCATGCATCAAGCTTTTAGGAGAACGAAACGTCACACACACTGGCATTGTTTCGTCAACATCAGATAGGACCAAAGATAGGATTTGATGGATGGGAGTGTCAGAGGAAAAGTAATTTCCACACACATATTCTAGCTGCTGTGGATAAGTGGAGGAAAAGGAAAGCTGAACTGGTTGCTCCACAGCTGGGAGATATAGTGGAGAATACATTTGGATTATGTACAAGGGCAAGAGGCCAAAAAGTGTAAGGAATGAATTAAGCACTGCTGTCCAAAGCATGCCTAACAAGCTTGATCCTTACCACTGTAACTGAGAGCCTGAGAGTGATACTGCTATAATGCCAAGGAGCATTTCACACATTATTTGTGGGGTTACAGGGTCTAGTCATTTAAGCACATCCACTGTGTGGAAACTGGTCCTGGATGCTACATGTATTACATTGTAGTGTGGTGATTCTGGTGTTGGTGTGTTGTGTTTGTCTCCCCCTTCTGTTCTGATCCTGCAGGTGGTGTGTGTGGCAGGGGGTGTGGCTGGCTGCAGCTAACAAGGCACACCTGCAATCATTCACCCATCATCCCCTCCATAAAAGCCTGGTCCTGACTCCACTACTCTGCCAGTTAATTCCGTCTAGTCCGGTAGCGTAAAGCAATGCCAACCGTGGATTCTTGCTTCTCGTTTTCTTTGTGTGTTTTGCATTTAACCCGTTTTATTTTCTTTTTCTACACAGACTCCTCGGTGTGCCTTGTTGCTGCTCTTCAGTTTTTGTTTTCCCTCGTGCTTGTTGTCCGGTGGATAGTTTGGCCAGCCAGCACCCTGCCTCCACAGCCTGCCCGTTTTTGTTTTTGGTGAAAATAAACTTTTCATTAACATTGTAACTATTCTCAGTGTCTGCTTTGGGGTCCAACAAAGAACCACCCCATAACAGAATTAACTGGCCAATATGGACCCCGCAGATGCTGAGAAAGTTAAACAGGCTCTTTCGAACCAAGGAGTTCGCATGGGTCAGCACGAGACAGCTCTAAAAGAGATTATGGAGGCGCTCCAGAATCTCTCCTCCAATATGGCACAAGTCGGTGGCCGCTTGGACCAGCTGTCTACTCACCTCGCCACGACGACGGTTCCCGTCCACACTCCAGCTCCGGTTCCAGCTCCAGTTCCAGCACCACCACCACTTCCCATCGCTCATTCTGCACAACCCCGGGAACCCTTCATCCCCACGCCCGTCAGGTATTCAGGAGAATTAGGGTCATGTAGACAGTTTCTTCACCAGTGCAGTCTTGTTTTTGATCAGCAACCACTCACATATTCCTCAGACCAGTCGCGGACCGCCTTTGTAATGAGTCTCCTGTCGGAGCGCGCCGCGGCTTGGTCTGTTGCCATTTCACACGCTAACTCACCCATCTGCGATTCCTTTCAGTCATTCTCCGCCGAATTTCTCAGGGTCTTCGACCATCCCCTACGTAGCAAGGAGGCTAGTAGTCGGCTCCTTTCGCTACGCCAAGGACAGAATTCAGTCGCGACTCATTCCATCGATTTCCGCATTCTCGCAATCGAGAGCGGGTGGGATGAGCGAGCCCTACAGGCGGTTTTCCTCCGGGGTTTGCGGGAGGAGTTAAGGGATGAATTAGCGGTTCGGGACGAGACCGCCTCTCTGGATGACTTAATTTCTTTAGCCATTCGCTTAGATAGTCGGCTCCGTGAGAGACGTAGGGAGAGATCAGAGAGAGAGAGACACGCACCTCCCGTGAGACAGACAATGAGCTCTCACCATCGGGGTTCTCCGGAATCTTCTCGCCCGCCATCTCCTCCCCACGGGACTCCTCCGCGGACAACCTCTTCTCCTCTCTGCCCCGAGGAGCCCATGCAACTGGGGCGGATGAGGCTCACTCAGACGGAACGTCAGCGTCGTCGCCTCCAGAGGCTCTGCATGTACTGTGGTCAGGGGGATCATCAGATGGCTCATTGCCCTGTTTTGCCAAAAGGGGGGGCTCATCAGCCACAGGAGGAGCGCTGGTGAGCCACTCATCTGTTATGTTGTCTCCTCCTCGCCTGCTACTTAAGGGCACTGTTTCATGGTCGCAGGTTTCCTTACCCCTGTCTGTCCTTATTGACTCCGGTGCAGATGACAATTTTATCGACTCTGACTTTATGATTCAATCCAACATTCCTTCTGAGCCCCTTCCTCAGCCTAAGGATGTGTTTGCACTTGATGGTAGGCTCCTGGCTCGTGTCACTCACCGCACTGTTTCCATGTCACTACTACTCTCCGGTAACCATCACGAAACTATATCCCTTTACATTATCCCATCTCCCACGTCTCCGCTAGTGTTAGGTCTCCCCTGGCTAAAACTCCATAACCCACACATTGACTGGTCTACCTCCTCCATAACCAATTGGAGTCTTTTTTGTCACTCCCATTGTTTACATTCTGCCATTCCCTCCAGAGGAGCAACCACACCATCTCCACCCAAGCCGGTCGATCTTACCTCTGTTCCCTCTGTTTACCATCATCTCCAAGATGTATTTAATAAGGATCATGCCTTGTCCCTTCCCCCTCATAGACCCTATGATTGCAGTATCAATTTGCTTTCTGGTGCCCCCTATCCGTCCAGCAAACTGTACAATTTGTCTAAACCGGAGAGAGATGCCATGGAGGCATATATCACGGATTCTCTCAAGACCGGTCTCATTCGACCCTCCTCTTCACCAATGGGAGCTGGCTTCTTCTTCGTAGCCAAGAAGGACAAGTCGCTCCGCCCCTGTATTGACTATCGAGGGTTAAATGACATAACTATCAAGAATAAATATCCCCTCCCTCTGATTGACTCAGCCTTCGGGCCCTTACACGAAGCGACCATCTTCACAAAATTGGATCTTCGTAATGCATATCATTTGGTCAGAGTCAAGGAGGGGGATGAGTGGAAGACCGGTTTTAACACTCCTTTAGGACATTTCGAGTATCTGGTTATGCCTTTCGGTCTTACAAACGCACCTGCTGTTTTCCAAACACTTATTAATGATGTATTGCGGGATATGTTGAATAGGTTTGTTTTTGTTTATCTGGATGACATTTTGATTTTCTCACGCAATATCAAGGAACATGTTCAGCACGTTGCACTGGTGCTGAAAAGACTACTGGAGAACAAGCTGTATGTTAAGGCAGAAAAATGTACCTTCCATGTTCCATCAGTAAGTTTTCTGGGTTTTATTGTGGAGAAGGGACAAATTAAGACCGACCCTGCCAAGGTTCAGGCAGTGGCCGAATGGCCCACTCCTACATCTAGGAAGCAACTTCAGAGGTTTTTAGGATTTGCTAATTTTTACCGTAGATTTATCCGGGACTATAGCAAAGTTGCCACACCTCTGACCAAGTTGACTTCAGTCAAGATCCCTTTTGAATGGTCACCGGCAGCAGAGGCAGCGTTTTCGAGACTGAAATTTTTGTTTTCCTCTGCACCTGTACTAATACATCCTGACTCTGCAGTTCAGTTCGTGGTGGAGGTGGATGCTTCGGACTCCGGTGTGGGGGCGGTTCTTTCCCAGCGAACCGCCTCCGACCAGAAGCTGCACCCCTGTGCCTTTTTCTCCCGCCAGCTCTCCTCTGCGGAGAAGAATTATGATGTTGGAAACCGGGAGCTTTTAGCGGTCGTCCTGGCCCTCCAGGAGTGGAGGCACTGGCTTGAGGGCTCTATTCACCCATTTATAGTCTGGTCTGACCATAAGAATCTCTCATACCTCCGCTCTGCCCGTAGGCTTAACTCACGCCAGGCTCGGTGGGCCCTGTTCCTGGGACGTTTTAACTTCACTCTCACCTTCAGACCCGGCACCAGGAACATCAAACCGGATGCCTTGTCCCGTCAGTTCGCCCCTCCGGTGGAGGATTCTGCGGGGAGTACCATCTTGCCTTCCTCCTGTGTGGTCGGAGCAGCTGGGTGGGAGATCGAGGGAGTGGTCCAGGGAGCCCAGAAGGACCAACCAGTTCCTCATGGGTGTCCACCCAACCGTCTGTTTGTTCCTCCAGCTGCCAGATCCTCAGTTCTCCAATGGGGGCATTCCTCCAGGATTTCATGCCACCCTGGTTCCCACCGGACTCTGACCCTCATACAACAACGTTTTTGGTGGCCCTCGATGGCTGCAGACACCAAGCTGTTTGTTTCCGCCTGTTCTGTCTGCGCCCGGAGTAAGGCTTCCCATCAGGCTCCTGCCGGCCTGCTCCGTCCCCTGCCCATTCCCCACCGGCCATGGTCCCACATCGCGGTGGACTTCATCACAGGCCTGCCGCCTTCGGAGGGGAACACTGTTGTACTTACCATCGTCGACCGCTTGGCGGCACATTTCATTCCCCTGTCTAAGCTGCCATCCGCCCTCGAGACGGCCATTCTTCTGGTCCAGCATGTGTTCCGTCTCCACGGCATCCCGGTGGACATTGTATCGGACAGGGGTCCGCAGTTCTCCGCCCGTGTATGGAGAGCCTTTTGCCAGGCATTGGGGGCGTCGGCCAGCCTATCGTCTGGTTACCACCCTCAGACGAACGGTCAGACGGAACGGGCAAATCAGGACCTAGGGGCGGCCCTGCGTTGCGTCTCATCCTGCCATCCGGCTTCCTGGTCCACCCACCTCCCCTGGGTAGAATACGCCCACAACTCCCTGGTCTGCTCCGCCACAGGTATGTCCCCGTTTATGGCTGCTAACGGATACCAACCTCCACTCTTCCCAGCTCAGGAGACGGACGTGGCGGTACCCTCGGTGCAGGGTCATCTCCGGCGTGCTCGTCGAGTCTGGCGTGAGGCCCGGGCAGCCCTCATCCGTACCGCTGCTCGCAATCAGAGAGTAGCGGACCGTCATCGCACCCCGGCCCCTAATTACCAGCCTGGTCAGAGAGTATGGTTATCTTCCCGGGACTTACCACTTCAAACAGAATCCCGGAAACTGACACCCAAATTTATTGGCCCGTACGAGATTGACCGGGTCATCAACCCCTGTGTTATGAGGCTTAAGCTTCCCCCCTCACTTAATATCCACCCAGCTTTCCATGTCTCTCTCCTCAAGCCAGTGTCTACCAGCCCGCTAAGCCCTCCGGCCGAGCCCCCGCCACCCACCCGGAGTATTGATGACCACCCTGCCTATACGGTAACTAAGATATTGGACGTACGTCGGCGAGGCAGGGGGTTTCAGTATCTGGTGGATTGGGAGGGTTATGGGCCGGAGGAGCGGCAGTGGATTTCCCGCTCCCTCATTCTGGACCCCACACTCCTCCATGACTTTTATTCTCAGTTCCCGGACAAGCCTGGTAGGCCACCAGGAGGTGTCCCTTGAGGGGGGGGTACTGTGGTGATTCTGGTGTTGGTGTGTTGTGTTTGTCTCCCCCTTCTGTTCTGATCCTGCAGGTGGTGTGTGTGGCAGGGGGTGTGGCTGGCTGCAGCTAACAAGGCACACCTGCAATCATTCACCCATCATCCCCTCCATAAAAGCCTGGTCCTGACTCCACTACTCTGCCAGTTAATTCCGTCTAGTCCGGTAGCGTAAAGCAATGCCAACCGTGGATTCTTGCTTCTCGTTTTCTTTGTGTGTTTTGCATTTAACCCGTTTTATTTTCTTTTTCTACACAGACTCCTCGGTGTGCCTTGTTGCTGCTCTTCAGTTTTTGTTTTCCCTCGTGCTTGTTGTCCGGTGGATAGTTTGGCCAGCCAGCACCCTGCCTCCACAGCCTGCCCGTTTTTGTTTTTGGTGAAAATAAACTTTTCATTAACATTGTAACTATTCTCAGTGTCTGCTTTGGGGTCCAACAAAGAACCACCCCATAACATGTAGGTTGATTTGAGCAGCTTTGTCCTGCTCCACAGGAGACATGTGTAAGTTTACAATCCAAGCAGCTTTTGAACTCAGACACATCGGTTGGTCCTCATCTTTGAAGGGTATTTTCACACCTTCAAGTATGTAACCACGCTCTAAACCAAGATTAATGCCTTTGTAACATTGTTAACTTTTGATCCGGTTAGTTTTGTTTTCACAAAACTGAGGGAGCAGAGTTAAAACAAGCATACTTCCTGTCATCATCACCCACGTGGGCTGCGTCTACCTGAACTTGACATGAATGGTTTGTAGACGGGTGTGAAGCTGACGGAGCTGTGTTGTCAATCTGGCTTTTGTACTCGCTAACTCTGAATAAAGCACACAGAGAAAAAATCACTCTCTGTTTGAAAGGAGAAAATTAATAAAGTGGTTCACTTAGATAAACTTGTTGCCACTGAAATATCATTATTGCAAACACCCCTTGTCTTTCAAAAATTATATCATCAGAGGCAAAGACAGCAAGCAATCATCTGAGCCGCTCCTGCTTTTTCTACCTTTGTCATTTATTGATGTTTAATGCTTTAATTTCTCTACTCCCTGCAATTGATCAGAAAAAAAAGAAGAAAAACGTTTTTCAGACTGCAAAAGAACCAAACTATGGTTCAGTTTGATCTGGACTGACCTCCTTCAGTCGACCAAAATTAAAGGCCAGTGCTCCTGGTCACATTTCACACCTGTTATTGTGGTTTGGACTAAGTGTGAAAGCCCTCTACCTAGAAAATCTTAAACATAATAGGTGCACTGTTATACAACCTATAAATGAAAACTGTAACCTGACCTATTAGAAGAGTTAATAAGCAGACCAAAAGAGTAAGGACGGAATACAAATCTGATCATATTTGCCCATGTTACAGCAGAACTACAGTGCTGCTACTTTAGGACCTTTTGTTTTGGATGTGTTTAAATCAGCATGACAGGTCATAGGTGCTCTGAAGTGAAATGGCTCCTGTAAATGTAGTTTTATTCGCATTCTGCACGGGCAGGTATTAGCTGCATACATTGGCAGGAAAATGGTGTGAAGGAAAGGGATGAAATATACATTACCATCGCACACAGAGGCTTCCTGTTCCACATAGTAAAATCCATACACTGCTCTGAGGCACAAACCTGCACTGCACTCTCCACCAATCAGCTGGGATGAACTAACACTTCATGCAGCGCAAGGTTTTATCTGACTAACCACCTGCCAGTCTTACTTCAGCCAAAAATCCACACATCACTCGACTTATGAAGCATGCTTGTGGAACACTTGAAATTACATAAATTATTCCCCCCCAAAAGACGTTTTTTTGGGATTTCCATTCTAATGATGAGCAGATACTCCACGTGTTATGAATGCCATCGTTGTAGGTGTTTGCAGTAAGCGTATGTGAGAAAGCTGCATATTACAGGCGTTCTATCAGTGTCGTGCAGCTGTCGCTCGAGTTGAAGCTGACTCTGTGTTTGAAAATGTGCACCGCTGCTAATGTGTTAGCGATGCCGGCGCAACAGAGGATTTGTTAGGTGAAACTAAGCTCGGCTCCCATCGTCTTTCTGAGGTATTATCCTCAAACATCTTTCCCTCACACCTCAGTCTGACTGAAAAGTCTATCTTTAAATTTCCAAACTTCACTCTGGCATACTGATGGTTTGTGACGACACGAGTGTGTGCGTGCTGCTTATATTTGGGCTGCGGATAAAACGCTGGAATATTTTTTTTGCAAGTGTGCGGCTGTTTACTTTCAATATTTCTTGGGTAATCCTGTTCTGCACTGAAGCAATAAACTTAGATATTACTGTAAAAATCTAAATCCAGGATTTGGCACTAGTTCAGAGGTGTCAAAATATCTAAACAAAAATCACTAAGACTTCTACAGTTACAATCAGCTTCCTGACAACCAGTGATTAAAAAAAATCTTTGGAAAAGTCTGACAAGAAAAAAAAAAATAATTTGCTTTTTTCCCAAAGAGAAATATGCTGCCTGGCTGAGAAGATTAGGCTTAACTCGTGGGTGACCACTGAGTGAAGGTGGCCATCTTACATAAGAGATAAGCCATTAAAGTCTGTTTGTGCAAAATCCTGATACAATAACCAATGGGTTCACAAGCAGGTCTATGAATAACTGATTTTTGAAGTATTGTTCCGCAAAACAACAACACGAGCTGGAATTATTTATGGGACTGTGTGTTATTTTACCAGTGCAATGTATAGACAGCGCAGTGCTGCATCTGGACTATTATTAGCACGGGAGGGCAAAAGAAAAACAAAGATGAAAGTAGCTCCCAGCTCAGTATGGTACAGTACATGTTACTGTGCCATCCACTTACTATCATACAAAGCAGTGAAAAGTGGGCGCTCTAATTTATTCATAAGCCAGGCTTTTTCTTCCAGGGAGCTTTAGAGAAAGAGATCACACAAAGGTAAGAGTTCTGCTGAGAAAAGCAAATTAGAAAGAAAACACATCAAACCTCAGGTGTGAAGAGTTTACATGTTGCACTGCGCAGGTTTGCTTCGCTGTATTCTCCAGCTGCTGAGCTCAACAGTTGACAAGCAGAGGTTCTGTATAAAAGAAACCGAGCAGATGGTTTGCTCCGACACAAAATACGGAGGAGACTGTTGGTCACTTTGTCTCATTATTTCTAACGCTGTGGTGTGGAAATAAGGTTCCATGCAGCTCCATGTCAGGAATAATTCAACATGCACAAAGCTGCACAGTCTCCATCAAGCTTCTGTCAGTCTCTATCAGGGAGTGAAGGTCACCACTCTGTCCTGCTTTCTGGCCTCCCTGCAGTCCGACCACGTGTCCCCACACTGCATCTCCAGCTTCCCTCAGAATCTCCTCTGACTCAGAACCACTACCTTTATCTCAGTCACTATAAACAGGACACTGATGAGTTCTTCACTCCAGTGTCGGCCTTTCTCAAAGCCAATACTGATACCAAAACCTGACATTTTCTGGGACAGTGAATTATTTAGTTTTTCTCCAGAATGAAATTCATCTTCTTCTGAAAATCATCAAACAACTTTTTTTGTCACTGTCTTGACTGACAGACTAATCAGTGTGTTTTATGTTTGGTTGCTGTTTAAAGTATTACAAATACATATACAGTTGTTTATACAGTTAAACTGAACATCATGCATGGAATGAACAGGCTGCTCCAGGCTGCTATGGTCAGAAAGTGACTAAAGCTGCAGTCATTAATTCACTGGTTAATTAATAATAATAATAATATAGACTTTATTTGTATATTGTCTTACATAAAAGAAGTGCAGCTCAAAGTGCTTTACATATAATATAGATTAAAATCTGATTAATATAAGAGAACAGATTTGAAGTAACATGAGAATAGAAAATTAATGTGACTATTTTGATAATTATAAATAAAATAATCCCAGTCAATCAAAAGTGCTAAATGTTTAAATTTCAGTTTCTTAAATGTAAAAACTAGAAGGTTTTATTTGTTCTAATTTATTGTAAATCTTTATATTTGGGTCTTTTAAATTAATCTAATAAACAAGACACCTGAATCTCTTTGAATAATGTATAACTCGTCAAAACAGTGAAGGTGGACAAGAGAGTAGCGTTAATTTACAATAACAGCTAAATTATTATCATTACATATAAAAATATAACCTTATAAACATAAAATGAATAAATGTGTCAGAAGAGAAGTTACTCCATTCAGGAAACTCCTTCTACTTCATCACCCTCTCTTATGGCTCTCCAAGATTCACCTTACAGTTTATAGATGCATCCATCACTTTTGAGCATCAGTCGTTCTTTACAGACTGGCCCATCTGGTGTTTTCACCTCAAGTTATTAAATTCCTTCAAAATGACTAATTTGCTGCTCAACACTTGCCAACATGTTTGACTCCCTTGACAGACAGCAGCCAATCGATAGTCACACCTTAATAATCACACCGCTTCTCTGCACTCATCTTAAAGTGAGAACAATCAAGTGACATGACAGCATCAAATAATGTATGCTGTCTCTGGTGTGCATCTTTCCCATTAAATAACCAGAGGCTCCATGAATAAGAGCAGGTTTCTGATAAAGAGAATTTACCACTTACTTATTCCAGAGCCTATAGAGCCCCATAGGTGTGATCAGGTCAATGTGATCAATATCTCTCTCTCTGGCCCTGCAGGCATCAGTATGTGACATAAACCATGTGATGTTACCAGCAACGAGACCAAGGAGACAAAATGAAGCTTCCAATTCAGTCATTTTAAAATATTACAAATTACAAAGCAATGCTGCCAATATGCTAACAGTTTGTTAGCAATGTTGCCAAAGATATCTACTTGTTAATTGGTTCAAATTTTATTTTTTTCATAAGTTGTTAATGCTATTATATTGGCAAATGTATTTTGTAATTGACACAATTCTTCATCCAAGAGTTTGTGGCAGTTAACATCACTTTGATTATTCTATCTCATTTTACTTTTCAACATTATCATACTGTATATTTATATCAGATAATGTAATTAACTTTCTAATTATTAATGATTCAGACATTTGGTTATTTAACAGATTATTTGCATTTACATTAATTAATAATTGATGATTTTCCACTTAAAGACAGGTGAATAACTAAAAACAAGATGTACATATTAAGTATAGGAAGCAAACAATGACAGTAAACACATCCAGCAGACACGGAACAACATCTGGATTCATTGTGGGTTATGTTTTATGGCCACCCAGAAAATGTAACTAAAATATTCCCGCTCCTTTAAGTTCAGCTTCGGTCTCTACCAAATGGGGGAAAAAAACTTCTCAACAAGCTTACTACAATCTGTTGCTGTTTGCTGCTGGACACTTTGAATACAGTGGATTAAATCAGTGGCTTTGCTCAGTTGAGGAAAGCTGTGGGACTGAACCAAACCTTTAAGACGGGAAGGGTCAGGTGATCATTTTCTTCACTGCACATGACCTCTTTCACATTACACATAGTTATTTGATGGATTTTCACGTGAAATCATCTAATTGTCTTGTGATATTCGCTTTGACCATGTTGCCCAGGCCGTGTGTGTAGCACATTTCAACCCTCACAAGGCGCAGATGCCTTTAATACACATGCAAGATCATAAATTCAATATTTACACGGTGGACATGTTAATACTTCGTACCACTGTAGAGGTGTGGTAGAGCCGCTAGGAGTGGTTTCCAGGTCCAGCCTCTCCTTTAAGAACAACACAGCCATCACTTCCACTGTGGGGCTTAACAGTAAAATACAACATAACCATGTCACAGAGCTGAGTCTGTCTGGCTGCTGGCCAAGGAAGTATTTTACTTGGAGAGCCGAAGCAACTGACAGATGCCTGAGCGGCAACACAGCATTTATCAAGGCATCTGCAGGCTGTGAATACAGAGGCCGCCTCTGCTTGTATCCACCTGCAGCTATCAAGACTGCCAAATCCCAGGCATGAGAGGAGCTGGCTGGAGCAGTACTCCAGTATCACAGACCTGACCCCGCTAGACAACAGTCAGCTCTGGGTGTTAAACCACCCCATCCGCTCCATACATCACTGTTATCTCTATCACCCCTGTGAAGATTAGCCCTCCACTCGCACTACCTACCTGTTCAGACTGCTGCTGTTGAGCAAAAAACCCAGAGAACCAAGGCTACATGAAGAGATAACCCAGAAAAACAAGGTTTCAGCTCTGAAATGTGAAAGCACTGACAAAGTGCTTTTTTTATTTCTCCCACAATACAGTACACTCTAAATAATGTGTTTTGATTACTCTAAATCCTGTTTGTGAAAGCTTTTGTGGATTTAGATTAATACAAATATACTAATGTGTTATTTTATGCTGCTGTGTCTCAGTTTCACATTCTTCCATACTCACACTCAGCAACATGTAGGGGACTGTAAAGAGTTTAAAATGAAGGACACCTGACACCTATAAGGTCGCCATAATGGAAGAGGACTGACCACCAACTTATTTTCATTTTAGTAAAATAGAGTGTAACTTACAGAGGGCACCCACAAGTAAAACACAGCAGGATATTTTGGCAGACGACATGCAGCAATCTGTGCTTTCCAGTGCGTGCACAGCAGCCGTGTTTGATTTGGGACAAAATACCCTGTAGGAATTCCCACACTACGTAAGTGATACACTGTGCACAGCGTGTGCTGCATGTTAGTGCTCTGACTGAAGTGTTTGATTTGAAACAGTGAACGTGTTCGCCTCTGTTAAATAAAAGTGGATGAAATGAGTCCTGACTTTCCTGACTCTGAACCACACCTGGAAGTTCCGAGACCCTAAACTGGGTATGTGTCTGTGTTTATTTTGCCGACACTGATAATGCAAATAGCAGCAGACAGATGGAACTTTATGTCGGTGTATCAGCTGTATTTTATGCAGACTCCGCTACACTGCCTTCCTGGTGAAACAAGAACATAACTACACTGATGTGAATTGTTTATGCACTGCATCGTCTCAGTTTTCTGAATAATGAGAACCCGGTGGCCGAGACCGGGTGCCAACGCTGACATTATGTGGCGATGAGGATGTGCGGGGGCCCGTACATATTCTCTAGATGACCCTCCGGAGAGTAATCGACGGGGCTACATGAACGTGGCAGGTTTATTAAGTCAGTGCTTAGAAATTAAGCCACAAAGTGGCATATTAATCATCATTCCACTAGACTTAGTGACAGAGGAGTGTAATCATTTAATACAATTTGGGAGGTATTGCATTTGAATGAAAATGGCTTGATGGCGTATTTATTATGCTGTAGTACCTGCCTGGGTGGTAGAGGGCTGAGTGTGTGTGTTAGTGTGATTTAGTGTGGAGGGGGCAGTTTTCATATTATAATGCTTGTATATCAGCACAAAAACAAATAACATGAATGGCTTTAGACATTAGAAGCCAGGGGTGAGGTACTTATTGTCTGCAGCACTTCAAATATGAAACAACAGAGAGCAGCCAGGACACACACACACACACACACACAAACACACACACTTTGTGAAATACTGTTTGTGGTCACAGCTCTGGCACCTCCAAAGGAAAAGCTTTTACAGCCTTCATTATCAAGGTCTCCATCATAAACTCATTTAAAATCATTCTTTTGAATAAGAAGCTCACTGCTTCTCAAAATAATACGTGAACATTGTAAAACCAGGATAGTTCATGAAAAAAAGGCACAGGAAAAAAAAACCTGTGTTCCTCAGCCACAGATCTCCTGCTGTGGGTTTCTCCTGCGCCTCGATCTCCGATCATCTCATGGATGGTGGTACAACAGGAAAAAGCGCGCTTCACCTCTACCTTCACCAGCGTCCCCTGCAAACACCGCATGTGCGCACCTCGTGTGCATCTTCACAACTGAACCATTCTTGCATTATTGGTCACCCCTCTGCGTAACGCGTGCAGACAAAATCCTCTAATCACTGCGCGCTGCAGCCTGATGGAATGCGCAATGGATCACGATGTTTCCCCCCGCCCCCCCCCTCTGTGTGAAACCCACCGGCGGCTGCTGAGTCTCAACTTTCTTTAAAACGCTGGAAAAGATGTGAAGGCACAAAGCGCATGAGAGGGGATGATCTCCTCCTCCACTGTCACACGCTACCTGTGCGAACCGAGTGGCACAGCGAAGGCACTGTGTGATCTGAGGCGCAGGGACGTGCAGGCAGGCAGGATACACACTGAACTCTCCACGGATCCCGCACTATTGCGTGGCACAACAACTTGGACCGATGCCTTACCTGTTCAGTAGAGGAGACACGACAGGGCGCAGAGGAGGAGAGGGCGAGGGGCTCCTCGCTACAGAGCCTCAGGATGTGCGCTGTGGATGAAAGGGCTGCTGTAGGCGTCCCGGCACTCAACTCCAAAGTGAGACTGTCTGTGTTTTCCTCTCCACGCCAGTAAAGGACAGCGTGATTCAGACCACTCCCCCATTCTATCAAACTATTCCCATCACTTTCCTCCTCATCACAGCTCAGTCAACGCGCCTGTGATGCTCGGTTTGCTCTGAAGAAGCAAAGCTCCGTGAGGATTTCTTTTAAATCAGTAAAACGTCACATCAGAGATATGCTTCACGTTATTAAAGCATTATGTTAATCACATGCACTGACCACGTGGCCCTGACTGGTGATGGTATTAATTATCATATATATTTTAATTATTACAATCATATTATTACAAACCTTCAGCTGCAGCTCATTGGAAACTTTTCAATTTGTAGGTCAAAGATGACCCACATCAAGGTTAGTGTCTTACCTAATAATACCTGAATGGCTCAGCGGGTTTCTAATTTTTTAATTCATATCTTTTTTTTCAAACATTTAAATCCTGACCTGTTCCTCATTGTTTCTTGCCGTGCATACATGTATTTATTCAAGATACAGAGCACTATGGACAATGTGCTCATACCAGTCAAAGAGTATGAAACTCTGGATATCTCACACCATCAATGGTCGTAATCTTGGCTCCATACTGATTGAAGAGACCACCGATGTGCTTTTGCAGCACATGTCTGCAGTGCTTTTTGTACAAAATACCCTATCACCATACTGTTGTCATATAGAAACCATCAGTATGTCTTCAGGCTTACAATTTATCAGATTTGTTGCTGTGAACCATACTGAAAATGCTAACTAGGTAGCAACTGCTATATCCTTTAAATGCAAAATGGCTGTTTTAATATGAGACAACACCACCCTGTCAAAATCCCTATACACTATGAAAGTAACTATAGTGTACATATGGTTGTATACGGCCCCCAAGAGAATTTGATCCAGCACACAACAGATGATTCATAAAAACAAAAATAGGCACATGGCAGCGATTATGTTTTTCTGCGTCACAGTACAATAACACAAAGCAGGCGACTAAGACATCCTTCAGAGTGCTCCCTTCATGGCTGCATGTCTGTCAGGTCAGTGTCAGGGTGAATGAAACACACACTGTAGCTGTGTGTCATCGCTCACAGCTACAAAACAGTTTGCAGGGACGTACTGGCAGCGTCATCACAGCTGGAAACATGCAGCTCAACCGGATGAGTTACACCCAGTTCAGAAGGAGACTTTGTGAAGGAGCCATGTTGCTGCTGCAGAGAACCAGACAAATTCAAATTGTTCCAAAGTGTCAGTTTGTCAGGGTGAACAGAGTTGATTAATGATACGACATAAGATGCAGCTAAAACACTGAAGGACACAGGAAGACATTTCCAGTTTTTCTCTCTGGCCTTTCTGGCTTTACTCTGAAAAACTCTTGATATTAGAGAGGAATGCTGTTAACTCTGTGGCTGAAGGTCCCTCAACTCTGGACCCAAAACAAAATGAGGATGCTGCCGCTCATTGGGTGTGACCACTCTCAGAGATCCCCCCGCCTTTTGCTTGAATTGAATTAAGTTGATTGTATTTGACCAAAGTTATAACTTTGAGTCTCACTTGTAATTTTTTTATTGAGTTTGTATGTAAGGAAACAATTTCAAAAAAAAAAACAACCTCTATTAGTAACAAGTGAATCAGAAGCTCTTGAAACGATTACAATGCACAAGTACTGAAAGAAAAGAAGCCCTTGAAACCCTGTTCTGAATTGTAAACAACTGCTAATTGACCTCTTTGAGACATTACATGTGAATAGACTGCAATTACTTAAACAATTGTTTCACAGTTTATTTGCTTTGATGAATGACATGTTATTGGTAAGTTCCATTTTCTTGATACAAAAATAAATATCAACAAATGTAACACTCCTATCTACTTCTCTACTAAACAGAGTATTAAGAAGATTATGAGTGTGATGAAGAATATGATAAAAAGCTGAGATATGAAGTGTTTTGCAGAGGAGCTTTTTTGTTGTCCCGACAATGAAAGGGAAGAATTTGGTTTCTGGCCTCATTCTGAGGACCTTGGCCGGTAACGCAGTAGAAAGAGAGAAAAGTCATTATCGTTACAGATAATAACTCCAGGGGCCATCCGTGTAAGGACAAATCCCAGAGGAAGGTACGCCTGCAGTATGCACATCATTATCAATATAGTCAACTCCCTTGTGAAATTCCACCCCCCCAACATAGAAAGGAAGTGGCGAGGCTAGATTTCAGTTTCATGATCTGTGGAGAATGTGCTCGGGATCCAGGAATACCAACTACACCAAGGGCAAATATGCAGTTATCAGAAGCGTCTACATAATTAAAGTATTCATTTCATGTAATTACTGCCTAATCCGCTGGGACACCAAGTGTTACATTATGAACTTCCTGATATTGAACAACCTGGGAAAGTGTTGCAGAGCTCAGTAATATTAGCTGGGTTTAGTCACTTGGTGGTGAGAGCATGACTTTTACCCCCGGTGTGTGTCACTGCCTGTCAGCTGTGTCAGCTTCCAAAGAAGAATTATCCTTCATAACAGGAGGAGAGGTTTCAGGACAGAGAGATTGTTTTATTTAGTCCAAATTCTACCTGAGAAATAGATTTTTAGAGAGCTATTTTATTATGTTAGGATCACCAGGTCAAAGTAAAAGCAAACCAGGCCTTTGAGAAACACCACTTTAGCCCAGAAACAATCTGGCTCTCGTCTGATGATGCATTAGCCTCTGAGGGCTAGGCCAATATTTCAGTGTCAGTGCAGACAGTGATTATTTGGTCTGAGACTTTGTGTTCTGAGTCAAACTTTTCTCCACACAAAACAAAGACTGGGATTTTCTTTTTGTAGGTGTTTTAGGTCCAGGCAACATGTTGGCTAATGTCTTCATATGAATGGACATAAATTAAAAGGTTAATTTCAAAATCTTCTGCTCTCCACACGGACAGTTTACCTGTGGGACACCAAACCCTACTCAAATGTGGTCAAACTACAAACAGAAACCAGAAGACGTCCGGCCCCAAAGTCTTATCCATTGCCCACAGATTCTGAATATTCACATGCAGAATCTAAAGTAACTATTTTATTGAAAGATTTATGACGTTAACCCGCCAGAGAAGAAATTTAAGTGGCAATGGGACGGAAATAAATCCTGTGCACCTAGAAGATGGCACAATATTTTACTATATGAAGATGATTACATTCTTACTTGATTAGGAACTGCTACCAACAGATGCATCATCTACCCAAAACCTAAAACAGAATAAACACAGCAGCTAAGTATGTTGCTGTTGGTTATCCAAAGCCACTTCTTCAGGTTGTCCACCCACCTCTTTCTGGTAGAACACAGAGAAATGGGTGTTTTTTGTTGTGACAGGCTGTGTTCCCACATCATTTATTTCCCCCAAATGTCTGAGAAAAGGGAAGACACCTGTAGCACACAACTAAATCATATAGACACCGGTCCAGTGAGAGGAATAACTGGATGTTGAGTCCATAATTCACACGAGATATCATAGTGCAGGAAAAAGGTGGACAAACCTGACTGCACATTGCACACAGCACACAAAGCCAGATCTAGCCCTCTGCATTGTACCTAATTCTTTTTGGACAAAAAGAAAACAAGGGGAATTCCAAAAATGTATTCGGCGAAAATAATTTTGCAGGGTATAAATGCAAATGTAACATTTTTGCAGACTTGAGTGTTTTTTACTTTGGACCATAGACATCTCAGTGACGAGTGCCATTGAGCCGAACACTCAAAACTGTTGACGCCCCGATGTCACAGCTGAAAGTGTTGTTATAATCAAAGAACTGTGAGAATGCTTATGTCTGTATTTATGAGTGCGCTGTCTGGATTGTGTGTGTGTGTGTGTGTGTGAGTAAGACAGAAACACTCATTGTCAGCTCTTCTTCCAGCAGTGGCAATGAGACCTATTGTATTGCCAACAAAGGCCTATCTTGTCATTGAATGTGCTGCTCTTATGACACAGAGGATGGTTTAGTCCTGAATTTCAACCAAACTCATGGAATGACTGTGAAAGAGAACGAGACAGCTGCCTTTTGATGTCCTATATTGTCATTTGCATAATCATTATCATTCAGAATGGGTTAAACTGAAAACATGAAAGGCAAAGACCTGCGCTCTCAACCACTTCAATGTTAGAGCCCAAACACTCTGTTTTCCTCACCATTCTATTTCAAAGAAATATACCACAATTTAACATGTAATTTATTCTTTTACTGTGTGATGAAAACACAATATGTGTGAAGATCATTATAATTTATGGTATTTTAGTTTTCAGAACAGTACAAGCCTCCTGCTGTGATAATGTGATTATCAGTGGGATATCTTTCCTTTATTCTACACCAAAAAAATCATTGTATAATGGTTGGGAAACTGTCAAATATATTGTTAATGATTTATGACAGCCATTGTGCAACTGGTTTTCTCTTTCGAATAATATCTAAAGCTACACTGGCCAATATTTTCATTTGAACTGAACTGTTTTGAATCACTCTTGCTGCTCTCTGCATCACGTCCAGTCATAGCGCTCACTGTTTTCACTGAAGACAGATCCCATGAATCCACTGCGTGTTACCGGCCCAGCACCAAACAAGAACCAGAGTGAGTGGCTATCAACTTAATGTGGTTAAATGAACAGCCTGATTTTGGACTGCTGGAATTCATTTGGTCCAAATGAAATGATTGGTCATGTTTATTAAAGTCAAGGGCCACAGACACCAGCTTCTTTTTCTTTTTATTAATATGTATTAATAGCTATTGGGAAATAAGGAGAATTTCAACAAATAAGATTATCCAAAAGACAGAGTGGGAGGACATTGCCTGGGTAAAGGTCAAGTGGACGATCTGGCTTAGCCCATTTACTTCAGGCTTGCAGTATACTCTGAACATATGTGAAATTTTTTTGCAAATTGAGGAAACCAATTTAAGGTCTCAGTAAATGTTCCTTTTCAAAATCCAGTTTATTGGAACAGAAAGCAAGTACAACAAAAGATTCATCATCATCCCCAAACAGAAAGAGGGTTTCAGAAACAAATGACCAACCCTACCTTTAAATACTGTCTTTCTAGCTAGCTAATCACTGGTAAATAGGGCTGGGCAATATAATGATAACAATAATTATCAGGATAATATTATTAATATAATAATTAATAAAATTATTAGAAGATTTGTGAAACCTTTATTAGGTTTAAGTTTTGTTTATGTTCACAAAGAAGAGTTCAAAACCATAATTCACAGTTTAAACTAAAGTAGTTGACAAACCCTGATCAATATCAACTGATGACAACAATTTTAATCATGATTAAATATTTAGACATGTTGCCCAGCCCTCGTGTTAAGCTACAACCACAAATCACTTGGGTTTTTGTGGTGAGGAAGGAACCTCCAGAGTTTTGTGTGTCGTCGCCAGGTCTGAAGTTAAGTTGATTGTTAGTAAGTATGACGGATAGTGTTGTCATGAGGAACCTTTTAATGGAGCTGTGCTGAGTAATGTAACAAATAATGAAAGGGATTGCATTTGCTTCAGTTAAATAATGCAACAGAAATCAAATGTACTTTACAATGATCTGGTATTAAGTCATCTTTTCTGGATGAGATGCTGAAATCCACAAATGAATCCGTTTTTATTTATAGATTGTATACAATTTTTCCAACATACTGTGTCTTGAGTCTTCCTCACTGAAGTCGCTGATGTGCACACAAAGAGTGATGCTGTATGTGGCTGTTAATGATTCATACCCTTTCTTCCTAATCAGGCTGAGGAACATATCAGAGGACGGAGACAAATCAGAGATGCTTTTTATATCCAGACCTTTCAATCAGGATCTGACCTGCCTGTAATAGGTGACACCCAAGTCTGGCTGTGTAATTTATGTGCTGCCTCAACAAATTGCTTCACAGGGGACCAGAGGGGAGTCTTTCCTTTTTCTGGTAGATGGAGTTCTGAGCTTTCTCATAGTTAAACTTCAAGCTGGTACCAGCCTTTACTCTACCTCCCCCACACGTAAAAGCTACATTTAAAAAGATGATCACATAAACGGGTTTTTCCATAAAGAGAAATACAGCTGGAAAGAGGCATAATGAGTCCGATTGTATGAAACCCCACCACCATTTGTCATATTATTGTGGCTGTTGGAGCTTTAATCATAAAATCTCTCTGAAATGTGTCTGTGGTGGCCCCTGCTATTGCCTTAAGTCACAAATTCTGTCTTATTATATCTATGAAATTTAATTTGCTTGCTGAGGCAACACATGTTTCTCCCTCTAACTGTCTCTTCGGGGAGAAGGGTCTTCATGTGTGAAGGAAGGGAGCAAACAGCTTTTTTCACCCATTCATATCTGACCACAGAAGACATGGTGTCACCATGTCTTCTGTGGTTTCTGGGACAATGACTTCTGAAATTGTTTATATGAAGGTCCAGTGTGTAAGATTTAGGTGAAAGGGATCTATTGGCAGATATTTAATGTAGAATAATCCTCATGATGTTTTCACTAGTTCGTTTCATCTAAATTATATGAATTGTAGTTTTCTTTATCCCAGAAAAGGCCCTTTATATTTAAATACTTTATATTTACATGGAGTGGCTCCTCTACAGAGGCCGCCATGTTTATTTACATTAGTCCAGACTGAACAAACTAAACACCTTTTGAGTTTTATGATAATTAAAGGCTACCACAGGTTCTTTTTCATGTTTGGAAGGAGAGGGTGAGGTGAGGGGTGTTCAGCTGCAACATGCAACTTCAACACTAGATATCACAAAATTCTACACACTAAACCTTTCAAGAGATAGTTTACAGAAAAATGAAAATTCATACATTATCTACTCACTACTATATGTCAGCTGATAATAATAACCCCATTTTTAAGTCGAATGCAACTGTCGGGGCTTGCAGACACTTGGATGACACCACACAAGCATAATGGAGGCGCGTTAAGTTTTTTCTGTTGTTTTATTACGTCTGAAGAAGGACTCACCATGGACTTCAAGAATTGATCCCCGTTACTTCACTTGTATTGGATTCTGCTGCAACAAAGTTTACCCCTGAAACTCAAGTGCTTTGCAGACTCAGTTCACCAACCCCCCATCTGCATAGTGGTGGGTAGATAATGAGTGAATTTAAATTTCTGGGTGAACAATATGAGCTGAATTGCAGAAAAACCTGTGAAGGTTAATGGAAGCACAAGCATAAAAGATTCAACTTTTGTTTGGCCAGGTAGCTTGTGTTTAGATCACTCCTGTTATTTATATTGTATATTAAAAGCTCAAGAGACTTTATTCTGGCACATACTGCAGTTGAGAGTAATAATTCTGTACATGGAATTTCAGTTTACTGGTACATTACAAGTAAAACTTTTCTGGTGCTACATAAAGTATATAATACATTAATATTCCCATCATGTTTTATGTGAACTAAGCCAGTACAGGCAGTGTCAAGTGGGACACAATATGCACTCCCCACCTTTGTGGGAGTGAGCAGTATGTGCTGTTCCAGTTTCAAAAGTAAGTAGGTAATGCATCATTTTTTTTTCACGAAAAGCTTTCCATGTGACAGTGTCTCTGCTATCTTGTCTGAGTAGCCACCCCCTGAGTATCAGTGAGGCATCTCTGGGCAGGTGTGAAAAGCACACTGGGAGAGGGAGATTTCCTCCAAGTGCTCATCCTGAAGCACACCAGCAGATCCTCAGACAGATCTCCTCTCCTGCGTCCTCCTCCATTAATCCACAGGTGACTGAGCCGCTGGGATCAAAAGTTTTATCAGCTAAATCCTTCTTTTTTTTTTTGGTTTACTAAACAACACTTACATTAAAAGCATTTATTCATCTAAAGACAATTATGAGCTACAGTGTAAGACAGTGCAGTAGATAACTTTAATGACCGTAATCGCAGGTACCTCAGTGACACTGAGTGAAAACCAGCAGAGTAACTATTCTCCAATACAGAGGAGCACATTGAAATGTCTATGTTCTTGGACAATCAGGCGTAAAGTCGCTCGATATCAGTCAAGATCAAGACCAACCCAGAACTAAAGACTGCCATGGGTAAAAAGGTAATAATCCTTACACACACAAGAACAAAGATCTGCAGTATGTTCGACAATCTACCACTCTGCAGCCCTAACTACACCCTACTGTTATCCAGCACTTCACTCAAGTGATGCAGCCCCCCCTCAAGAGCAAAAACCAGGAAGGTGTAGAAATGTCCAATGCTGTATATCCAAACCAGAAACCACAAGCATGAGGCATCCTGTGGAGAGACAGTTCTGTTGGCAAGGCGACAGCTTAAAATGAGTATTTATGGTGCTGTTGATTTAGGTGTTGGAACCTTTTTCTATCAGCACCATAAACTTTAAAGCTGCACCAATCAATACATTCATATTAAGCATAGATTGAATGTCTGCGATGTGAAACGGAAAACTTATAGAGACAAATCAAGTCAGAGAATAAAAACATGACTGCAGTTAAGCAAAAGTATATTGTTTCAGTTTTATGTCTGCAATTTTACTGTTCTGAGATTGGAAACCAAACTAGAGCAAAAAAGAAGCACAAGTCCTGGATTTCTATTTGTTAGGTGTCCAGGATACACAACTCCCTGAAGTGAACACTGATGTTTTTGATCATGTATGCGTGTCAGCAAACATTCTGTGTTGTCTATATGTTAAATATATTTTGTGGATTGACTGTTAGGTTGAACTGTAGGAACTTTAAAGTGAAGCTGTTTACAGACACAAGGAGGAGCTCAGCATGGAATGTAGGGCGCTAGTTTAAAAGCTTCAGCCTTCCTCTCTATCCCCTCCATCTGATCCTCCACAGAAACACGGACAGACACAGAAGCAAGGTATACTGTGAAACAGAAACCCCGGCGTGACAGAGGAGGGAACACCCAGGCTCATTAACAGCGGCCGCCTGGACTGATCCCAGTACTCATTCTGGGGAGTTAGAGCCAACTCGCTCTACTGCAGGGAAGAGAGAGACTTCTAAAGGGCATGGCCATCTGGTGCGAGCCTCGCTCATCTTTTTCTTAACTGCGTATGGGTGGGAGGCAGAGCCCAGACTCATCAAGCAGGCTGATAATCAGGTGCCACTGAAGCTCATTCGTGTAGTTCTGTATAGGGTCAATTGTGGCCGCTGGTGAAACGTGATGGAGTGTAATGAAAAAAACCCTGAGCTGATTGTTATGCAGGGTGGGTGTGCTCTGAAAACCACAATGTGGGTGAAATCTTTTTTTATGAACAAAGCAAAGCAGCCCGATGGTTTAAAGCAGCACGACTCTGTCAGACAGAAGTAGGACAGATGTTTAAGTAAGAATAAGTACAACCAAGTTTTTTTTCCACATGTCATTCAGTGTTCAGGAAATGTCAGCAGAATGCCGTGGGGACAGGTGAAAACTCAGTATCCAGTGTAGAGATGACATTCGTCCCCTAAGGACAAATGGCTGCCTATGAAAAATTGATATGGGGCAGAAAATAGACTTCCAGTCCAATATAGAGTAAGGGCGACCATGAGACTGGTAAAGCAGGAAGCCAAATTGCAACAGCACAATTTACCCAAATTAATTATCCACTGGGCAGGAGCCTGGTCTCAGTAACTAGGCACACGATTGCAAAGACACAAGGTTGGACTTGTTTAAGGGTACATCCAGAGGAAAACTAATGAGAACTGACACTCTGATTGATGGCAGTGTCCTGGAGCTATTTGTCTGCCGCCTGCATGTAGCTCTTTGCTGAAAATGTGTCTGGATAAAGCTTTCCCGGTATTAGCAATGCAAGAAGAATGAATGAGTGTAGCCAAAGGTGGAATGTTTTCCATGAAATTCAAGAATTGATGTTTGAGCTCTCTTAGAAACAGTAGACCCCCGTGACATACTTTCTACAGCGCATTGTGTCTTGAGTAAATCCTTGGAGTCCGAAGAAAATAATTACCTCTCCCAGACTCCATCGCATAATGTATATACATGAAGTGGCCTCAAAATGCTGTTGCAATAACCCCATTGCTTCTCAACTCAAGGGACCTCGTTCAACATGTTCACAAGTGAGAAGGAGCCTTAATAAGTCAGCCAGGAACCAGACTGCATGGAACACTGCTTCCGTGCTCAGGGCAGATACATAGATAATCAAGGCATGACAGTAGGTTTTACATTTCAAATAACCCTCGGTGCATTACCAGCAGTTATTTACAGTGTAAGCACTGCTCATTAATTTTTAAACAGGCCCTTAAGGTCTGGTTGACAGACAAAGCTGGCAAGCAAAAGCAGGGGGAACGAACTGTTGTTGTTTTTTGACTCACAATATGAAACATAGTAATGGCACCAAGCAAAGTGCAGCAGGATGCATTATTAATACTTTGATGATGCAATATGCAAAGGTCATGACCATTGTTCCGACACACACCCATCCATCACACGTGTCCCCATGTAGAATCACATACAATACTGGTGGAACATTTAAATTTGAGATATTAAGCAGATTGTAGAGATGAACGAATTTTACTCTTCAAATTGTGTATTGGTAATTGATTATCTGGAATTCTTTTAATTTTAAATTTTTTCCTGCAGTCTGTGCTCGTCTCTTCGGTGAAAGCCCAGAGGAGATGAAGAGACAGCCTGGCAGATGTCTTTTCTTGCCGTGAACCTGATGCCACTGGGAGTAGTGGGAGTCTCAGACGCTGCAAATGAGATCGCACAGCTGCCATGTTTCCGTCCGTGCTGGCGTCTTTGCGAACAACAGTCGGTTTTTGCAGTACAGGTGTGTCGTCCGCTCTGTTCTGCAGATGCAAGGATATGTGACAGTGCGTCCCTGGTAATCCTCCTGTCTGGCTTTCCCTGCAACAACTCTGTAATGTCATTACCCGCACTAGTCTCATTAATTCCCGTCATGGCCAGGTAGCCCAACGCTGCTGCTGTCACCACCTTGTAAGATCCTCCTGGTACACCACGGCAACCAGAGGCCTCTAAACAAAGCAGGGTGTGTGTGGGGGAAATGATGGCATTGATTAGGGTCGGACTGTCTCAAATGGTGAGAATTCACCTTGGGCTTGGCTTGTTGCTCCCCACAACTGAACACTTTTGTAATCTCTAATGGATAAACTGGAACACAGTTGCAGGATTGCCTGACCATCATTAACATACATATACACATACTTTCATGTTGTATTTGTTCATTGAGTGGCCCATTCAATGAATTATTAGTTAGCACTACACATGCGTGGCTGTTACTGACGTGACAAGGTCCATCATACTAATTAAACTAGATGGAGCTGTAGCTTGACCATGTTATGTGTTGTGTAATGAGGGTGCTAATGATGCTTTAAACGTGTTTATTGAAATGCCTGCTACTTAGCGCTCGGTTCATTCCTTATTACATGGCTTTGTGACTAACTTCAGTATTTATAAATGACAACATCTGTCATTGTGATTGCAAAGATGGAAGTCAATCAGCTGCTTTGCTGCTTTGGAACTCAATCAGCTGCTTTGCAAAGTGAAACACACGGGACTGCAGAATGGATGAGATAGATTTCTTTATAACAAATGTGAAGAAAGTGGTTTTTAGTGTGTCTTTGCACAGACAGCTGTGGCCAGATGTGTCATGTAATTTCATTACATTTGGTACACGTTCACTTGGACTGAACAATGAACTGATGAGATGTTGATCAAAGGTCAAGGTCACTGTGGCAATAAAATTCAGAAAATTACACAAGCAATCAGTGCCTCCATATCAAGTGCAGAATGTGTTGTGTCCATTCCAAAGCAACTCAAATAAGCCGTTTTCAGACATTACCTCCGGGTAAAATCCAGAGAATTGGCTGTGGAGTTTCCAACACAGTGGGAGTTTCTCTGCAGAGACACGTTCATAACAGCAACAATTCCACCATATTAAATAGGTGAGAGGTGGAGCAGCCGGGTTCTAGCAGACAGAGGCAGGAAACGTAGATCACGTGAATTTGCTTTCAGCACCCCAACACCGTCGTCAGCTCTTATCACCACAAACTCTCTCGACATCTCTGTTGATGTCTTCTACGTGTATTTATTGTATTTTATTTTTTGAATTGGTCACATCCCCTCTCAGGTGATCCTCAACATGGGCTCACCTGAGGGCTGTGTGCTCTGCCCCCTCCATCCTGGGTCTCATCAGAAACAATGAAAAGCTGGCCTACAGAGAGGGGGTGGCGTCACTGACGAGCTGGCGCAAGGAAAACAACCTCTCTCTCAATGTCAGCAAAACAAAGGAGATGATTGTGGTTTACAGAAGAGAGAAGGGAGATGGACACCACCACATCCACATTGGCAATGCTGTACCATCAAGAGCTTGCTGACACATCATCACAGCATCAGTCTGGTACAGGAACTGTTCTGCTCACAGCCGCAAATCACTGCAGAGTGGTAGAGGTGGCACAAAACATCATCGGGAAACAGTCTCCCGGCCAGCCAGGACATTTACCAACAGCGGTGTCTGCAGAAGGCACAAAACATTATCAAGGACGACAGCCATCCAGCACCCAGACTGCTGACTCTGGTACCATTTGGCTGAGGGGACAGGGGCACGGCTGCAAGCACCACCAGACTTAAGAACAGTTTCCACAGCTCATGACTAACAACTTTCTCCTTTCCTGCCTGTTTGCACTTCATTTGGAAAAATGTGAAACAACTTGAAATAACTATATATGCACATGTGCAATAACTATTCACACAAACTCCATATAGTTAAAGCTCTTACTTCATTTGCAAGAATGTCGCACTCCACCTTTGAATGTATACAGTTTTAGTCTTGTATTGTATTAAAAATTTTATAGTAAGCTCTTTCTACCTTGCATTTATTTTAATTATTGCCCTGCTGAGCCGACCGCTCTGTGGATCTTGCCTGCTGTGTACACTCATCAACTTCCCCTATGGACTTTATACTCAGAGTTCAGGCAGGTATAGTCCGTAGTAATTGCAGAATGTTCACACATGCACCTCCTCTGCAGAAAGTATGGAAGAACTGTGGCACAGTTTTATCCTATCAATCAGAAAAACGTGGGGGAGTCTATTCATTATCTGAATTATCTGAAATCCTCCAACTGATGCCTTGATATTCAATGACAAAAGTCTGCACTCAGCTCGATTATGTTAAATTAAGAACCACAAACCAAGCTAGAAATCTTGTTTTCATAGACTCAGGCGTCAGCTTTAACAGCCACGTTAACACAATTACGACGTCATCTTATTACCACCTTAAGAACATATCGAGGGTAAAATGACTTATGTCTCAGCAGGATTTGGAAAAGCTTGACTGACGACTAATATGAATGAGAAAAGCTGCAGCCTGATCTCCTGCTATACGTTATGAACCATACAGACCCCTCAGGTCATGTGGAACAGGTCTGCTTTCTGTCCCCAGAGTCCAAACTAAACATGGAGTAACAGCATTCAGTTTCCACGCTCCACACATGTGGAACAAGCTCCCAGAGAACTCTTGAATTTTTGAAATCAAGGCTGAAGACTTTCTTGTTTGCCAAGGCCTTCTGTTGAATCAAATGATAATACACCCATTCCTTACAATGCACTGTTATTTTCTCTTTTATTTCTTATTGAATTATTTTTATTTCCTTTTATTTGTTTTATTCTTTTTTGTTTTGTCGTGTGTTGCTCTTACAATTTGTCATGAGGCCTTTTATATTTTATGCAGATCATTTTGAATTGCCTTGTTATTGAACTGTGCAATACAAACATAATTGTGTCATTATACGCAAAATGTAATGCTTTTTAGCTAATTCTTTCTTGACATCGTATAAATTATATAAATGTGAAAAGAAGGGAGCTTAAACTGTAACTTGACTTGCAGAGGCATACAACCATGAACTGTAATATTTCATAATACATGCAACATGCAATAATACAATTTCAAGATGTCACGAGATCAACAATACCACTTCTCATGTCATCCATGACAAAATAATGTGACCCAAATGTCCAAGTGAGACGCTCTGCAGTTTCTACGGACTTTCTCCACCTGGCCTCCGTGTCTAAAGTCCATAGAAATCTGGTGGAAGTGGATGTGGGAACACTGCAATCGAGTAGGGGGGCTGATGGCGCTTCTAACAGGCGACAGATGCAAAACTGAAATAACGGTGTTGGGGTGCTGTAAACACGATACGTGATCCACGCAGCAGAGTTAATACTTCACTTCCTGTCTCTGTCTGCTGCACCCAGCTGCTCCACATCTCACCTGAATAACATTAGTTATAATTTATAATTTTCTTCTATGTCTCTTCCTTTCATTTTTAATTTACGAAATCTTTTCATTTCCATCCGAGAAGGAAGTAAACACAGCATCTGTTAATAATTACGAGCAAATGCTTCAGCCCTCTGCTCAAAATAAAATATATGTATGGGTAAGGGCACCACTTTTAGAATTATTAAAGAACTGGCAGCATTAGATCCATGTGCTAAGGGAAAGATCTCAGTGATATGTAGGAAATTGGTGTCTACAGAAACCTCATATTATAAAAGAATGGTGTCGACAGGCGATCTTCAGACAGGTATAACAGATTTTATGAGGATGACACTTCAGGAACTTTATCTATTACTAGTCGAATCAAACTGATCCAATATAACTGGCTTACAAAGCTGAATAACTTCAATGTTAATATATTCTATTTTATATTTTTTTTCATATTTTACATTTTCAAAAATGTTTTATAGAGAAAAGAGCACTTTTTCATTGTGACTTTTGAAGAAGGATAATTGCAAAATCTCCAACTTCATCCACAAAGTCCCTGATATCCCTCCACACCCACAGATTTTATTCTTTGTCTTTTACCACAAGTATTGGCCCGAATAACTCATTAGAGTAAGAGTAGAGTAAGTTCTTTTTAAATCAAAGAAAAATGGGCCTTATTGCTGGACACTTTGAACCTTGATTGATTTTAGCGT
Organism: Paralichthys olivaceus; assembly: GCF_024713975.1. Taxonomy (NCBI): domain Eukaryota; kingdom Metazoa; phylum Chordata; class Actinopteri; order Pleuronectiformes; family Paralichthyidae; genus Paralichthys; species Paralichthys olivaceus. The sequence continues at coordinate 24,262,263 of NC_091094.1, read as the reverse complement.
GTGATTTTCAACAAAATCTTGATCTTTTGCAATTTGCAAGATAAAATGTGAGGGTGATGCCAAACTTTTTATACTGGACACCGTACAAGCACCTAGAAAAACCCAATTTCATGTGAGACTTTTCTCCAGCTTTTAACAACATGCAGCCTCACATCCTGGTTGAGAGCTTCTTATTTGAATCTCCCTGACCAGCTTCTCATGCTGATTTTAAACTTTCTCAGTGAGAGAGTCCAGCAGGTTTTTGTGAATGGACAAATCCCACACAACTGTGTCCAACACAGGTTGACCTCGGGGTTGTGTGTTGTCACCCCTTTTATTTATCATGTACTCTGACAGCTGCAGGACTTTTTTAGGAGAGCAGTTTTCTTGTTAAGTTTTCTGATGACACTGTCCTCTTATCTTTACTTCTGGGTTCAGCGTCTCATCATGGTTTACCTGAGTTTGTTTAATGATGTGATGATAATTACCTTGACGTCAATGTATCAAAAACATGACAGAAGTCATGCACTGAAGAAAAAAAAAATAGTTTCATACACGGAGAAGTATTTATAAGATTGAAATCTTATAAATACACTCACATAACGTAACATAACACTGAGTCTACTGTCAAATGTGGACATCGGAGAATCAATATGATGAGAAGGCTGAACTCTTTCAATGTCAGTGAGTGGATTTCAAATAACTTTTATTATTCATTTATCAAAGGTCTTTTAACTTTTTCTTTAACTGTTTGTTCAATGGATTATCCATTAAAAGACAAGAACAGCTTGTATAGCATTGTCAAGGTCTGCTTAAGATCATTGGAGTCAGGCAAAGAGACGTATGTTCCCTCAGGGAGCATCAGGTGAAAAAGAAGGCAAAGAATATTATCAGCCAACCTGATCATGTTTTGTCTCAAGTCGCTGTTATCATGTACCTCCAAGGAGAACTTACCGATACCATAACCCTTTCATTCCTTCTGCTCTCAGGCTACTGAACTCAGACACTAGTCATTTTAAATTACATCTTTTGTGATTAAGCCTTTAACAAGATAACTCATGTAACAAATGTCTATTTATTATCTATTTATTTCAATTTATTTTACCTCCTTAATCTTTATCTTGATGTCCTCCACGACCTCTGTTTGTTTGTTGACCTGTGCTTTCGGACATGTAGCATATTGTTTGTGTGATTGTGAACGGGGTAAGCTGCAAATGATTTGCCCTTCGTGGGATCAATACATTTGTCTGGATCTGAATCAAAGTGCAGTAAAGATGCACCCAAAGGTGTCAAGACGAACTAACACAACTAAAGAGTAACTCTGAGCGTGAATACTAAAAGAGGAGGGGAGACAAGACACTGGTGAGACACATTAGATCAAGGGTGGGTGATCAGGAGAGCAGGGAACTCAAGAGGATCAGGAAGTGAAGTGACCTGAAACCAGACAAAATGTGAGCAGGAAACAGGAAACAAGACAACATGCAGAATAAAAAGATTACTAAAGTGGATATGTGACAGACACAACTTAAAAAGAATGTTCTTTCTTGAGGATCAAAGCGCATAATAATTCAACATAACACAGCATATTGAACTAGACACGAAGATGGGTGTGTTGTAAATGACTACTGATGATTTAGATACCTGTATATAAACACAGTGAGGGATATTCATGATTGGCAGAGTAAATAATGAATGCTAAACAGATTAAAAACAGAAGAAACAGTTGTCAGCCTTATTGTTACTGTGAAAAATGAAATATAAATTACAAATATAATATAAACATAGTGTGCATTAGTGCCTGATTGCCTGAGTGTTGTTGGAACCAATAGAAACAATCTGCAAAATTAAATGCAGAAAATGAATAAATAGTAATAACCTGGAATGTTTTTAAAAACGGTGAACACATCATTAGTTTGAAAACAAGGGAAGCTCATTTCTGGTTTGTGTCGCATTATATTTTCTGTGTGCCAGCAGCTCACCAACAGCTCCAAACCTGGAGTGTGCTAACAGAAAAGAGGGAAAACAACTGCATCATCAATTTGTACAAAACCTTCGGTTTTTTGACAACAAATCACTACCGTGTCTTGTGCATTCATAAGATCTCATTCTAGCCATCTCACTACCTTGGTGATGCCATGGAAATTCATTCAAAACCTCCAACACACAATTTCCATACTCACCTTCTGGTCATTTTTTATGTATGAATGAGTTATATGAGTATTTGACTTTGTCGTGCCATGTGCAAAGGTTCAGTCGGCATGATGTGATAGTAAGTGGTGTGGTTTCCCAGCCGGTCCCTGCATGTGCACACACTAAAAACAGTTTTTAGAGCAATTCCAATATCATATCCCAGGTGGCATCAGTGTCATCACCACCAAATCTCTGCAAAAATGCAATAGTCTTATGTCATGCATATGGTTTGAATGACAAATTTAAAACAACTGATGAACTAATGAACATTACAGAAAATATTTATTCATAAATGTATTTGGTCATACATTTGCTCATTGAGATTAGCTTTAGGGATCTTGAATCAATCTAGCATTGTATCTGAATTTTAATGATTGATGATTCACTCTAGCAACCTACAGTTTATAAAAGAAAAAGATGAACTGGTAAAAGTCAATGAGTTATTTATAGTGAATTTAGAAAATCACCCACAACACTGGTTTCAGGTAGAGCATACTGCAATTATCTAGTTTGAATTACTTCTGAAATCTCTCTGAAAACTTTACCAAAATGTCAAAGTGACATGACACTTATTTGAGGCACCATGCAAAGTCTTGGTTTCAGGAAACTGACTCATTACAGACACTCATCCGTTGGTGTTACTGTCAGGCTACTATCTTGAGCTTCGAGTCAAGATCTTATTATTGCACAGGAGAACAGATCCAATCAACACCTGACAGATTCATCCTTTATAATGTGATAATATTTGTTAACATGTGTTTAACCTGCATCCCTGGATTACACAACACTTCTATCTTTACCGCATTGCATCCTGAAGTAAAACCCCACTGGCGCCTTTAGAGTAAACCTATCAAACTATTAAATTCTATTTTATTTGTATGATTACAGCAAGGGTTGGGTGATGTCAAATTAATTGACGTATGCAGTGGAATATTGCCATAGACGAAACCATCAGGGAGTGGGGTCAGGTCGTCTTTTCTATTCTCAGACATACACATTGACACCAACTCTGCTGACGTCTCTGACCTGCTACACTTTAAACGTTGAATTGTTTGAAATGACGCCATAATATCAACACTGATCCCTAAATAACGATAGATACTTTTTATTCATTAATTCAGCCTGTACTGACTCCACTCCCTCTCTTCCTCTCTCTCTTCCGCTGACAAACAGACACACACACTCACACACAAACAGTGTGATCAGACACATGTGTAAACTCGGACTGGGTAAAAACAATAGAATTTATAGGCTTAAACAATGAAAGAAGAGCTGGAGGAGATCGTGGGATTCGCTCGGTTTGGCTCGATTTGGTTGGCAGTGCACGGTGTGAATGACACAGAGAGGACCAGTACATTACTGACAAGCCAGTAACAACTGTACAAAAATAAATAATTTACTGACAAAACATGTATGAAAAGACCCACAATGAACGATAAACAATGAACAATGTGGATTCATGAATTAAGTGGACTAATAAATCACTATAACCAAAATACTTATTTGCATAGGAAAGATTCAGTCCCAAGCTGTTTGATCCATATAAAGAGTTGATCACTGTATCTGTGATCATTATATGCGGGTTCCACAATTTTTTTCTATATTATTATTTGTATTATTATTATTACATATTCTAAAGAGAATATATCTATATTAGTGTAGACACTGAAATTATAGTCTGTGGGAGCAGGCTGCACCTCTCTTGGCTACATCTTGATGGCTGTCACGGTCCATCAGCCCAACCCTATCATCACAACATACATTTTTATGTCAACAACAATATTATATGCAGAAACCAGACAGAGCAAGCACTTGGTGACAGTGCAGAGAAGATACTCTGGCCATCTGCCTTGACCTGTGGGGTTGAGAGGAGAGGTGGAATGCAAGGGGCAGAAACAGAACGAGAGAAGAGAGGGGTGAAAGAAAAGCTAGACAAGGAACAGTCAATAGAACCTCAAAGTAAAAGTCCTGCAGTGATGGGGAAGAGGATTTAACATCAAACTTTTTGAAATGACATGCTATTAAACCAAATCAAACTGAGAGAAGCTAACAAACTCTGTTCAGCTGAGAGGAGCTGCAGATTTGGGTGGTATTTGATATCTGGGTTCTTCACAATGAGCGATCCCTTTAACATTATAGTCATTTGATCTTTTCATCTAAGACTATTGATCAGTGCAGCTTTAAAAACACCGGGCTAGTACCCGACACTGCCTAAAACGTATTTGATATAGTTGAGAAAACATATTGACAACAGACAATGCCAGGGTCAATGTGGCATCAATTTCACTGTGTGAGGTTGTACGCGAGGCTCTGTGCAGACACTCCGTACCTAACAATTTGTTGTGGGAGGGCATGAACTGTACTTGCACTCCCCCAAGCAGACTCCAAGCAGATCAGAAATAACTATGTGAGACAAACTCTGTGTCCATGGTGTCCTGAGCTGTCAATGGGTGTCCACCAAGGGAGCACAATTGAGGCCTTACTCTGCTGCTTCTAGGATTATGAGATTAGGTTTGAGATATTTGAGAATCTGCAGGGAGTGAATGGATGTGTGTGAGCCACGCAGCAGCAGACCCCATTGACCACCAGGGACTCTATCACCAAATATTTCTGAGCTGACATCACGAGTGCTGGGTAACGTTTTGCCAACGATATCAAGGTCAGAGATGCTCGTGTTTCAGGAGTACTGAGTGGAAGATCTGACAGATGTGCCGAGGGGCTACGCAGCGCTGGATTAATCTAACTGTGGTTTTCTCGCCGCTGGATGATACATCACAGTGGTGATTTCGAACTGAAGCTTTTTATTCTTGTTGTAAACATCTTACATCTTTCTTGGAAAAAAATGCTGTGCAGGTAGGAAGGTTTCAAATAGAAAGAACATAACAACCTTTTGCAAAACAAAGAAAAAGTGGACTTGTGTATGTACTGTATACACACACACAAGTAGATTTTTTCTTACTGTTCTTAGTGATCAAATGAAGATGCACAAGCTGCCCACTCTCCTATAAAGAAACGGGTTCATCAGAAGATCTGACGATCAGTTGTACTCTTTTCTTTTTTATGAGAGACAAGTTAAAAATACATTTCCTCCACAAAGAGCACACCAAGACTGGGCTCAGTGTGTGTTCAGGGTGACTGTCTTTGATCCGCTTTCCATTGTCCTTTGCCCTCTGCCATTTAAAAGAGGGTCAGAGATGACACATTAAAATGCAGGAAGCCACTGGGGCTTCTCAGCAGACACAGCTGAAATACAAAAATGGCATTATAAGTAAACTCTTCATAGAAACACAGTTTTTTTCAGGATAGAACCCATGTGGGTAAATGGAGCTCATGCTGCGATAACAGGCTACGTTTTCAGACATTCACAAGTTAGGAGACACTGGATAAGAAATATCTGCCTATGGATCACAAGTCCCATTTTGCAGATGACACAGGCAATAGCTTTCTCTGTTCTGTTTTCATCAAGTGGTTAAGGCTCACTTAAATGCGCAGAGCTAGAGTGTGAAAATTGTCAGCGAAAGCAAAATCCCACCTCACAGCAAATAAGGCGTTTCCCATTTCCCCAGTGTCAGTTGCATAAAGACAGTAAACAGCCCTGACAAATCTTTCTCTTTCACATTTCCCCCCCTCAAATTGACTGTCAACAGATCCTGGAAGAATTTCAATTTTGTGTCATTTTGTGGGCGAGCAATTTTAAGTTGAGACTCGGCCTAGAAGGCGAACGCGAAGATATCCACAGAGATTCGGAGAAAATGTTCTAACATTTCCAAGAAACTGAAAACCCACCATTAGAAGTTTTCGGAGAGGAGGGAAAGACCTCAGACATAGCTCAAAGACACGGTTACTGGACTGTTCAGTACTAAACGAAGGCTTTTTCTCAGGAGACCACTGAAGCCTTCCTACAATGCGATGCTGCAGAATTCTCTGCCTTAGCAGCCTTCAAGGTGCAGAAGATAAGAAAAATGAAAAAAGACACTGTGGGGAAGCTGAGCACTTGTTTTGTGAAGGTAGACATGCTCACTCCAAAGCATTGTTCATTAGGACAAAGGAACACCGTCTTTTCCTGTTGATTCCTCGTAAAGCTTTTCAAAGTGAATCTGTTCCTCCTCTTAAATTATTAAAAAACATTTCTGTTGAAGATTTTAAATATTTCACAAACTATTTGACAGAACTGACAACTGGAGAATTAAACAGGAGGGATTACTTTTAATATTAGCCGCGGTGCTACATTCAGATAAGCCTGTTTTTTCTGAGCAATGCTGTTAAGAGAAACAGTATAGCAGTAAAAACTTTAATTTCAATTCAATCACCAGACAAGAGCATTCATACTGTATAATCCTTACATTTATTGACATCATGTGTCTAAGTCTAGTGCAGCCCGAAATTGGCAAACCTAAAAAAAGTCACCATCTCAGTTCATTTTTAATTGATCGATATCAATGATCTCAAACCAAAGTGCCTCTGAATGCAATTGAATAAACCTTCAAATGATCAGATCGTCAAAATGTGAGACGTACACAGCACCAGACAAAATGTCTGGAAGCACTTTATCTGCAGAGGAAATTAATTTAACACTGAGAGCAGATTCAACAGCTACCCACATCAGAGGCAGCCATCTTGATGGTTAACAAAAACACTTCAGGCTCCTCTGTCAGTCATCGTATAAAACCTGCGCCATTTTAGATAAATGGTTGTGATTGGCCCGACCTATCTGAACAAGAGGGAGCCCAGACTAATCTGTAAGAGGGAATTGAATTCCAGGCTACATCTAATGACAAAATACAGGATATGTGCGTGGGAACTATGGTGTGGTAAAGGAGAGGCAAATATTGTGTACATAGGAAATTATAGTAAAGATGGTTCAAAGTGAGAAATGTTAGCTGCAGCTATTTGAGCAGTTTTTCATGGCAGATATTCATAGTTGCACACTGCAACTAATGATTTTACTATACTGACATGTATCAGTAAATCTGATTATTCATTTGATTAGTTACACTTTTTGGGGAAAATTGTACACAAAACCATGATAAATCCCACCGCTCGAAAACAAAAATCTATTCTTGACTGTAATAGAGAACCAAGGAATCCTAACAATATGCACAAGCTGGAACCTGTAGAATTTGGCCTTCCCTTATAAACAATTAATCAATTATTAATCTCTTTAAACAGATTCTGCTTGGAAATATGCAGAAGCTGGAGGTGAGGGACAAGATGTTGTGGCTGGAAGTCTTCTGGTTTCTGTTTCTAGTTTGACCAATCAAGTTTGAGCAGGCATTGGCTTGCAGACAGGGGTATGTAGAGATTAGCCAAAATGTTGTCTGGACCTAAAATGCATCACTGTGTGTGTATTGTGAGGAGAAACAGTTAACAACAGAAGTTAAAGTGGCCCAGATATCCACTGTCTACACCAGAAGCACCAGAATATTGAAAGATTGATTAATTACAAAATAGTTGAATAATGATTTTCTGTCAATTGTATTATATAATTTATTTTACTGGCCATAATTACAGCTCTAATTCAAACTGTTAAGGTAAAGATTTTTTTATTTTCTTTTGCACTGCGGAGGTTGGACAAGTGTGTGAGTGTGTGCGTGCGTGTCTATGTGTGCGTGTAGCTGTCTGACCCAAGGCAGGTTCTCTGAAGATACATGCTGGCAATTTATCTTTCTTCTTCTTATGGGGCACCAGCTCAGCATGAGCGCTCATATCAGTCACTTCAGGAGGACAAACAACTGATTTTATCCTTCAAGTTTCAAGACTTGAAGAAAGAAAGAGAGAGAACCGCAAGTGAGAGTTGGAGGGAGACTGACTTTGCCCAGTCAGAAAATACTGTTCAGCCATGCCTCACATTTTTATGTCACTCCTTTTGAAGCTCTGACTTCCAACATAAGACATGACGTTCCACCAAATTTATGAACTCAATACTTGTTCAAAGTGAGTCAACTCTGTATTACCCCTGGCTCACACAGCATTCCATGACAAGTGTTTGACTCTATTTCCCATTCTCCAGTGGCCTTTGTAATTAAATTTATTTTATCCAGCCTGCAGGCAATGATTATCTGGTGAATACACTGGTGTAATAGGCATTTTATAAATGCATCACTTTGTTTAATGCCTCATCTTGAAGCAATGATGCAGTTATTGTTATAATTGTGTTATTCTTGCAGAGATATGCCACATGTCATTAGATTTGATAGACTGTGGCTTGTATGTGAAAAACTATGATATGAAGAAACTGAAATATAAATTGCAAAATCAAAAAAAATCAAAAAACTCTTGTTATAGTATGTGAATAGCTTCTTCCCCATTGGGCAGGAGCTGGAGCTGGAATCACAGCTCTTCAATTTGAAATTTACTTCACAGAGGGTCTGGTGCTCCCTGCGTCGGGTACTGCACTTAGGGGAACGGACAGCAACTGTGTTACTAGCCGAGTTGACTTAAGCTTCCTGGCGAGCGTTTCATTTGGAGAGAGGCTGTGGTGGAGGGAACGCAGCGCTTCCTCACATTCCGATGTTTGATTTTGTATTACATGGTTTGCTTCAGTCAAACATCTGTTTTTCTGTTGGTCTGTTTTGACGAGACATACAATGGCAGAGGTCCTCTGAAACCTGTTGCTTAGCAACAATGGTTGCGGTCAAGTCACTACGTTTATCCAGGGTCTTTGTCAAACTTTGTCAGGCTGCTTCTGAGCCATTTTGCATTTTTGTACTTTCATTTTATTCACCACTCATTATTTTCTGTTTATAACTCTAATGACATCACCTATACACCTATCAGAATTATTTTGGTCTTTATTAGACTGCATGAACCAGATCAAAATTTCACATATATCTAAATATTCACAAATCTATATGTAAAATATATAATCAAACTTACCTACACACCCATAGAACAAATTTTAACCTGTAACAAAATATCAAGGCATCCTTTGTTATAAGCTTTGACAAATAACGGTTTCAGTAAAATATAAATTTTCCAGTTGTGACACAAAAGGACAAAGGTTGAACTGAGATATGGCTAAATTATGAAATTTAAATCTCATTTGGAGATACGTCTGGTTCATACTTTATGATTGTGATTCTTCTATGCTGAGCCTTAAAGGAGGGGAACTGAACTAAAGAGGCAGTGCGATAGATGTGGGTATACAAACTTATTTGCTTTTCTTTACTCGTGCTTTGTTTTTTCATCTACCTTGAGTTTAAAAGCTACAATGTGTAAGTTCTGCAAATCAAGCCTTTGAAAAGAGATTCAATAGTAAACTCATCCACTCATTGTCTCAGCTGATGTAGGAATGAAAATATACAATATGGCAAAAAAACGAGTGCGCAAGAGGGTTATATTTCAGAAGGGAGGCCAAAAACCAACTGTGTCTTCTAGCGTACAGTATGAAGTATGACGCCATCCTTATTGCACGTTCTCTACAGTTTCATCAAGCCATGAAGGAGATGAATGATGTGTGAGGAGGCCCTGTGGAAAGCTGGGCCGTGTGAAGCTATAGATGCTCCAGCTCTGTTTACTGTTCTTTGTAGTCACCAGGCCCACAGCAATTTGTCACAGCATTGGTGCGTCGGCATAAAGTATAGTACACAGCCCAAGCTGCTCTCTCATTCATCATATCGAAAGCTGGAGCAAGACTTTGGACTTTAATTAGTCAAAACTGAATATAGCCGTCGCGTTTTCCCAGTGTGATTGTCCTTTGTCATTTAAATGCGCGATTTCAAATGACCCACATTTCTGTCCCAGCTCTCTGTATGCACAGAAGAATGCACAGTGACACTAAATTATCATTTAAATGAGACATAGTCGTGGTATTTGTAACAATGTCATTATCTTCAAATATACCAGGCACAAAATTGCAGTGTGATGATTTTTCCTCAAACTATAATTTAAACAAATTAGCATGACACTGATACGAGTGTGGTGTAGTTTTAGTCAAGGCTGGAGTTTGACTGACTTGTTTGAGGAAAAAATGTTGGAACACGAGGAACAAAAATAAGCAGATACAAAAGAATTTCTACAGAGACGTTTTGTCTACCTGTAATTTCCTAACAGGCACATCTACTGTATATTGTTAAAGGTCCATATGACTGCCATTTTATCTTAATGTGAAAAGGCCAGTGGTTACACCACAGTCTTTTTTTAATTACACAGCGTCTTGTAAGTACACATCAGGTAAAACTGCAGGAAACATCAGCAGATGAATCATTGCTATGATGCCTAATTTAAGAGACATACATTTCTTCACAGAAATAGATCATGCTGAAGTGCAGGGACAATGTATTTTTTAAAAAAAAAATGTTTTTAGCCTATATGTACGTTGCTATCCTCCTGCAGCCATCGCAAGTTCTGGCAATACTCACGAGATCTCGAGAGAACTGCAGCAGTAACAAGGAGGAGAGCCACAACGGACATTTAGGCTAAAAACATAATGTAAATGAAGCCATTTCAAATTTAATTTGAATGTCGGGGCTTCAGGAGACTCGACACGACAGGAGCTGTACTTTACTTTTGAAGACGTGATCACCAGTTACTTCAATTGTATTGGATTTGGCTGAAACGCTATTTACCACTGACACTCCAAAAGTGTTTTGTGGACTCAAACACTTCACCCACCTCTCCATAGGCATAGTGGTGAGTAGATAATGAGTGAATTTTCATTTTTGGGTGAACTATCCCTTTAATAAAATTAACTTTGGTGTGATAAAGCAGTAAGGGTACAGTAATGCATAAAAGAACAGGTTATGATAAACAGATGAGAGATTAAAAGAGCATAAAAAGGCCCAGATAGTCAATTTAATAGCAAAAGTATATAAGATTTACACTTGTGAAATGATGTCATTAAGCTTTTCCTGCTGTAATAAAGGTCTGGATTGAAAACAGAAGCAAAAATGTAAATGCCGGAAACATCTCCCAGGAATTTTAAGGATATAATATTATAGCTAAAATCCAATCACATCTAGTACAGATGGAGATCTCCGAAGGGAAAAACTGTCCATGGACAGATAAAATAGGTAGTAATGACAATCTGAGCATATTCATTAGACTTTCCCTAAAACTAAGATGAAAGAAATCCTAAAAGCTCCTTTCTGTCCTTTGATAGTACACTGTTAAATTGCATGGCCATCATAAGGCTCTATTTTAATTAGTGAACGGTCCAAAACACTTGCTGCAAATGCATTTTAGAGCATTTCTGATAGTTTAACCACAGAAAAAAAAGGTTACAGTGCCAGTCGCATGATTCAAAATGTTTGAGATGGATAAACTGTAATAAATGAGTGTGTGTGAGTGCCTCTTCCCACTGATTTAACGCAATAATTTGCCATTGCCCTAAAATCATAATCTGGCAACACTGCGTTTGATCACACCTCATTTTAAGACCAACATGCTGACAGGTGTTTAGATGGCTGCAACTACCTATGTGGTATAAACTATGGGAAAATAACAACTGCGTATGTCTGACACCCACAAAGACACCTGTTGCCCATGCCCATGGAGTAACTTTGCATTAAATGTAAATCCCTTTTTCTACTGGTCCAAAAACCCACTAACCCCCACTAACATTGGGCTTGTCTAAATGGAAATGGATAGGAATTCATTCCAGGGTCAAATGACTCTGCAGCAGACAGGTTTTTATCAGCTTCTGCTCCAATCGGCTATTAACAAAACATAACTTCTAGGTAAACGCACTTATTATTTCTTTATTTTTGCAGTCTAGACATTTCAGGTGGCAAGTGAATTGTGAGAACTTCTATTTCCAGCATATTCTTGATGTCAAACATGACTCAGCTGGGAAAGAAATACACAGACAAACTCCTCAACTGGCAACTACATTTTTGTGAAAAAGAAGCTTAAACCAGGCAGCCTTGATCCTTACAAATGTAAGAAAAGTCTGCATTATGTAATCACCTTTCTATACAGTGTTGCTGTTGTTAGTGACGGAGTCCACCATGCTAACTCATGGGATTCACAGGAAACAATGCAGCATAGAATGTAGTGATAGTTGTTATTGTTACAGTTTCAACTGTCAAGCAAAGTGAATCAGGCCTGTGCCTGAAAATCGAATGAATGTTCTACCAAAGTTAGAAATGTTAAAGATCTTTTCGGATATTTCATTTGAGGTATTGGTACCCCTCTGCCTCTCTCTGCAGCTCCAGACAGAACAGTCAGTGTCATATTCATCTCAGAGAGGAAAAGCACTTATTCTGTACAAAGAAGCCTCTGATGCTTGTTGTCTACATTTATTTTCCAGAACACTTGTAAATCCAATACTCAATTTTCATGGCAAATTAAAAAATAGTTTACGAGGATCAAAGATAAGTGTCTAACTTCAGCAGGAGAATGCCATGTGCTCCCCCAGCAGGTACTCACAGAGCCTGCTGTGTCATTGGGACTGCACAGGCATCACCTTTTTAGATATTAGTAAGCCTTTAATATGATTTGGCATCTCCATTATGATGTTTTGTTTCAAATGACTCCCGTGTAAACCTGCATATATAAAAAACAAACACAAATTCTTGATCTCATAACAAACATATTAGTCATTGCTTACGTCTTTTGCTGTTTTGTCGATTCAAATACCATCTGGGTAAACACAGTTCCTGCAGCCCATCTGCTGGCTACGCTTCAGTTTCTTGTTAATTTTAAAGACAACCACAGCGCACATTGCTTACAGCTTGACAGGTGGGAAAGGTATGAAGTTGGCGGGGTGCCACAACATCACAGCCTCCAGGTCAGATTTTTCTTCAGGGCACTAGCCTTCAGTATGTTACAGCGGATGGGAGCCTTTGGACATTAATGACAATCAACATGATCTGTGTCAAAGGTAACCAACCACATGAGACATTTCACAATGGCACAGTGAGGTGTCAAAGTGTAAACTAAATGAATAAAATCCCAACTAAATCTAAAAGGATGTTATTTACACTTTGTCTCACTGTAAACAGTTAAATCAGCAATGACTCCACCATCTATTATACTTTGAAATTTCCTTTGTATTGTCTCTGCTAAGAACAGGACCATAAAGATTTATTTTCAATTAAAGATGATCACACTGTGCACATACTGTAAATACTTTGAATATATACATTTGTCAACACATTGACAAACAGCAGTTTTGATACAGGTCATTAAAACATATCGCATGTGTCGGATTTTTGAAAAGTTAATGAATATTGCAGTATTTATCAACATGTAGTATTTATGACCTACACTGCTGCCAGCAACCAGAGGGCGATCAAGACCCTTTGGCTACACTTTTAGAGGAGTAGACCATCTATATTGCTCGTAGTTGGGCTGGGGGGGTGGTATTTATTTTTCAACTCATCACCTCTCAGACCAGTGAATCTTGAAGACTTTGTGGTTCGCAGGCAGAGGCTCAGTAATGATGACTGGTCAGCTGCACAGACTTTGACAAATAAAAAGCATTTGTATCGGGTCTTAATGAAATACTCGGTGACAAAAAACTGGTCTTTGCTGGCTCAGCAAACATGAGATGATAAAAGGATGGCTGATGCACATTTGATTGTGAAATCTCTGCTATAAAGGACAGAATAAAGTGCCTCTAAATCAACCGTAAAATTGCTGATCGTAATCCTGTGTACGCCAGTGAATATGTTAAATGACTATCGTCGCCATCGCCTCCTCTTCCTGCCTGACCCGTGTCACATATCATTACCTCATCAATGAGATGGAGCTTCATCTTTCTTGGAGGAAAGTGTTTTATTTGATTTTCATCAACAAAAAAAAGTAATGGAAATCAGGGTGCAATTTAAAAGAAATTAAATGGAGAGGTATGAAACATAATAATTTAAGAAGACACAGCCTAAGAGCTACTTCAGCTATTAAAGCAAGATTCATAGATAAATTATTAATTTCCGAATGTTTAGAACAATATTTTTACTCTTGTGCTTTGCACTGTGCTCATTCAAGACTAGGGATATAATGAGATCATAGACAACAAAACACATTTAGCATGCTTACAAACAACTCATTTCAAATATCCCCAGTATTGTCAGATGTGAAATAAGTATAAGTATCATAAGTATAATAGGTCTCAGACATATCTTCTCTGACATCAGTAACAATTGGGCTAAATTTGTGAGGTAAATCTGTGCTTGAACATTCTCTGGACACAAAAATAAACACAAAGCCTCAGATTGATTTATGGACTCAGATCAAGTTAAGATATGTGAGCTCTGCAGAAGAAAGAAAAAAAAAACAGTGGCAGCAGGATTCCGGTCAGTTAGACACTGAAATCAGATAATCTCCTCCAACATCAGATAAGCGTCACCTGTTCGCTTCTCTCATCTCCTCTCATGTAGAGGAGATCAATGTCAACGAGGTCATCATTCCTGAAAATAATCTCTGCTAAGGCACCTGCCGCTGTATTGTGCCTCCTGGTTGAAATGCTTGAGGTTAAAAGACGAGGCCACGTGTGGTCAATATGTACAGCTGCAGGAAAAGAAAAATTCAATGCAACTGATCTCAAGGGGACACAAAGGGAGTCCAGTAAAGTGAATTCATGCAAACATTAAGTAGCTGAGAATATTTTATTATTTTATTATTTTCTATTTACAGGGTTATTCCAGCCTGACAACAAAGAATAACTAATACTTAATATTGCCTGTAATTGTTGTTAGTCATATAGATAGTATTTCTTTTATTTTCCCAGATTTGACATAACTTTATCTTAAATCTTCTTTTCTTCATAATGTGGTAGATGAGGGACACCTGAGAAAATGATAAAAATCAATGGCATAACTTTTTTCCATAAACTTTGTTCCTATGTTTATCCTGATAATCCACAGACCATGCCGTAACCAGGTTTCTGTTGAGCGTTTCTATCTGAGAAATATCACCAATTAAAATACACCAGTATCAGAAAACCCAAACAACTCCAAATCCTAGTGCCAGCCATTTCTGCTACACAGCACAGATCTCCTCTTTATTTAAAGCGTATTAATATTTAATATATATCGTGTCTTAATTGCCCCAAAATCCACACTGCAAGTCGGTGGGTCCCTGACACATGCCAAGCGTGGAACCAATACAATGACCAGTTCTGGAGATATGAAATGAATTTAGTTCAAATATAGACCATCTGCACTGGACTTGTTTGAAAGTTCATTCACACACAGACAATTGTTCATTGTCGTTATCATCATCATCATCATAGTGACTCAAAGGGGATTCCAGATTCTATGATTTAACGAGCAGTGGCACAGCAACATTACAGTGCAGTTGGAAAAGTCCCTCTCCTCAGAGACTGTATGCATGTCTCTGTCCAGTATCATCCTCTAATGCACCAAGTGTGTGAAATCAACTTCTGTAGAGTATGACAGCATCTGTCTAGCATCTCCATGACTTCCAAAGAGATCATTCTAAACCATATCCTCTTGACTTCTGTCAGAGCACAGTGCTGCTATGAGGGCAGGTTGTCGGGAGCAGCACTATTAATATTGATATAGGTGTTTCAGGTCTTTGACAGCCTCGATACTGACAGTACTAAATTTGTTATGTTTTTGTCTGCTGATTCACAGCAGGATTGAGGTTCTGTGGTTTATAATTCTTCTTTGTACTCAAACTCACCTACAAACAGAGAAGAAGAGGTCATCTTATTCTACATTTTTAAAGGCTTTGATTATGCTGGTGACATAATCTCATAAATGAACAGGTAGCATTTATCAGACTGACCTAAGCAATTTACATAAAGTTTGTCCAATTGAGGGTCAGTGACTCAGAAACTGTTGAGGGACATTGCAGCTTCCTATTATCACACTGTTTGCGACAAGTAAGTTAGTCACTGGCTTGCAGGCATGACGCACCCACAGCAACAAGCTAAAAATGGTGGAGCTGATGGCGCACAGTATGTTCACTGACTCACAGACAAATGATGTCCTGCTGGCAGTGACATCAGATCATACAACTATTTATGTGAAGCAGCAGCACAGAGTGCAGCCGAGTGCATACTCGATTTCAGCTTGTCCAGTTCAAACCCAGTAGAAAAACTGGTTAAAACAGAGGTTTCTGTGGTAGTGGTGCAGCAGTCTAGCACTGGTTGCATAAAATTTAACCAGGAGATCAGCCATCATCACTCCTGTTCGAGAGTGTAGATGGACCAGATCCTCCCACTGAGGCACAGGGTCAATTACCTGTGCAAGATGAGGAAACAACCTCAGTGCACCGCAGGAGCTTCCTACAGCCTCCAGCAGGTGAGTGAAGATATATGATAACGACACTGAATTAATATTAAAACCCAAAAATTGCTCATTGCGTCATATAAAAATGTCCAAGATGTCTTTTAGACATTTTACGCACGTCCCCCCTGAGTTCAGAGTATATTCAGACGTATTTGGTATCTCAATAAAACCTTGGCATCATGTCTAGAATTTCTAATAACGTTATGTGAATTTGAACAATGCCTGTATGCTCAACATGCATTTGTGATGATAGCCATGCCTCTGGCCATGGCAGAATTATACAAGACATTGGAGGAGGAGATCCCGTGCATGACAAATTTTGGGTGAGAAAGAGAAAAATAGGATTTTGATATTTATGTCGGGCGTGAACAATAAAGCCAGAGCAGCATGTTAATGTCAGAAGAAAAGATGCTGATGCCTGCGGACATTTTATTGTCAAACAGAACAAGGACAGCAAGTGAGTTTTAACAACCAAAAATCTCACCTGAAGTGAAATTGTAGTCTGTTGATCAATATCCTCCCTCTGTTCTCTGCAGATTTATTATGGCTAGTTGAGGGTATGCTTCAGCAAAGTATAAAATCTCGTTTAATTTTTATTTGCTTGCTGTTTTCTCCACTCTCTTTTCGTGTTGAAGGTCAGAGGCATCAGAGCCTAAATTACTGTGACTGTGCACCGAGGCTGATCCTCTTAAAGTTGGAGGGTATTTCAAAGTGCCGTGTTAGGAGCTCGACTCAGAGCTTATCCTGCAGTAACTGGTGTGAAAAATGTAGACCAAATCTTTAAAAGACCTGTTCCTGCCTCTGAAGGCCCACAAAGTCTCCCCCCCGGAGAGGTGGCCCATGCAGATGGCTGGCGGTGCAGGTGGAGCTGCAGCAGATAAGCAAGTCCACACCTGACTGGATGGAGCGGAGGAGCCTGCTCGCAGACGCTGCAGCAAAGTAGGTGGGGAGGACCACGGCGAGGCTAAGCCCACCCAAGCCAGAGAGTCATTAGTCTTGGCCTGAGCTGGGACCAGGGCCCAGGGGAAACACTTTGCCTCATACCAAGTCGTGTCAGAAATAGGCTTTGTCTGATTTATTACACTGCTGCAGGTTTTTTTTCAGGATCACATACATTAGTAAAATTAACTACATCCTATATTCAGGAGAAAGAGTGGACCCCATGTGAGAGATGCGATATTGGACTGATTTCTTGTTCAATTAGACAAAGACTGTTTTGCACAAATCACTATTTTAAGGGATTAGTAATTCACCCTGGGTTACCTTAACATTTCATGCTTCATTCTGAGGAAATCAGCAGTCGTCTTTCCTCATCTTCTTGTGCAGCTTTGAACATAAAATCTAACACAGATGGAATATCATTACACCATGCTTTTACCCAGTAGTCCTTCCAGCATTGCTACCATAGACTAAGCACCCGACATGTTCTAAACAAGCTATCTGCATCACACTTCACTGGATGGCCAGTAAATTGAACAGCTAATGCCCTGGAAAGCTTATGCTAACAGCTCTGGTATATTAACATATGTATCACCGCACACTTACATTGAGGAGACTATTTGTCCTTTGTAGAGGACGTTGTATTCAGGGTAATAATTGTCAAACCTGCATACAGTGAACCAGGATTTGCAAGGAGCCATTTGGACGATAAAGAAAATTTGTTCGGTGCCCTCAACAGCACTTCAATAAATAATACAAGCAGCTCTGAAATTGCATTGTTATTGAATACAAGCTTGGGGCAATTCCTGGGTTACCCTTTTACCCCGTTTATCAGTTCACATTACACACATTCAAGCAGTATTTACAGAGGAGGAGCTTTATGGGGTTTAATCGTCATTTGAACTTTTGCCTCTCTGTAATTATCCACTAATCTACCCATTATATTTAATAAGTGCTGCCACAGTGGTTTTATGTTTTCAAGTGATTCTACCGTTGCACGTGGTGATACTTAACACTGTGTGTGTATCGTATTCGTCACCACATTAACTCTGTCACGTGTCTTCCTCTCAGTGAGCACTGCTTTTATTGCATAAAAACAATTAAGTATCCCTTCTTGTATTTTAAGGAGAGAATTAGAACCATCAAGTTAAAAGGATGACAAAAGGGTTAGGGTGTCTGTGTAATTTGAAAGGTGGTACTCATAGTCATAAAGCCAAAAGACAGTGTTTTAGCTTCCTTTAGTATGTAGTTTTGATTTTTGATGAACCCAGTGTTTACCAGTACAGACATTATAGCTGATGAACACAGGGCAATAATACACAGCTGAAGAACCAGATATTTCCCTCTGGAGATGGTTTGGACCAAAATGAAGCAACTAGGAGGATGGATAGAGGTCTTGAGCTCATCAGGTGGCAAAAAACACCATGCTCATGCTAATATTGCCATCTATCTGATAGGATACATAGGCCACTGTTTACCGAAAGATTGACCATGTCACCTCAATTTGTTTTTCTCCCTCTGGGCTTCTGTCTTGTTTGTTCTCCCAAAACATTAATCAATAAAGCTTTAAGGTTGGACTGTAACATTTTCTAAAGAAAAAATAAATCCAGTGAATGCAGATGAAAAGTTGAACTTGTAAGCAGTAGGCTACATTTCTTTTTGTTCGTCAGAGTAGTGCAGATCTGGGCATGAACACGTGACTGCTGAGGTCAAACATGGAGCCACCTGGATCTAAAGAGGCTGGTTATTCACTCTCTGACCTGGCAGTGTTGGGCTGCGTCCAGAGAGAAGCAGAGCTCTCTGAGTTGTCTAATATAGGCCCATCTGCCGGCCTCCCCTGGGTCCCCTGCTACCTTTGCCCCACCATGTGTTTCCCCTCGTAGCCTACATTCCCAAATCGTTTGCAGCCGAGCCCACTTTGGGCATCTGTCTGTGCTAGATACGTCAGTCTGTGCTGGCCCTCTCACAAAATACTGAGAGGAGTCTTGCACTCCAGGCTCCCAACACCTCTCTAGTAAATTATCTCCTCCCCAGAAAGAAAGCAGTGTGTTGCCTGAGAGTTTGGATTAAACAACATCAAGCTCTGAGCCCAGACGGTTGACATTGCTGTGTAATCATCATTACCCTCACAACTGCCTCTCAAGTAAGGTCACAAGGAAGTCAGCACTCAAGTATCATACGTTAAAATCTATGTAAAAGCTTGAGTTATCAAACTGCTCCGCAGCTGAAGAAGTGTGTTAGTGCCTGTTTAACTGCACATAAAAAGCAGCTTGACTATGACCCTTGAAACTAAAGATCTGTTTGCTACAATGGTGATCTCTTAAAGGTTACATACTGTATATACACACACACAAAAATCATTGCCCACTAGATGCCGCACAAGCACCAATATTTTGGACCAAAACAAATACTTGCTCACACCTCCCTTCCAGGTGTTGTCTACAATTTGTGAAGCTTAATGAAAGTGGCCTTTGACACAAACAGAAGTACAACCCCATAAAGTTACCCTGTGTACAGGAGATGAGACAAAGACAGTCCAGGAAGCTACTGCACTGACTGGCAAAATAGATCCATTGCAGGTCAAAGCAAGAATACATGCATGTTTGAAACTTGATTCAGGGCTCTCAGCATGCACGTATGGCGGCTGACAGCTAACAGTTAGCATGGCATGAGGAATCCAGGTCCAGGCAATCAAAGTAGTTTGAAAATGTAATGTTATTTCAATGGGCTTGAAGCTTAAAAGTACACCAACACATATCGGCGTATGTCTTTATCAGGGTGTACTACGAGAGAGACAAAGTAATTATTTGCAGACACTAGGTGTGCAGGGTGAAAACCTGCAGTAGTTTACCTGGCCTCTAGGGGTATTCCACAATAAATATAATATAGAAAATGGATAAGACAAGGTCCTCCCACATTTAAGTTTTTTTCTTGGCCTCTAGGGGCATGACACAATGAACACAATAAAAAAAATGGAGGAAGTCCGCTGCTGGCCATCATGAACATCATTGCTGTTAAGAATGGTGCAGAAAGAGCAGTTAGGTGAACATTATATCAAACAATACTACTAATGCACGCAAGTGATAGAAAATAGTTTTTACAATGAGGACGTGTTTGAAGAGAAAAGAACCTCACAGAATGATCAACTATGTGATCTATAATAAAAAAGACGAGAGGTCCAAGTCCTCATTGAGACCAGGGTAACTGGTGCCTTTAAGGACATGGATCCGGTATGCCTCCAGATGAGCGTATTTCCATTTGTGCAGACAGAGCTGACCTGGTGTGTAATCAGAATGGTTCAGACCCTCCTGGACAGAGGGCGTCCTTGTAGAGCTCAGCATTAAAACACACTGTGTTGCTGATGGGGAGACAAATCAAAGAAAATTGTGGCTCTGATTAAATGATGATGATAACAAGTTTCAGTGGCTGTTTTCATGGTAAAAGGTTAGTGTTTAGCTGCTTGTGGTCTTTACTAACTAGTTCAACCAATTAAAAAAGGTATTGTTCCATACTAAATATGGAATAAATATTTAGTGTATTGAATATTTGAAATAAGAAGAAAACTAATAAACCCAACCATTTGTTCCATGACACACCTCCTGACTCCCTCACAATGGTGGACCACTCTCATTTGAGTAGTCCCACTCTGTAAAGTGATTTCTGAAATGAGCTGTTCTGTTTGGTACTTTCTATTTTTGAGTAAGTACAATTCCTTAATGGCTGCCAGAGTCTGAAAGGTTTCTGGTCAGCAGATCACCCGATCGTTCCAAAATGTAAAGTTGTCAGCTCAACAAATACTCAACGAATATTGTTGAATACAGTTAGTAGTGCTTTCCATAAGTGAGGTTGTATTTTCCTTATCATTAGCACCTGAAATACATAGTTGCTGCCAAAAGATTTCCAGTGAACGTACCTAAATGGACTTTATTTCTTAAAACGTATAAACTATTAAAGTATGAAAGTGACTTAATCCTACAGTTGAGTATGAATGAAAATTAAGTGTATATTGCATGGGGCCTGCATTCCAACATGCATATTACTGTTTTTCATTTATGTGCAGGGGTAACTGATGTCTGTAGAGGTGAGATGATTGGTATTACACTTCACCTGAGAATTACAGCAGCCCGACAGGCTCCATGATTTAGTTCCACAGATGTTCCTCAATGCCACATGTATATTCAGCACCCCCCAAATAAGAAGAGGTATTAAAAAAAGTTTTACCACATTTCTTTTGCCTCTTTTTTATCAAAAAGTTGCTGCTCACAGGGAAAAATGTGTTGATGAATGAAGCTCTCATATAAAGTGAGTTGCTGACAGCTCTGGAGACCTGGGGGACCAATTCATTTGCAGCCGCAAGTGCGATACGTTGAGATCAGTCCCTCAGATGTCCCACATGCCTGAGCACTTTGAAAGAGTCACAGGCCTGCGTCTGGCACCGGAAATTCTGCAGCACTCCAAAAATGAATCGGTGCTTCAGAGCACGGAGCCCTCACTGCCGTTGTAGCTCAAATTTCTCATTACCTGACTGTATGAATCACACACCCACTGCCTTAATTTCCCCTTATAATTTCTGATGTGAACTGCGGTACGCCCATAAGAGACCTCAGTTCTCTGTCTATTGAAGAAACAGATTGCAATATCTCCTGCTTTATCGAGGAATATGAAGTCATCTGGCATGAGGCAACAGCATGCAGACGTTTTATCACTCCGACACTGTGAAATGATAATTGGATCCACTGGTTTCCTTTGCTTTTGTGATGTCGGCCTTAAGGCACTTTTAGCCGACATGGGAAGAAATTCATACGGCAGGGGAAGGAGCCCATTTCTCCTCTTTACTTAATGCAGCTTTTTTTTTCAGTGACGGACCTTTGAGGCAAATCTGTCGTTCATTTGAGTTCTGTATTATTTGCAACTCTGATTTACATGAAATACTGTTGGAGCGCTTTGTCTGAGAAAAGGCTCTCTCGTGTCACTGGAGCTATTAAAAGTCCACCTTGTGCTTTGAGTCATTGACACTCCCCCCCCTCGATTCATCGCTTCATCAAATGGCGAGGCCTGTTGAAACACTCGCTCATATTGCCTGCTGTGACTTCCATTAGAGGTACACGCAAAGGGGATTTTTTTTTTCAAGTCTTTGACTTTGCTATTAGCAAGAACTGGTACTGGAATTAAATATAGGGTACAATGCTGGTTAAATATACTGCATGGGATTAATACAAGGCTTTCACACACATGACACACAATTTGTTCAGATGTATTTGAATCCCATCACAGGAGGTTTAACACTTGACAAACTTCTGCTCATTTGTTGTTTTAAAGAGTGAGGCAGTAAAATGATATTAAGTTGACACTCTTACCTTTGTTGGTTATTTTTCCGTCAACATTGTAGAACACAAGACTGTAACACTTCCACATGCCGCTTCTCAGATTCTCCGGTGTCATGATTGTCTGCTCAGGGTGGGCTTGATGGGTAGTGTCCTGCATTTTCATAGCAAAACAATGAATTATTACTGGCTTACTTTACTGATGGGTCAAGAGGGCATACAATGGGTCAAGCTGAAAATGAGCACCCTCTACTGAGACACAAGAAAAACTGCTATCGGTCATTGGGTCAGATATGAACTCCCTTCTAATTAAAAGTGACAGCCCGAACGTTCATATTTTTATATAAACAATAAAAACACATATAGGGATGGCAATAAGAAAGATTATATTCAATGACACGGTTGGGTGTGTATGTCTGAAATATCCTGCTGGTGCCATATTATTGTTTATATTGGTGAAAACATTATATAAACACTTTGGTGAAATAACCTCAGTTTGCAAATACTTTAATAATATTGATGATTTTGGTCACTATAATTGTGATACAGAACTTTCACAGAGTCTCATCTCTTCATTGATGTCCAACAGCCAGCATTTGATTGTTTCCAATCTTTGTTACATCCCTTGTTTGCTAACACAGACACTTACTTCAGTAATTCACCAGCAACACAAACATAGATAAAAAAGTTGCTCACGTGTTAAGAATCTTTGCTGACAGCAGAGTGCAGCTAGATGTTTAGCAACGTAGCAGTTTGCAATCCAGAAATGTAAGCAATGCTTCAAAAACACGTTGACAACACACAAAAACAGCCTAACAGACACATGTCAGCGTTTGAAAGAGCAAAGACATTTCATACCTGCAGAGGAGATGTGAATAAAGATGTCCGGACAGGTGCTTCTTCTTGGGTAACATCATGACAATAAAAGTCCAGGGCTTCCTCTACTGACCTCTGCAGTCATGACTAATCAACCACAGGCCCCATCTTTTCAAAAAAGACTCAACAAGTAGATCATGGATTATTTCCTCTGGCACGCACATTCATTTGTCCTTCTAATACTTCTTTTAAATCCTGTTAATGTTTCAACCTCTTTCAAGTGTTTAAACTGACCTAACCTCCTGCACAAGGCTTTTTATAGTTGTGACCTATTTATAATGTCTCTCAGTAGAGCACATCCCTCCATCAAGGTCCAACAGTCCCCTTCAATTCATTCAAGCTGCACTAAACTTCACACTCTCATAGATATCAGATTTTTAACTTCCATTAAGATCCATTAATTATTCCCTGGGAAATTGAAGAAAATGTCAAATAAGTGCCCTATTCCGGGATGGTAGAGAGAGTAATAGAAAATTCCTGGATCTGCCAGTTTAGCGGGGTCTGTCTTTGCTCATGTCTCATCCTTCCATCAGGTTTTGTGGAAACCTGTTAAGTAGTTTTTTCACAATCCTACTGACAAACAAATGTTTACATTTTCCATCAGATCATCATCGATCAGCTTCCTAGTTAAATCAATTCATCACATATCGGTATCAGTCCTGTCACTCCACTCTCACTGAACTTGTTGCCTGGCAATGGAAGAATTCTGGTAGAATTAAATCGATCATTTTTTTCTCACAAAAAAAATCAATTTCAATTTGCTTCGGCTCTTTAATCAGACATTGTAAAAACAAGTGTCACGTCTCTCATGTGGACAATTTTCCCAATCAAACTACCTTCATGTATTGGCAGTGCATTCTTAAAAGGATGGCAAAACACCACAACCTGGATTATGAAAAATGATTAAGTAATTATTAAGGAGCAAGAGAGGAGATGGTGGTGAAGTCCCCTCATGAATACGTTTTCCTA
Organism: Paralichthys olivaceus; assembly: GCF_024713975.1. Classification (NCBI taxonomy): domain Eukaryota; kingdom Metazoa; phylum Chordata; class Actinopteri; order Pleuronectiformes; family Paralichthyidae; genus Paralichthys; species Paralichthys olivaceus. Next base: position 24,237,788 of record NC_091094.1, on the reverse strand, counting down.
CAAATCCACTGTCCTTCATTTTGGCCACTCTAACTACCTTAATCAAATATTTTATTGTCCTAATATATTATGCCACTATAGCGATGTGCCCCATGAATTCTTCTCTTATGGAGTTTAAAGAAGTAAATTGTCTTGGTTGAAGAACAGCTGATGTGCAGCTCCTGTATAATAGCCCAGTGTTTCATATGTACTGGAGTGCTGCACACATAAAGATACAGCACATCTGAGACTCATTATTGCACAGAGGCTGTTACTGCTCCTATTTGGAGTTTAATTTCTTTTTAAATTACTGATTATCATCTCCTGCTAATGCTCAAGCAAAGTGTGAACGGCAGAGGCTGGCAGAGGCTGGCAGAGCTCAGAACAGCTTTACCTCATGTTTTTTCATGATGCCCCTTCCATGGTTATGTGGTGTTTGCACATATGTTTTCAAAGTTAGATTATTATTTGTATTTTATATTTCAATGTGTGATTACAGTGTGTATTTTATATTTATAGTTTTAAGTGTTTTATCTGATTCCTGTTTTTTGTAATCCTGCAGAATGACTTTATTAATTTATTGATGAGTATTATGAAAAGTGCAAAGTAAATTATTATTATTGTTATTATTATTATTATTTTCATGAGTGAAGGTTGTGGTGAGCAGAGAATGACAAACAAATTTGAAGTAGATCAATTCTGTGTTATAGCTACTTGCTGTGTTTGCAAAATGCAAAAAATCAATGTATGTTGAACCTTTGTTATTTTGCTATTAATGAAAATGATGCAATAATTATAAATATTGTTTTATTACCTAGATCTAAGACCAACCTGTCAGGTATACTTTAGTCTCAATGTGAAGGGTTATCATATTTAAGATCCTCAAGTGCATTAGAATGAATGGCATCAAAGCGACACTGAAAAGGCCAATGTACACTTTCAAAAATATAGTGGACAGATGTGGAGGAGAAAAAGCACACACAGGTGCGAGAAGAGGAATCCCTCACAGTCTCCTACTTGCAAAAAAACTTTATTACAAGTACAACATTTCTGTCATCAGTAAACACAAGAGTTCATTAGCAGAAATTACCCTGAACATCCTGTTACTGTGCAATTCAATGAACAAAAACACTACATTTCCTCCCTGTGTTTCTATGGTTAGGGGGTTTCAGGTTAAGACACCACCTCGAGGTGGTGACCACACTTTGTTACTATAGAGACGTGAAACCTTTTGGATCTGCACATTACAGACATTGTCTCTAAAAGGTGTGAATAGCATCTCTGTATAGGATCAGTCACGACCTTTGATTGTCTCTACTAATGTCAATTTTACTGTCCAGGCATTTAAGCCTTTATGATTTTTTCTTATCATGTATATTTTTTCTTACACTATAGATGTAATGGATTTTATCGTGAAAATACAAATTTATTTCTAAAATGTATTACCCCTATTTCTAATTATGTGTTTTTACAGATTATAGTGTGATAACTTTCAATTTTTGATAAGCTTCCCAAAATTATTCACTGATGTTTTCAAGTTTTTACTCACCCAGGTGTTGAAGCCTTGAGTGGATGATCTTAGTATTTGACACCATGACTTGTTTTGTATCTCCGTTTGGTTGGTGCTTATATATTGGCTTCATCACGCATGCTTTGATATCCCTTGTATATTGATATATTTCACTATATATTTATCTTTACTTTCACCATGTTGTTGCTTATGGTTTGTACTTTGTATTATGGGAACCCACTGCCCATTCAGAGGCAATTTTAGAGGTTAACCTAAACAGCATTATGTTACACTGAGGAGCTATTGTACACATATTAAACTTACTTTCCTGACAGCGCTTCTACTGCTGGGGCCATGTGGTATTTTCGAATTAGTGAAATGGAACCAGACTGTGGGTATGAGCGTCTGATAGTTTCTTCTCTCTCAATGGACCGAAACGTTGTACATTTAATAACGTTTTTTTTGCAAGTACAAGAAAGTGTGCTGTAATGAATGGCATCAACCATTTCTACAAACGTCAGCAAACATGTCACAATTCATGAGTTGGGAGATTCAGGAAATTTCATTGATATGAAAACTTCTTGTGAACACAGTAAACATGACCACACTTAAAGCAAAATGATTGTAGGACAAATCTTTCCTTTTTTACTGAGAGCCTGTTTCTCTACAGAGCAGTGATTGTTGTGTTGCACAATTATGCTCCGTACTCCCCGCACGCCCATGCAGCCATTCACACTGTCGCTAAAGAGCTGAGGACGTCCAGCGTGGCCATCAAAGGCTCCAGTCCCAGCACCTGAAGGTCACACATGTGAAAGCTGAAGCCTCTAAACAGCCACGGCAGCAGCAGACGTGCAGGCTGAGTGATGAGAGGGTATTTCAGGCAGATGTGATCAGCGCAGTGAGAACCCTCACAGTGACACTCTCCTACATCAACCATCAGACGTGATTACCGCTCTCGCTCCTTGATCCTGGAGCCTGTTGGAGCCCACTCCTTTGATTTCTGGTGACTCTTTCCCACAGCCGGAGTAAATCACACACGATGCTCAAACTCAGACAGAGGCTTGACCCCGGCATTACATTTGTTTTAGTCACACTGGATAATGGGAACGATTTGTCGAACATCTGCCATTTAATACAGAGTGGATGAGGGCAGTTCCACAGGTACTGCTCTCTCTCCACTTGTACTTTACTGCTGACTGAAGAGTTAATCATGCGTTCATCTGTGGGGGCACTCACCCAATCAGTCAGACCATAACCAGCACATAGGAAAGTAAAGCAATTTAATGACATCAAAAACACCAATTAACATTCTTATCATGCAATGGCTGAATTTTTACAAAACACTGCGACTGTTGTGTTCATGGTGCTAATAACATAATGAATGTGTATTAACAGAGTAAGGCTTGTTTTATCAGCGGTGTTGGTGGGTGTCAAACATGCAACCAGATCTCAGTAATCTGATTACACAGGATCTAAAATCCATTGCAGAAATGACAAAACTTTCTTCTTAAAGGGGTAAACAACTCAAATCACACATTAAAGTCAGTACATGCAGAGATACTCAGCCTGAGAGTACAATGTTCTCTGTGGCTCTGGAGTCAACTCTGAAAAATAGCACTGATGCTGTATTTGTGTTGCCACCACGGGTATATTGATTTAGATAGTACAAATTTATTTAGAGTAAATCTATTAGGTTTTCATCGGTCCAGTTTGATCCACTACCAGAACTGAGACCACATATTGAAAATAATCATTTCTGTGATCTAATTGATTGCAACCAGCTCATTCAAACTTGTTCCTAAAAATTTAATGACAGACCAAAGTTTCAGAGTCTATGTGTAAAAGTGACACAATATGAGGTTGTATAAACCTGAAACAATTTTAGATGAGATATACAGACTTGGTGCACAAATACTTTAAACCTGATCTGCAAACTGGGACCTCAATTTTGAAAGAACTAGACATTCTGGTAAAAAAGAGTATTAAAATGCCTTATGGGAAATGTAGGATCCTGCTTTTCAGAGCCTGACATGCTGGGGACAATTTAGCAATTTTTTGTAAGTATGTTTCTCCACAAGTCTTCCAGACTTTTGGAAGAAAGACAAAGAGTCACAGTATCCCCTTTAAATGGATAGTTCACATTGTTATCCTATTGAAATATGCTTTTGCGCTTGCTATCTGTAAATTAATAAAACTCTTAAGTCTGTGTGTTACATAGGAAGAGACATATGTCAACTGCTTGGTTTAGATTAGCTGTGAACAGCTAGTCTGACCTTGTCCAGAAATTCAAAATCCACCTGCCAGAACATTTAAAACTCATTGATACATATTTTATCTCATCTGTTTAACCTATATAAAAAAACTTACAAATGATGGTTTCCAGGGGTTGTATTAAATTCACATTAAACAAATAAGAAGTCATTTCTTATCAGCGAGGTGCTTGTTGGGTGATTTTTGCTACCTTAGGGCAGAGCCACACTAGCTATTTCCCTGTTACCAGTATTTATGCTAAACTGAGCTAGCTGACTTCTGGGTGTAGTATCAATCATCTTAAATAGCTGTCAGCAAGAAAGCAACCAACTTTATTTCCTAAAATGCCAAAGGATTCCTATAAAACTTGTAACTTGTAACCCTATTAACTTGGGGTTAATTTGAGAGTCTTCATTTATGTCATAATTTTAAACAGCAGCTATTGGCAACTTCAGTGTAGTAAAAATCGTTAAGTTCTCATTCATGTATAATCAGGAACACAGGGACCTGTGATGGATTACATTTTAGAAAATCTCTTACAAAGTACAGTCTAGGTTTGGTGATTTTTTACAGTCTGATGGATCTAAATGTTCATAAACATGGCATAATAACTAAATTATATTTTCTTCTAATATCACCGGAGATTTATGGTTCAACAACCAATGTTGATGATATACAATGATATGTAAATTTACTTGTTAAATTGTCAGGTAGAAAACAACTGGAAAAAAAATAAGTTAATAAGCAACCTTTATACACATCTTACATATTGTACTTCATATTTAATGAATCCATTTCAAATATAAAAGGTCAGTAATATTTCCCAAGTTGCAAAATACCAACTAGATACCCCCACTCGTCTGTGGTCTGCCGCAAGATGACATGAGAGGCAAAGCTGCGTGTAATGATTTACAATGGGGAGTGACATTTTTGTAACATTTGTACAAACAGTTCTGTAGTTGAAGTAATGGAAAGAGAAAAAAAATCCAAGCCCTCTAAATGTTCTGTGTAATAATAATTATAAAAAAAGACACTCCGCACATAGAATATACACTATATATACACAGTATTTAGTAATGGTCATTCTGTTGCAACTTGACAAAACAGAGCTTCATAAAATGAGAATGGCAGTGTGCAGTTGGCAATGACGCATTACATTTGACACAAAACTTGTGCTTGGTGTGGATAATGTTCTGCTTCCTCTTTCATTTGTTCGTCCCAGCAGGTTTAATGAAAACGGCGTCCCGGGGAAAAGATGGAATGGCGGTTCCGCTCCTCACGCGGGTGTCTGAGTGGCGGCTTTGATCTCAGCGGACACCCTCTTCTCCTTACGGCCCGCGTACTCGCCGATAAAAGAGCCGTCCTCGTTGAACTGAGCGTCCTCGTCGCCGTAGTCCACCAGACTGTCCCCGCTGTCCCCCGCTTTGATCTCCCTGCTCAGCGAGTGTTGGCTGCCCTTCAGTGGCTTCTCGTCGTTGTCACTGTGAGAGAGGCACAGTGGATTTAGAATCACCTCATTTCACCCATGGCTTCCTTCTATGGCTTATTGGAGGGGGCCGAGCTGCAGGCTTGAGCTATCACTGCCTACACGATGAAGCCAGTGTGATTGGCATTACTGTTTACCTCTAGCTGACCAATGGGAAATCGTCACACACATGCACACGTTCCAACAGTAATAATCGCTAAGCTACACATGCATCACTGCTTTTGACAAAGTGAAGAAATCCTGAAGGGGACATTCAACTGGTTCTGATACGGCGGCTGCACGCTGTGGTCCTGTAATAGATAATGATACAGTGTTTACTTTTTATTGATTAGGTTCATAGAGATTAGCTTTCTCAATTCTTCATTATGACTCCAGTGATGAGCAAGTTTCACCTCACTGAATTCAGACAGGTTGAAACCAACAAACTAGTTGAAGAGATTACTTGTCAACAAATATCTCCACAATCAACCGACAAAGAGGCGAGTTCAGAGCTAACGACAAGGTGAACTGTTTTGTTGTGTTGGCATCTGGCAACGACCCACAGTAGAGTGTATTGCAAAGTGTGTGAGAATTTGAGCCAAGAATTAAATGAGATGACCGGTATCACTTGTGTGTGTAGTAGGCTATATCCATACTAATACGTTTTCAACAATTTCCTTCCAGACAGGTGTATGAGCTCCTTAACACACTTGAAATTGCTCATAACATGACCTTGACCTAGACTGAGCATGTGTGTGCTGGTGTAAACAGGAGGCAGATTGTCTACTCTGAATTTGGTTGTGCAGAAAACAATACTATAAAAGAGGACCTGCAATGTTAATCAGCAAGATTAGGAATCTACTTTCTTGAACTGGTGGCTTTGTTTGCATGGTAAAAGGTCTGTGTTTATATAGCACTTTTCTAGCCTTGATGACCACTCAAAGCGCTTTACACTACAGTTTATTGCCATTCACACACACAGATTTATACAGTGCAAATATGGGCAGCACTTTTTCTATGAGAGGCAAATCGGGGTATCAGTATATTGCCCAAAGACACTTAGGCATGCAGATGGGGAAGACTGGGATCGAACTGCCGACCTTCTGGTTAGAGGACGATTGCTCTACTTTATTACTCCAATTAAGACAATAGTCTGAACGCCATATAAACATGATTACCTTAATGTGAATGAGGTCATACTCAGAATAAGCTAGAGTCAAACTAAGACATGTGGAGTATCCAACCTTTGCCACATTATGTAGACACGTATGCGTCTTAATCGCATTATAATGTCCTGTTGACAGTTTTTGGGACATCTATTCACACAGCATTAACCAACTGGTTGACGACAATCAGACAATGCTCTGTAATGTGTAAATGGGAATATGAATGGACTATTCTGTTAGAAAATAATGTAAACATCATTTAAATAGTGTCTTACACAGAATAAGATCAGCAGTTGAAATATTGCTGTCCATGGAAACATTGTTGATGACAAGTTGGACCTGTTACTGAACGTGATAGCAACAGTCGAGTTGTGACTTTAAATGTAAATGTGGGTCTGTGTAATCATATCCAAATGTTCCAAGCTTCTGCCTGTTGAAACAAGCAACAGAGGAGACTAAAAGAACTTTCAAATTTTGACTCCAACCTAGAAAAAGTTCCTGTGACATCCATTTTCTACAATTTATGACCTTTAAATGTAATTTGGCATTTTAACGGTGCCACCGATTTAAGTAGATCACAAACTTAAGAAGTACTTTACACAGAGGTAGTGACAAATTTATGAATAGCTGGTGCAAGCAGCTCTTAGAGTCAACAGGACTAAATATAAATTTCTGACTGAGCCACATTTGACTCCATCATATCATATCATTTGTTGTGCTGTGCAGATCCCACTGATTGGGGAATTACATTGGGACTTGTGCTGCCGTAGACTGTTATGTATTGGACCACTAAAGGATTAATGAAACGTGCCCAGATATTACTGCCCTGGAGATGAGCCGCTTTCAATTACACTGATTGGTTTTAGCCTCCTGCTGCGTGCTGTGCAGCCTGCGTTTCACTCCATAAGGACACAAAATGGCTGCATCTGAACACAGCTGCGGATCCCTTTATGATGCAAAGTCTATCACATCTAACACCAACACAACACCGTACCTGGGATCACAAAGCTCTATAAAGGGAGGCTAGCAGTCTGACAACACTGATGTGTAAACAGCTCAGGGACACTACTGCTGTTTCACATACATTCCAGTTACTCTTCAAATGTCTTGGACAGATGAAGTATGAGGCTCCACGTGAACCGCGTGCATGCTGGGTTGTCTTCTCAGCAAGAGGAGAAAATGCAGGGGGAGAGAATTATTGAGAGAAGAAGATAGAAACCACCGCTAGCAAAAGAGAAATTCATACACTGTTGTGCGTGAAATAGTGCTCCCGTGGTTATGCTTACCTGAACTCGCAAAATGTGTCGTCATTCATGCCCTGGGACTCCACGTCCGGGTGAAGGTCTTCTTTCTCTTTTACTGCTCACAAAATAGAGAGAAGATATCAGTGATTTCCTCTGGAGGCAGCTGCCAATGAAGATCACTGTGTCCCCTGACTGCTAACGTTGTTTGAACAAGTTAGATTCTCAGTCCCTTATTCCCTGCACTTGTTCACTGGATGAACGATCAATGAAAGCTTTGGAAAAGATTGCCAATTTTAAATTTAAATGTACTTTTTTTTTTTTTTTTTTCAAAATGTGAATCTTATTCTACATAAAAATTGAGCTCTATGTTTCTTAAAATATTCATGATAAAAACAGTAAAAACTGTAGGAATTAAAATGTATATATCTCTTAGAGGTATGAAAAAAACACATGGCTCAGGCAAATGAAAGAAAAGGTTGTAGGAGCAACTGGCGATAATGAGAACTTAATGAGAAAACAAAGGACAGAGCAGCGTCTCGCTCTTTTTTTCTGCTGACAAGTGAAGCAATCGCTGCCCGGACGACAACCCGAAGGCCATTAGCTGTGAATAATAAACCTGATAAGGACTCTCATGTCCCCAATTGGAGGAAAATCACGGAGATACCATAGAGCTTATGTCATCACAGCCACCCCTTGTGCAACATTTGCATTTAGTCTTGCTGTGGCTGGAAAAAGCTGCTTGTCTAAATAATGCAACATTCAAATGCTGGACATAAAATAGAAATGCTCATTTTCCTATCAAAACAGAAGCCTGTTTCATGTTTGAATTTGCATTAAAATAATTTAGAGGCCTGGGAAAAAGAAAACATCTCAGCTTACATATTCCTGTAATGGCATCAAGGATAATTGATCATTTCTTTCATAGCAACCAACAACGAAATGGAAATATAATGATGCTGCGAGCAGCAATTACTATTCAAGCAAGGTAATGTGTGTGTTTGTCAGCGAACACCTACCGGAATACTTCCCTCCTTTATTTCTGTTGACAAAGCAGGCGATCAACACAATGAGCGTGAGGAGAGCGATGGCGCTCATCAGGCCGATAAACCAGCCCTGGGTGGATATTCCTCCGTGGATGCTGGCCAGACCTGAGGAAGAACAATACCCGCTGACTTTGACACACCTTGGCCTTTTCATCGGGACACTTGATTGAATGTTTACACTGACAAAGTCTATCTGATGCAGAGGCAGAAGGTGGTAGGGCATGCTGCCGATGGAAACGCTCCAATGTTAATATTAAACAGCTAATCCTGCTTGTCTAATTAATCAACTATGGAACGCTGTACACATATAAAATTCCTCTAAGCAAGTCTGAGCGGCTTAAATCCTCGTGACACCACAAAGGGCCCCACGTCGTGGTTTGTGGCCTGCTCAAGGATGCGCCTGCACTCTGCTCAGTGATAGGTCGATTACTTCTGCTGATTTACTTTGCTTTAATTTCAGCTGTTTTGGTTTCCCTCCTCACCTGTGGACCTGGTCGTGATTACATCTTCAAATATACTAGAATTGTCAACCCAGCTGTAAGGAATAAGGCGCACAGTGTACTCAGTCCCAGGTTCAAGCCCGTCAATGATGTGGAAACTCTTACAGGTGTTTAAGGCCTCTGAAATCATCCAGTGACCCTCACCTGTGCAGAGGGTGAACCATGAGGGTGGGTTAGTACTCATGAGGACACACAACTAGAGCAATCTAGTGAAGGTATGAATGAAAAGACATTAGGGACAGTTTCAGACACAGCCCAGACATTAGCTGTTTCACACAAACACAATCTACTTCAATCACACTTACAATGTCCAGAACAAAAAAAAGGTAATGTGAGCTTACGGTTGTTCATATATGCAATATAAAACTCTGTGTGCTCTCCTCCAGATATCCAGCTGATATTTGCAGAGCTGTCGCTAACGGCTGAGCTAACATTCAACAGGGCCGTGACTGAAGGAGAGATGAGAGCACATGAAGAAAAGGAGAGAAATGGTGATGAAGGATTAGTAAAGGGGACAGAAGGTCAACGCCTTCATGGAGCGGTTAGGTGTGTTGTCATTGTACGATGAAGAATGTCGCTATTCACCTTCTATGAAAAAGCCAAGCACACACTTGTGTTTCGTGTTTCTGTACGAACGCACTGATTATGTGTGACGGAGTGAGACTTGGGGTGAATCTCTCAACAACACGCATGACAAGAGTAATGTGGGTATGGAAATAGAATCACAGGTGAAGCATGCAAAGCTAAATGAAAATATCCTGAGATCCTGAAGAGTTTACAATCACAATCATGTGATCGTTTATAAAAACTTACTGACTAACTTACTGTACTGTTTAATTACATTACATTACTTACTACCCTTACAAAACATTCTGAACACTCTGATATTATATTTACAATATTTTTTATCTCCCTGCATGATGACATAAATATCTGTTCCACATTGACACCTAACAATGCCAAACATATTGATGATTCAGTTTAGTTTGATATTTTTTATTTATTAGGGTTGCAACATATTGTTTCTATGTATAATAATGCATAGGTTATATTTTTTTGATTAATTATTACCTGCAATTTACGTATTGTATTAATTTATTTTACAATAAATACAGAATATAAAAATGCAACAATCATCATATTTGAGGAGCTAGAACCAGAAAATATTTGCTATATTTGTTTGAATAAATGATTCATCAAAATTTTGAAAAAATCTTTATGCTGTGTGTAGAAAAGTTGAATAATAATTTCAGCTTCAATTGTTTAATAACGAAACAAACGTCTGTTTATTTTTCTTTAAGGTATGTGATTATTAACAGTTTGTGTGCAGCGCTGTTAATCATATTTTTATGTTGTGCTGTGAAAGCAGGTCAGAGCTTCATCTAACTCAGATGTGAAATGCAGAGTTTTGATACTCAACAATAGAAGAAAAAATCTAATAATGTAGAGAATGATATGCATCATTAGTGCGGTTTGACAGCAGCTGTCTGAGCTAGTCAACAAAACACAATCCACTTCATTTCCCCGTGGCAAACATGCAAATCTCCTGCCGTGTCTCCAGCTCAGGTGCATTATTTGCTCAGGTGATAATTCAGCACACAAGGACACCTGCGTCTGCGCTGCCCATCCGCACATGACAACCTCCCACTAATGTTGATGGATTAGTCTGCAACCATGGTAATTGCAATTATTAAACCTGTGTGATGACTTCGACTGACATAGGCCCCCAAACTAAAAATATCTTAAGGCTGGCTCACGTGTTTCGTCACCACACTCCTCAGTTTGCTATTAAATGCTGCAGAAAGCAGCTGCTCACCCAGTGGGGAGCAAGAGCCCTAGAAGACACCCCTTCAAAGTCAGGAGCCTCGTATATAGAGAGAGTCTGGGAAATATTCTGATATAGGAGCTTTCAACAGCTTCCACTTATCCACTTATCTCAGTGTCCAGTGAATATTAGCCTCCCAGTATGAGCTCACACCTCCCCCCGGCATGGCCCAGGAGGACACTTCTCTCCTCGCTGTTTTGTCTCAGCTCAGATGCTGCTGTGGATAGCTTTCGTCTCAGAGCTGTGCTGCTGTTTACACAGTTGAAGATTACATGGAAATGTCAGGTGACTGTTGGGTCAATACACTGCTTGGTTCTGGGGGACTGGGGCCCAACAAATCAATCACTGACAATTAGACATATTTGTCCTATTCAAGCGACTCCACTCTGCAACTGTTGGATCAGGATATAGATCTTGTATCCTAGATTTCCCTGTGGTGCAGCAGAGAAATTAAAACCTGCTTTTTCATTAGCATTCAATTGTCTTGTTCCAAACACGAAAGCAGAGCTGTTACCTTACATTCCAGCTCTTGTGGAAACAACAGATATATCAAAGAAAAATACGTGAGGTGGCTAATTATCCTGCACAGTACAGAGGTAATTTACAGCTTTTTTATCATGTGATATCAATTTCTTTAAAAGGCAAAAGCCAGGGAGTCCAGGGAGATCACTGCACCACTGCTAAAATATTCGTATTGGTTTCTGTTTTTTTTATTGTTTTTTTATTTTTTATTTCACAGCTTCTGTTTCTCTCTGTGGTTTGATGCTTGTGGTGTCAAAATGTGCTGCAGCTCTACCTATGGAAGAACGAGTGGGTTTGGTCACTGGGGACTTTGGAGTGCTTGGAGGTGTGGGGGAAGCTGACTTGCCTGAAAAGAAAGACAAACCTTGTGGTTATCAACTGGGGCTAGAGCCCGGGGCACTACCCTCTACTGTTAGCACACATGCTATTATCTAAAGTTAGTGGCTACGCATGTACAATAAAACTTAATATAGAAAAAAACTATTGTTTATACATGCACAAGATATTGGGATTTTTAATTGGACTTGATCTTGCCTTTCAACAGCCATTTCATTTTCTTTTTTTACATCATTACAAGGAAGAAAGATAGATCTTCTTCCTAAGTTTGGCCCTTGAAGCATTATTTATTTCCTCAACTTAGACGTGTTGCACAGAGTCTGCTGTTGCTAGGATAAAAGTCAATATTCGTTTAGAGCCGCTAATGAGCCACGATTAGTATGAATTTATAATTAGGCTACTCATTACCATTGCTATTAGAGAGGAAGCCACAAACTTTATCTGGAGGAGTTGACATTTTTCTAATGAAAGGAGGCATCAGAGAGCTCTCTGCTGATGGCAAGGGCAAACAGCAGACAAGGTCAATTATCTGTAGCGGAGCACAGCGTTTAGCCCTTTTTTCATAATGTGCAAGAAAAATAAAATGTGCTCAACAGTTTGGGACTCAAATACGCATGATGATTTACACAGGTTTAAAGCATCCGTACCATTTCTACATCTAAACATGCACCCGCTACCTATGGAACTACTGACTGTCAGACATGTCATACTAACATACAAATCTATAAATATATTTCAAAGAGGAAGGTAAAAAAGTATCTTCAGAGTACTTTGAGATCATAGACTGTAAATAAAGATCAAAATGTCTGCACTCTCTACCACTGTCAAAATATTCTAGTTACGAACGCTGCCTTTTTGTGCATTTCAAGACAAAAACTGGAGTAATTTTTTGGGCAATTACATGCGCCTGACCGATTGTGAGTCCATCTCAGCTTCAAACCGTTTTTTACAGTATCAAATAACTAACAAAACTGCAGATAAAACTATGAGGTCTGACTACAAACTATATGGACGGTAGTGTGAACGAGCACACTGCAAACAGCTATACAATGCAGCAATGGAGAAAATCACCAAGTAAGAGATCTCTTATGCTATTTTGAGAAGTGTAGAACTTGGTTTTGTTTCATAATGGAACTGTGGCAGGACAAATTATAATATACTGTCTAGATAATCTGACTACATTTTCCTTTTTAAGATGCTTTAGCTTCACTTTGGGGGGGCCATCGTGACATCCGTCTTTATATACAGTCCATGTTTGAGATTCAATTTGTAGGTATGACATGCTACAGCTTCTACGTAAACACAGATGCTACATACTGAGGCCAACAGTGGAAGTCGAAGTGGAAGCTGCGAAAAAAAAAAAAAAAAAAAAGAATGAAAGAAAAAAAGACAGAGGGGACAAGCACTGCATTGCTAAGCAGACGTTTTACACATTCACACACATTTACAAGACACTGCATGATCAAAGGTGCGGTTGAAAGCAGTGCACTGTTTAGTGGTGGGAGAGTGATGGTAATAGTGCACCGAAGAATTACCATAGAACATTATAATGCTCAAATTCTCCTACACACACACTCTCACTCATTCTTACACAGACACACAAACATGTAACAGCTCGACTAAATTGCAATTCAATACATAAAAAATTACTCATCCTGCCTGCAATCACTTTTCCTGCCTTTTCAACATGCAAATAAACAACCCCTACGAGCCAATTAGGTTTCTTCCTGTGATTCTTCGCCAACGCTAAGTCATCGTCTGCACATTTAGCACCTGCAATGTGTTCCAGCAAGTTAAGCGTTTTGTCTTTGTATGACACAACTTGAACCAAATCAGGGGCAATGGAAGTCTGTATGATCACACAATATTAAATGTAAGATAAATTCATGACTTGTTATATTAATTTGAATTACAGGGATAGTTCATCCAAAGATAAAAATGTACTCATGTCTACTCAACACTCGCCAAGGGGCACGTGACGACATCAGCGATATTCGCCAGGCATCACTAAAGTCCTTTCAGGTCGTGCTTAATGTTATCACATTCTATGTTTGTGCATATATACTTGAAAGCCTGCTTTAAAATCAAATATTACAAATTGTATTAAAGTAAGATATGTTAGGCCTACTGCTATTCTACAATCAAAATGTTAACCATGTTTTGCCTTGCAGTTACAGCCTCTTGCCAGTAGGGGAGTGTTGCAGCCTCCACAGTACCATTAATTACAGACACTTCATCCCACAGTAAATTTGCCACCCAGTTGTTTGAGTGATATTGAGAGTATCTGTTGCTGCGGTTCATTACAGTGAAACTCAGGTGTCTCTGCACACTGTTTCCTGTTTCATTTCACATTGTATACAACATTACCCACCACCTCACAGGGGCTCGGCTCATCTGAAGTATGGTGCGCAGTCCTCACCAAATAATAAGCAATTGAAAAGAAAAGATTACATGCTACAAGCCAGCTCATTATCATTACCCCCCAACTCTTTCAATGATTACACAGTTCAGCATCAAAACCCTAGTTTCCCTCCTGCTAAAAGCTATTTCTTTCTTAGTTGATTGTTTCATAGCCCGTGCTCTCTGTCCAATCAATAAGCACTTGGTCTCTTGTGACAGTGACAAATGAAAACCCCCACGACAACCATATGAAATTGTTTATCCACAAAAATTACTTATATGGAGATATGAAAAGCTTGGGTGCCCAGGCATATATCATCTTCTGCTAGTTCAATGCCATTATGAAACAGTGACACAAGTTTGTCAACTACAGTTGCTCGTCCATGCTGGACCTAAAATCCTTGTCTGGGTTTCTTCTGTTTTCCCCAGAAAGCAACCCACTCACCCACTCATTCTCTCACCCACAGGACATCTCACGCACACACCACCTGGTCTGATGCTTTCTGGACCCTCCCATCACTCACTTGTTTCGAGGGTGGTTGTGCTCTCTTCGCTGACAACAGGCCCACAGCCCACCGTGGTGCAAGAGCGCAGGGAGAACTTGTATTTGCTTAGGGGCTCCAAGTCGCGCAGGATCCACTTGGTGGTGCGGGGGTTGCTGATGTCTACAGTCCGCTGGGGCCCCACCTCCTCTGTGTCGTTGACTAGATTAAAAAAAAAAAAAAAAAAAAGGACAAATACTTTGGATTACACTTGGCATATGTGGTCATAAAAGCAATGCAAAAATCACAATGAGTAAAAAACAAAAGTTGTCAAATGAAACAACCAGAGGGTTACCCACAGAGCTAATTCTATCTGTGGCCATCACAAGTGTGCATGTACACAGAGGTCACTCTCATGTCAGATTCCGGGTGACAGGTACACAGACTAAGTGAAAGGCAAGTTCTTTCATGAGAGAGAGAACTGCATTGATACCACAACTGCAGCTGAAACTATAAGCTCGGGCTGTCTGCGTGGACAGTAATACATTATGGGTAATAGCACGAGTACACGGTTGCTCGACTGAGCATGTAGCAAAGGTTAGAGATCTCATATGTTATTGTGAGAAGTGTAAACGTTTTTGCTTCAATATGAAACTGTGGCAGGTCACCACAGTCCAGATAATTATTGGGAAACACTGGTCTATATAACCAACACACAGCAATGAGAATCTTACTCATTTTCAATTCTTTGACCTACTCATATTGCATTGTTGAAGGGAAAGTTCTTCCTTTTTAAAGTCATCGTCCACAAGAAGCAGCATAAAACTAAATCCACTCTATTCTTTTGCTTAGAAACTACTTTATCAAGCTATCTGCTGATCCTGGTCCCTTTTTCTCATTTTCATTCCTAAAGTCATTTTCCTGGTTCCAGAGACAATTAACTACTTTTGAACCGTCTTACCCAATCTGTCTTTGTCCCTCATACCTTCATATTTGTGTTGGAATCCTTGGATATCCATTATGATTTGAACAAAAATAATTGGATTAATTTGTGGACAATTATCTAAAGCATCAACAAAAAGGTTTTTACTTTTTGTTGTTCTAACACAAAGAAGTTTAGCTTCCAGTCTTCACTGTTTCATAGCCAAAAGCTCCCCATTCACTGGCATGACAAGTGACAATCTCATCACATTTCACCAATGCCAAGAAAAGCAATTGTCACTTGTTTTGATTTGCACATTTTCTTTGTTGACATTAGCAAGAGACAACTTGTTATTTGCTCTTTCTTTGGCTTATTGTCCCTTTAAATCATATTTTCATGTCACAAACAAACAAGTTATGTTCTGCACATTTACATCCATGCTTTCTTTTGTGTGGTTGTCATCTGCACTTTTGACTACGTTGTGATAGCATCTCATTTTTCACTACGTAAAGCAAGCGAGCAGGTAGACGGGTGGCATTTATGTTCTTTGTAACAAAAACAAACACAGCAGGTGTTGAGGTGACCTTTGCTGTGAAAGAGGTGCTACGTCTCTCTGGTAGCACACAATGACAAGAATGTATTGGCCTGCTTCCATTTTTTCCCTCAGATACCACCCACTGTTATCAGACATCACAATGTTTTGTTTTGTTTGTAGGAATAAAAACCTTTTTTTTTTTTGTGAGAAATGAAACGGGTGCAACTGGAGACTGGTGCAGAGAAGAGGCCACAAGCATCATCATTCTCTTTCTCACTTATCTGGACACACTCAGGCACATCATCTCATGGAGTGAACTGGCTGAAGGCTGCCGACTATTCCTCTGAATTCAGACAACATTTATATTTCCAAATATTCCTCAGCGTGCTGGGCCAAATACAGCTGGCCTTGTGTAGTGTGGAACAGACCGAGATGTACAAACACTAAAATCTGAGACATGACCCAACAACGAGTGTGAGTTCAGCCCAAATACAGAATTAATAGCAGCCAAGGTCATTCTGAACTCCCACGTGTGAAGATATTTTATATCAGTGCAGTGCAAATTCCACTTGGTCCACTCATGGTGAGTTATTCTACAGTCACTCAAATATATTGAAAAATGGTTCAGAAAGATCAATCTGAATTTTAACACAATAAAATCCTCACCTCAATTCTTAAGAGTTCAATTTTTAAAGACACTTGTTGGGTAAAGCACTAGTCACACCAGATTTTTACCAAGGTTTTCCACTCACCCACAAACTTTGGAACTCGCCAACAAAAGCTCCAGATCAATGCCTATTCAGTCTTTGATTGTCAACCACAATTGCTGTGTGAACTTGTCAAAGACACAATTCGAGAGGCTTGACGGCACAATGCCTACTCTGCCTAGGGCTACATCCATATTACAACAATCTCTGTCCACAAATGTTTTGGCTCTGTATCAGTATTAATCCCTGTCCATAACAACACGCCTCGAAATACATATCACATTACCCTGGGTTATGTGTGTGCCGGTGTACACAGGAAGCATTTGATTGTTAGTTGCAGAAAGAGCTAAACCACAAATCAGTAGCAGCAATGGGGAAAAGGAAAAATCTGACATTTCTATTAAAATACAGTGTTTAACTGGACAACAGCTGTTATCAAAGACCACAGGGTCAGCATTACTTGTAAGTGATTATAAATGTCACTTTCTACACTGGTAGCTGAGGCTCATGCTGGTGAGTTTCTTTCAGAAGGGATTCATGTGATAGGAGTCCGAAAGAATCAGCAAAGGCTTGTGTTGTGACCAGAAA
Organism: Paralichthys olivaceus; assembly: GCF_024713975.1. Lineage (NCBI taxonomy): Eukaryota > Metazoa > Chordata > Actinopteri > Pleuronectiformes > Paralichthyidae > Paralichthys > Paralichthys olivaceus. The sequence goes on along the minus strand of NC_091094.1, from coordinate 24,220,314 downwards.
GACCCAATCAGTAAGAGGCTGAGAGTTTCCATGTCATCATTTCCAAACATCTGTTTCTGCTCATCCAGACTAAAATGAAGGACCAGAGATTTAAACTTAAAGGGGATCAGCAGCATATATTAAATTCTCTGTTCTAGTGGTACTTAAACCTCGGACTAAAGTGGACGCCAGGTGTATCCTCAGCATTGATGTGTTTTGTCGCCTACATTTTCATAGCAGGCTAAATATCGAGATGAATGAGCACCACAGCCAATCAGAGGGCAGGTTGGTATGAAGGCGGTATAAAGACGTACATGTAGTGGTGACATGCCCTCAAACTTTTGTATGTTGCTATTATGTTTTTTTATAAGTTATAAGTTATAAAAGATATGACTTTGTTGACGACAAAGTTGAGAATAATTTCTATGCAACTGATTCCACTGAATCATTTCTGTTTCACCTCATCCAGCTTGATGTGTCATTGTGCAGCAGGATGACACAGAGAAACAGGAGGATCACTCAGACTCACTGTGTCTCTTCTCTTGTGTATTTTTGTGATCAAGCTATATTTGAGACCAGACATAGCAAACGCAATGGACTGTATTTATATAGCACATTTCCAGTCTCATCACAGTACTTGGGGGTTTGTCCAGGTAAAATATTGTGTTATGTGTGACCCCTTGTTACCAGTCAGTCATGTAGTTTGAACTTTGGTTAAGTGATCTTATCAAGTAGGAAACGTTTTTGTTTTTGAGTCCTCCTCTCACTTTTATGACACAGTTAGTTTGCTGGGAGGTGTGGGCTTCAAATTAGTATGTACTGGTCTTTGACCCCAAGCTTCACAGTCAGTTAGCAGCTCTTTAAGACAGCGTGATCATACCCTCCTCTCAGCAGTTAGGGAATCTTTAGGATACATTCAGCCTTCATGTTTTGAATGTCTTTCTAATGCCTGCTAATGTTATGAACATATTTGTGATAACCTGACACAATGATTAAAAGGTTTAACAGACAATGTACTATTTCAAAGCAGAGTAGTTGAAGCCATTAGAACAGCCTGGTATTACCGTTTGCTCAACGTGTTGAACAATGTTACAATAGTGAATCCTGTGAGACGTGAAGCGATAAAAGGCTGCTGCAAAGATGGGCGTCGCCCTCAAACAGCTGCGCTGCAGCTGGAGATTCCACTTGTTTCACTGATGATACACTGACACTCCTCAACATTTCACGCATGACTCCCTTCAAGGGGACTTAAAGAAAAGTCACTCTTCAAGGAGTCCATCAGCTTTATTGCTGTGGCACAATGAAAACGTTCTCTCCTGAAATACTGTATGACACTTGGCCCCCTTGTGCAGCCGCCAAATCGAACTCAATTAGCCGGGAAATGTGAAGCTGGGACGTTGTTAAAAGTTAGTCATTAGCTCTGTTGTGACTTTTGTTTAAAGTCATAACAGCAAAGTGTGTGTGCACACATGTGAAGTGCTCAGTGATGCTATACCCAAGGACTGCGAGCTGCTGTGAAGACATCCCCTGCGGACAGTATAGGGTCAGTAAGCAGGGACCTTAACAGACTGTGACACAGTGGCCTTGGTCAGCACTAGCTTAGCCATGATTGTGACACACAGGCCAGCAGACATCACCCTGACATGTTTCCTATACACACAGTCTGACCTCACCATGACCTGGGCCTTATTAGAGCAACACAATGATTTTTCCTTCCGTGCTCAGGATCATGGGTTAGACAATCACCAGTGAGTCAAAGATAAATCTCCTTTGCTTTGCTGTTACACTCCAGAGGTACAGCACACACTTGGCTGTTTTAAAACTATACCATATTATACAGAGATAGAGGCTGTGCATTTCAAACAGTGAGTATATTCAGCTCTCTAATATGCAGTCAGATTGAAATAAATAGCCTGTGTGTTTTTGTATATTCTGTGTCTTTTCCCGTTTGTAACCTCATAAGAAAGGGGAGATGTGAACACCATTAAATACAAGGGGGAAAATGCAATATCTCTTTGTCGTAACAATGCATCACCAATATATCTGAGCTAGTCAAGTGTTGGGATGAAACATAGAGATACGTACTGAACTGATAGTCTAGGAGGTACCCGGTGAGAATCCCATTAGGCTCAGATGGTGGATCCCAGACCAGAGAGACAGTGTGCTTCTGTACATCTGTGACCCTGAAAACAGGATTTTTCTCAGGGACTGTGGGGGCACAAGAAGGTGATACACACAGTAAGCAGTTGGACTCTCCAACCCAGTTTCCTTGACTATTATTAGATTTTCCCTTCAGAAGTAGTAAATCAATACATTTCATGCTGTTTTTCCACAAACCCACCTCCCTCTGGGGTTTTAAAGTTGACAGGATGGCTGCCGGGGCCGTTGCCCCGTCCGTTGAAGGTCATGACAATGAGGCTGTACTCGGAGAAAGGAGTCAGTCCTGGTATCGTGGCGTGGTTTCGGTCTCCAGGGAACGTCAGAGTGTGTTTCTCTCCGTGACTTTTCTTTGATTCGGCCAGGCTGCGCAGACGCCACCAGTTTATCTACATCGGTAAGAACACACACAGAGAGCCATCCTCAGCAGAGTGATCAAACTCTGTACATCATACATGTGGGAAAGAGCTGACAGGATACTGAATATGCAATTGTTGATCTTTCCTTTCAAGTGAGCAGAAAACATCAAGTGAAGGACAACAGAGTGGGGTGAGAGAAGCAAACGTTCAGAGCAAGGTCAGGGCCATTCCTTTTAAACTGTGTCTAAAAGCAAAGGTTTGTTTTTGAGGTATTACCCTGTAGCCTCCCAGATGTCCATGTAGCTTGTCCTTGTGTACACGCATCCAGCTAACCTTGACCAGTGAGCTGTTCATCACCTCCACAGCTACATCATCAGGTGCAGCGGAGGGAACTGCAACAGCAAACACATATTAGGAGAAACATTCAGCAGTGAGGGAAGAGTAACCAGGATGTTCTTGTAGAAGAGTTTGAGCGACACCAGAAATGAGCGAATGAGCATAAGACATAAATACTAAACAGCTACACACATTTGGAGATCGCCTATTTACAGGAACACATACTGGGGACTATTCAATCAATCATTCGATCAATAAATCAATAAAGGACTCTAAAGGGGTAAGTAAATACTGCAATTTAAAACACCACAGGAGAGCAAGGACACAACAGAGAGAAGTGCCATGACCTGAGGAGACCTCCTTGGGGCAAATCCAGAAGAAAGCTGCACGGGGAAATACAGTCAGCCTCTGTAAAGACCCCAATTCTTCAGAAACTGTAACTGCTACAATGCAAAACCTTGAAACTCTTGTCCTCTCATTTGTTCTCAAAGATTTCAAAATCACAAAGCTTATAAATAAATAATTCCACCAAATCAACCTGAATACCGCAGTTGAAAATGCCAGAGTTAAGCAGAGAGGGAAAGGAAATATTTTAATTAAAACTTAATTATCTTTTCTCCACAAAAATCCCATATTCTAAAACTTCATGGCTACTTTGCACTTTGGCAACTCCAAATAGAGGCAAGAGGTGAGTGAGAAGGTTGTGCAGTTCTCTCTTCTCATATATAGAAAAGCATTTACTTTTATATCAGTAAATTCCAGACTTTTGTGTTTTATTCACCAGGACTATCTGCAATCTCTTCCCACTGAAATAGCAACTAGAACATTCATAGGTTTTAATTTTCTCAGCAGAACTTAATTAAGAAAAAAATCTATAATGAGTCTGTTTACAGCTCTTACAGTTATCTCTTAAAGCATCTTTGTCAAATGGCTTTTAGTTTATATCTAAAGAACAACTTCATTTTTAAGCTTAAATTGGTCTGAGAGAAATGTAAGAACTAGCTGAATAACCTTTGACATCTCATAGCCTTCACACTAATTTAAACCTACAGCAGCTGCAGAGTTATATTGAATCTTAATATGAAACTTTTACTTAACTGTAGAAAATAAATAAGTAGAGAAAAGTCATTTAGTGAGTGAACGGCACAATCAGGTCAACAGAGTTTTTTTGATTTTAGCTAACAAAAAACACAAGTCGGTGCTTACTCTAGACCAGATAAGGCAAACAAAATTATTATTAAACCATAGTTTGTATATAAAGATGGACAATGATAATCCACTTCCTCCCACTATCCAGAAATGAAGCCAAAATATCCCAGAATTGAAAGCTGCCATGGTATTAGGAGCCAGAGTCTGCTCAGTTGCCATCAAGGGATGTAGCCTATGTAGTTGAGGTGCCTTGGATCAACTCAAACAGTATTTGTGTGATAAAAAAAGTAAAATGACAGACACAATATTCGAGAAAGATTTATATGACGATTACTTTCTAATTTGGCCCATGTCCCATTTGCTAACATGGAGGAGGGGGGATTTTAGGACAAGAGGTTTAACTTTAACATGTTTCTTTGCACTAATTAAATGTAAGTCCAATATTTGCTCTCTTTTTAGCTCTTGATTTTTAGCCCTTCAATGCTCCACATGTTCATCATGCAGCTGATAACTTTGTCAACCCTTTTGACTGACAGGTTGTAATCTCAGGTTTATTGTAGCTTTTGCACTGACAAGAGTAGAATTGAGGACATCACAACCAAAACAATGTGTTAAAAGGCACTAAGACATCCATAGATATGAGGGGAACTGCAATTTTGGGTATTTTTGCCATTCCATATAACCTTGTGCAGCTTTAAGTAAAGTTATATATAATCTACTCACAGTCCTCTCCTGAGTAGCCAGTCAGTATCTTGGGCTCAGGTCCCCAGCCCTGATGGTTCTTGGCTTGGATCTTGATCTCATAGGGAACAAAGGTGGGAGTGTTCTTCACGACAAACGAGTGTCTCTTCACAACGTGTTCCTTCCAGTCCTCCTCAATGTCCTGTCTTCTGTAACTCACCTTGTATTCTAGACCAGGGCCATTATGCTCAATGAGTAACAAGGGCTGAATGATGGAAGCAAAAATAAATAAATTAAATAGAACAATGGGGTGAAGGAGTTTCATGCAGACTTTTACAATTGCATAAGATGCTTCTTGTATTTCACTGCTCAATGTCACTGCCTCTGTGGGATTAAAATGACAAGCTAGCCCAGTGAACTGTGCTCAGAACAGTGGCTGCGTGTTATGCTGCCGTCTAATAAAACAATGGAACAATTGACCTGGTCTGGCACCGAGGCTTTTCTTTGATATAGGGCTTTGTATATTTTTGTAGATGAAAAGATTTATCTCCTCACAGAAGTCAGCGCATGAGAAATAGAAAGAGATACAATTTTCCACAAAGGGAAATAATTAACAGTGGGGAAGCTCATGAATCCGGGATTTAGGAGCTACGTTACCATGACAGGGCAACCGGATAATAAGTGAAGGAGAGATTCATCTTTCTACAATAAGGTAAAATTTATTACTGTATGCATCAAAAGAAAAATTTTCCTTTTCATGGCCATCCTTTCTCTTTCTAATCAAAGAGAATGAGCACCTTTCAATGGGGGCTCTTTTCACAGCGATCCCAGGAAATGGCTTTTCTAAAGATCGGAACCACAGAATAAAATATCAAAAGTCGACCATATCCATTCCTTAAATTCCTATTGGTAATTGCCTATTGGACATCAATAAAACCTCATCTCTTTTCTCTTAGTGGGATTCTTTGACATCCAAAAACTGCAGTGGGTGTGAATAATTCACTATGCAAAGGTAGCCCACATTACAGAATCTGCTGTAAGAGGATAATGAAAGACCAAACTCAGTTCCTTACCTCCCAGTTGATATCCATTTCATGTGGCAAATGACCTTCGATTTTGATATTTCCAGGGTTCTTGTCAGGGGCTGTAGAAAGGAAGAAATATAGATTTTGTCGGCATAGTAGAATAAATCTCCAGTGAAATAGGCACACAAGAGAGCAGATTCTCAACAAGAGTGGAATCAATTATGTAGCAGGTCTGAGTGTTTTAAAGTTCACAAAGCAGCAGCAATGGCAACTGGAGTGGCCTGGAGGACCTTATCAAAAAGTATAATAAACAATGAAAGGAGGAGGCCTCGGACCTGCTGGGGAGGTTTTGTATCTCTCCGAGGGCTCGCTGGGAGGCCCCCTCCCAACGGCGTTGACTCCAGACACTCGAAAGCAATAGTCGACGTGACCGTGGAGTTGGGCGACGGCAGAGTTGTGGTTCCCAGGCACTCGGAGCAGCTCCTTCCAGTTTCCCGGCTCCCACTGACTTTCCTCGTACTCGATAATAAACTCTGTTGAGGGGTGGAGAGACAATCAGTGATGTGGTTCTTGCTTATCTAACCACAAGCCGAGCAGAAAGCTCCTCAAACTCTGCTCCGGGGAGGTATATTCCTCAGGGAGCCTTGTCATAATTCACATGTGGATGAATCAATCATGGATTCGCATTGTACTAGATGCTATAAAAAAAATCTATTTACATACAGAATGACCCTTAATGTGTACGTCATTGCAAGATGAACTCATTCACAATGTTCTATAAATACATTATACTGACACATGCTCCTTTTACCAGTGGTTGAGCTGTTGTGATCGTCCCCAGGGAACCATTTCAGTTTCACGCTTCTGCTCTTGTGTTCAGACAGAACCAAGTTGTCAGGTGCATCAGGGACATCTGAAAACCATCATAACAACATGGCAACATGAAAACAGAATCACAGATACATCCATCTGTGTAGCAGAGAAAGGCCAAAGGAACAAATGTTCAATGAAATTCTCTCAAAAGTCCAGGGATGTAGAACAAGCTGCATGACTGCACGGCTGTCCAATGTTTCTTTTCAGATTTAAGGAGGTCAATAGTATTTCAAAGGGTGATTGTCAGACACAGCACTATGCCCCGCACTAATTAAGCTCTGGTCTGCATGCTCACGCTCTGCTTTGGCTTCCTGACATATTGATCCCTGTGTGAATGTGTCATACATTAATGTAACACCAGGGGTCTCCGAAGCAGAACTACTGTTCACATGTTGGCTCACCTAACACCATGAGCAGCGCTGAGGCCGTGGCTCTGTCCACCGGAGTCCTTGCCACACACTTGTACACACCCTGGTCCCTGTGGCTTACATTGATGATCTGGAGAGTACCGTCCTCCACAAAGTATCTGTTGATATAGAGATGGAGACACAATGTTGACAAAGCTGAGAAGTAAAATGACTTTCCAGCTGGGATCAAGTCTGCAATGCTGTTTAAAAAAACATCAGGTATCCCACCTTGAATTCTCAGTGTAGTTGAGGGTTAACTCTATATCGTCTTTTTCCCACAGGAGCTGAAAGTCGTTGCTGAAGGACTTGTCGTACTCTGCCAGGCATGAGAGCTGGGCCGTGGTACCTATTAGGATCTGTTGGTCCTCCGGGGCCACGACTATGCTGGTGGGATCTTCCACATGGGCAAGACCGTGTTAGTTACACTTTGAGGAAAACGTGAACCTCTGCAAACACTGTTACATGGAAATCTATTCACCTTTAACGTAGAGCATGGCGTCAATGGCGGACGTTCCCTCTGTGTTTTTAGCTAAACACGTGTACTGTCCCATGTCGTCTTTCTCCACGCTGTAAATCTCCAGTGATCCGTTGTCGTGAACGCTTAATCTCGGGCCCTCCACGGATTCAGAGGAGTCGTCTCTGCTCCTGCAAAACATAAAGAAAAAAAAAACCCATCAGTCAAAATGGATAAACACATCACTGTGGCAGCAAAGACAAAATAAAAGAATAGAACATCATTGCTGAGTGACAGGCATGTGTTTTTTTAAGAAACAGCAGGTCGTCGATACAGATGAACAGTGCACAGACGAAATGTGAGCATCGAGCAGCTGAGATCTACTGCTCTCTGCTGGTGTGTAATAGACTGGTAAAAAAAACATGTACGCTTACCAGGTGATTGTGGAAGGAGGAGAACTGAAGACCCTGCAGTGCATCATCACTCCATTCCCCTGTACAGCGGAGTAATCCTCCCCTTCTTTGGTCAAAATCATGGGGGGCAGATCTGCAAAAGACCAGGAGCAGAATCGAGTCATCAATCAGGGGTTGTTGGGAAAGCGCTCGGTGCATTAATGTGGCTTCTCAACCGATGATGGAACAAGGACGATGAAATCAAGTTTGCAGTCTTGAAACCAGACGAAGAGAGAATGGAAGGAGGCAGATAATCGTGGGTTAAATGAAGTGACAAAACAGTTGCTTTTACCGCATGATATTTGGTGACTAATTTGTGTTAAAAATTAAATAAATAAATAGCATATTCAGCTGTCATGCTGTCAGAAATGTGCAAACGTGAAAATGAAATCAAAGAAGAAAACAAAGGAATAATGAGAAAGCCGAGCGGGTGCATCATATCAGTCGTAGTCAAAGCCTCCCATTAAAATGCTCTGTCTCCCCTAATTGTTTACAGAGGCAGCAGCTGGGACTCAGCATTCAGAGGCTGTCCAGTTTTATTAACTCCTGTGTCACCGAGAACAAAGTCCCCCACGTTGGTGCGGAGCGATGGAAAGCAACAGTCTGCCTTTTTCGTTTTTTATCTGTTACTTTAAAGCAGCACATGTTTGTGTTATGGCACCGGAATCAGGACGGAATTGAGGGGGGACTTGTTAGCATATACTGTAAATGTCAGGGAATGCCGCTTGTAGCTCCACAGGGAGAGCGGCTAGTCTGAATGAAGGAGTGCAGCTTGCAGACAGCCCCCTCCTCTTCACTCACTGCTTCATGGGCATATGCCAACTTCATCACCGGCTCTCCAATCTTTGAAAGATCAGTCTGCAGTCTCCCCATGACTCACCGTACTTACTCATTAATGCTGTGGAACAAACAAATCTTGCACTGTTTTCATCCACTTGAAAAAAGCACGCCGGTGAAACAGATCTGATGACATCCGTGGTTCACAGTTTAACCAAAAGCTGTCGGACTTACTCATGATCATGATGTTTGCGTTGGACAGCAGGCTGCCGTGCCTGTTGGAGGCCTCACACTGGTAGACTGCACTGTCAGACTCCTTGGCGTTATGCAAAATGATGGTGTCATCAAGCGTCTTCCTGTTGGCTGCTGGAGCGTCTGCAGTCAACCAGAGAAACAAAAATCGATAAAACATCAGTGTTGAAGATCAAATGCATCACACACAGATAATAACATATCTACAGGTAAGTGGACTTTTCTTCTTAATTCATAACCTCACTGCACAAGGACAGATGGGTATCGTACCAACGCTTTTTTGTGTTTTGAGTTTGAGTTTTGGAGTCAGGGTTAGGGTTCTGTATTTAGTTGTGATGGTTAAGGTTAGGCTAGGGAAAGTATTTTGCCAATGAGAGTTGTACATTTCTGTATTGTTGTATTCATACTTTTAATTAAGCGATCTCAGCCCTTCATCCAGCACTTTATCTGACTCCTATTAAAGGTAGAAGTACAAGAATGTGTGTGTATGTGCGCTTGTGCGTTTGTGTGTGGTGGGTGAAATAAAATGTACAAGATAATATTTCATGTTGCAACAATAAATACAAACTCTATTCCCCTTATTTCTCCAGTGCAGAGAACAGAACCAATAACATCAGAGCTTATTGATACTACAGTCTTTAGTCCCATCCCTAAGCACATGTGTGTATCTGATTGTTTATCATCCCTTCAAAATTGTCTTGCAGCCATGTTTGGGGGTCCCAAACCACATGTTGGGAACCCGTGCCCTAATCCATTGAGCCAGGACTGCTTCGCAACCTTTTTAATTAACATGTTTTGCAAGCGTTGCTCTACAAATAAAAGAAAGTAGACTCTACCATTAATGTGTTTACCACATTCTACCCCTCTACTATATGACACAAAAATTGCACGTCACAGTTTCAATCATGAGTGGCATCGTGGCACGACAGATAGTTCTGGTCTGTTTCCTTTTTTCCTAAGATACAATGTTTGCGTCTCACTGGATGGATTTCAATTTAAAGAACCCGGAGTTTTTGACAGCTCAGGATTATTCTAACAGCATTTCACAGTGGATTCCTTCAACATCCATTTAGAGTTTGTGGCTTCAATGACTCTCCTATCCACTCTGGAACACTCCTTCCTCGTGTTAAATCTTAAGCAATGTGATGTCGTAAGAAAGAAAAACAAAACGTCAACATCAATACTTTTTGGGACTTTCAGATTTCCCACATTATGACTGCCACTGTACGACCAGGTTGTACATGTTTAAGTGAGTGTGTGGGACTGACTTTGCAGTGGTACACCGTTCACCCTCCACGTTATGGTCGGCTGAGGAGTCCCGCTGGCGGAGCACTTGATGAGCACCTCTGAGCCGATCATGCTAAGCTGACTCTCGGGCTCAAACACCCACTCCGGAGGCTCTGGGAACACACAGTCAGCACGATGTTATCAAACGGATGAGTGTTAGTTTGAGAAAGACACTGAGCATGGACACATCAAATGTTATTCAATATAAGAGCGCTTTTAGTATAAATGCTGCATTAACATTGAAGGTTTCCCAGGACAGACAAGTAGAGGCACACCAGGCTGCCTCACCACAATCATCGATGACACATTACATTAGTATTGTGAGCACATTTCTGTGATGCACTGGTTTGGTTGTGTAGCAGGGATTTCTAGAAACAATTAAAGGGAGGAGAAGGTATCAAGGCTATTTACAGAATATCTGATGTAAAAGCAACCTGCACTTTGACTCCTGGTTTACTGAGGAGACAGTTTCACACCCTTCTGCATCATCACCATCATCACGCTGGTCTGTTTTTATTTTTCACCAAATGATCATTAAGCCTCACATACATATTGTCCTGGAAACTTAATTGTGCTATTTTTGGAAATAACATTTGTTATTTGTGTGTTTGTATATGTATATTTTCCTTGCACATTATTATACAGCTGCAGTGAATGTGCAATGTAAATCGTAGACCAAACGGTGATGGAACATATCCATGCATATTTATCTTAGCCTGTAAGAATTTTATTACAGCAACAAAATATGCAGGTTTTTTTGCTGCTTAGTTGCAGTATTTCTATTTTATGTTACTTGAGGACTTATATTTCGACTCCACCTCATTAAGAAAATGGAACCTTTTATTCCACTAAATTTCTTTGACTACTATAGTTGCTCAAAGTTAAGATTTTGATACAAGACACGGTGACAACAGTGTAAAATATAATGCAGATTCAAAGAAAACTTTTCTTTTCCTTGTTCTCTACTTGCGGTGACTAGTCAGGCTCTCTGATTATTACTGTTCAACCAAAGAGACATTTTCTTTCACATTTCTTATCTGGTTTTATTTAAATTAGATTTGAATGTTTGTGGCTGAAAGATGTAGAATTTTAAAATATTTTACAAAAAAGAAATATTTGAATCTAATCATGTCATTTATATTAAAAAAACCAGTCAAAGGGGCAATTTCCATTAACTTTAGTACATGAAGCTCATTATACTTCTGTACTTTGACTTGATTAAATTTCCGAATTGCTGTATTCATACTTTTAATGAAGCGATCTCAGCCCTTCATCCAGCACTTTATCTGGCTTCTATTAAAGGATCATCAAATGCATATATCACGCACAGCTCCTACAGTCAATCTGCTCTACTTGCTTGAGAAGTGAAGGTTCAGTCCATTATTTAAATGGAAAATTGGTTTGATGTGACAGCAGCGCTGAAACTGCATGTAGTATTTACCTTCTACTCTCACTGTGAAGTAGTGGATGGTTTCTCCTAACGGGTTCTTCGCCTTGCACATGTACTTTCCGCTGTCTTCCTGTTCAACTGTCGGCACTATCAGCAATTTCCCATGATTCTCCAGTTTTGCTCTGACAGGGAGCTGATGGCCAATCTTCACCCACTCCACCTGAGGAGTTGGACTGACAGAGAGGGAGAAACACAGTGAGTATAAACATGTTAATATATTGAAATAAAATAAGATAATACTTTATTATTCCCAGAACAGAGAATTGACCGTGTTGTACCAGTAAAGAAGACACAATATGAACATCAGTACATGCGATATAAACACGAGGAAATATTAAAATAGAATAGAAATAATGTTCCTGAACATGAAGTAGATAGTGTTCAAACATGTGAAAAGTAGTGAATGCCACCAAGGAGGATTTCTTTTCACCCCTGCCCCTTTATGTGTTGGCTGGTTTGTTTCTTTGTCAGCAGGATTATGCAAAAACATGACATTTGGTGGAGGGGTGAGGCACCACCCAAGGAAGAATCCATTAAACTTTAGTGTGAATCCGGATCAAGGGACGCATTCAGGTTTTTTTTTTTTCATTTTCTTTAACACTGTAGCATTGTACGTTTTTCCAGATCGAGTGAATTTAAATGTGTTTTCATCAGCTGACTGTTGGGCCTTGGCAGAGGTTTGCACTCTACTCCGCTGAGTGCCAGTCTGTTCTTGGTTTGTTTTTGAAGATAAATTCCTCAAAGGTGTAAGTGAGTTAATATGTTGAAAAATGTTGGATTACTTACAATCCCTCAGCAATACACTCCAATTTCAGGTCCTCTCCTTTGACCAGCTGTGTCTCTGATCTGACACCAGAGGGCGTCAGAAGAGAAGGCCGTCTATCCAGGATGGCGTTAGCTGAGGAGGTATAACAGTGAATTAGACAGAATCAATACACATCAGAGTTGTAATGCAGTTTCCCTAAAGGCTACACTTGAATAAATGATAAACTGGCAGAGCTGCATTGTGCACACAGCTCTTTCTAGCTGGTGTTTCACTCACACAACTCACCAGCACCAGGACTCATGTCACTTTTTTCTGAAATGGAGGTGGATGAGACAAAAATACAATGAACATGAGGACAACGTGGGTGCATCATGACAAAAGCATCATTGAAATCAAAACATAGAACCGAGAGGATGCACAAAACAAGACAGCGTGTCACGGGGATGGCTTTTGAAGTGCTGCGCTGAACGTGGATATCAGTGAACGAGTGTGAAATGATCAGATCTCTGAAAACAAATCAAAGTTGAGCTGGAATGAACAGCTGAAGTGACGCCTACTTGTCTTGACGATCACAGACATGGCGGTCTTTTGAACGATGGTTCGTATTCTTGGGAAGGCGGCGAAGCAGCAGTAGTCTCTCCTGCTGTCCTTCTTCTCCGCGTGAGAGAAGTAAAGGTCTCCGTTCAGGCCCATGGAAACTCTCTCATCCTGCTCTATGTGCTGAAGATCTGAGCACACACACACACACACACACACACACACGAAGGGTTTATGTAGAAAATACAGAGCTGTTTTATATATTTAACCTGAGGTTCACAATCTTTACGACTCATGACTGTTTATATAACAGAAGGGTCTACTTAGGGCCCCTTGTTTTAAAATCCCCTTAAGAATAAGTTCTCTAAAGAAAAAGCACAGGTCATATTTTCCAGTATTTCCAAAATAAAACAAATATTCATATTTGTGTGGCATTTTTTAAATTCTTTTGTGGCCCCATATATAATGACCTCAGATTGCACATTGTTGAACCATTTTGAATAATGTTATCAATAATAAAGTATGTCTCTCAGATATTTTACACACAATTTGTTGACATTACTCACTGTACTGTGTATTTTACACACTTCTTCAACTGCTCCTGTTCTATGCCAGGAAAACGAATTGTTTTACTCGTGGTGGAATGGAACAAAGTACATTTACTTTACTTTACTCCACTGCTGTTTATTCCACAATGTGTCAAAGCATCATTGTATGTAGAATATACTTAAAGTATGTTTTATGTATATACTTTATGTATATTTTATATATAAGAAAATACTAAAAACCAAGATGTCATCAGCATTTCATATACCTTTCCACACAATTCAGACTGACAGATTTACCTGTGGAAACTCTGGATTCTACAATCTAAATGTTTAACTCAGATCAAGGTTTGTCTGTGCAGCAGTTCGAGTTTTAGGGGATTAATCAAATCAGAGGGTGAAATGATAACTTTTGATCTAAATATACCTAAATAAACAATATAATTAATACAAATAAAAGGGTGTTTCATTTGATGATATGTATTTTAAAACAAATTCTTCATAATTAAAAAGGTATCACTTACTGATCGTCATCCAGTAGATCTGCAGAGGTGGGATTCCTTTAGGTGGGTCACACTGTAAAGTAAAAGCCTGGCCTTCCTCCACCACCACAGGGTCCAGTGTTTCTTTCGGAAACTTTGGAACATCTACATTAAAGACATTACGCACACAGAGTCAGTAGATGAAGTCAGACAAGAATGAATCAACTAATCTCTTTAGTTCTCCTGCACTCCAGTAGATGGCAGTAATATACTTTATGAATTCTGTGTGGGGCCTGCTTCCTGTGCTCTGTCTGTAACATTTAGAAGATTGAATTCTGTGGGATGTATTTCAGTTCTTGGCCTTAAGAAACAAAAGAGACATCACTAAGACACTTGTTTAGGCTTGTTCCCACTGCAGAGTGGTTGACGCTCAGCCAATCTTAGTCAAAATCCCTGTTCTGGATTTTTTTTTTCTTTTTTGGGGGGGTAGATTATGTACTGTGCTTGGGAACCAAAATAAAAATGTGGTAAAGGGATGGAGAGGCTGGATCATGTGAGGATTTCTCCAGTGCAGAGTTACAGATGAGATGCTGTGAGGGGCGGGGCGCACGTCAACCTCAATGACTTTCTGCCATGTCAAATACAATGAAAAGCTCACAACGGAGCAGTGCAGTCATTACATAGGGCTGCTGGTCCTGAATCACTTTGAAAAGCACTGTAATGGAGCACCCTGCTCACACACACATGGATGTATGTTACTCACTGGGCACATAGAACTCAATCTCCTCCGATATGGCGGTCCCCCGTTTATTTGAAGCGTAACAGCGATAGATTCCCTGGTACTCTGTAAGGTTCCCATTATTGGGTATCACAAAGGTCCCAGAATTCTCTTCTTTCATCAACCGGGGGTCGAGGAAGGGGTCAAATTCCACGCCATTCTTTGTCCATCTGAATCTACATAAAGAAAGCCAGTATTGAAATGTCAAGTCTTAACAGCTTAGACTTTCATCATGCTCACTTTCCAAAGATGGTGCACAGATTCAGAGCAACAAAATATAGCACATCATGTCAACGGCCAACTGTTGTTGTTGTTGTTTGTTGTTGGTGTCTGTTTGGCTGCTAACAAGCTCTCCATCCTCGCCTCCTCCCCGGTCTGGAGCGGTGTGAGGTTCTGTACTCACTCTGGCTCGGGATTCCCTTTGGCTTCGCACGTCACGGGGAAGCTCTCGTCAAAAGGGAAGGCGATGACAGTGTTGGGCGACTGATCTGTGATGGTGGGCAGCTGCTCAACTGGGCAACAAACAAGCAGACAAGCATGGAAATGTGAGAAGCACAACACAGGCCTGAATACAGAACTCTATTCAAAACTATGTCATATGAAACATGATACTACAGCAGTGGTCTCCAACCTTTTGCCACCGTGAGTCCTTACACAGAGCAATGCCCTCTGGTGACCCCCCCTTATCAAAGGTTATAAGGCCTCAGTGTGTGAAGTTCAGCAGAACTTTACTTCTTCCAAGGAGGTTATGTTTTCACCTGTCTGTCTGTTTTTTTGTTTGTTAGATTTCCATTCAACTTGGTGGAGGGATGGAGCCTGGAACCTGGAACCTTTTGTTGTAGATTTGAATGAAGGGATGGATCCAGAATTCATAGATCTCTCTTGAAAAACATACATATTTAGACGGTTGAATTTGGTGCAGATCTGGTCAAAAATCAGAATCTTGCAGATTTTACCATTTTTATATATTTTTTTTTATAGGAGGTAGATTTTTTTCAACCACTATGTGAAAAACAAGGCTTAAAAGCTACAACTGACAGTTATAAGTGGAAAAACATATGTATATCATGTTGCACCTCACATTAAACGCAACAACGCAACAATGGTAAGTTCCACTTCATCAGTAGTAGTAGTTAAAAGTACTCAGGACATCAGCAGCACTTACATCAGCATTTCTCTTCTATATATCTGCTATAACAACCACACAATCATGTGTAGGACTGTTCGGCTGTGGCGGAGGTATGCCCTGTGCCGACTGACATTCAAGCTATTCTTACGTTTGAAGGACTACTAAAGCCTGAGGCAGTAAAAATGTCCTATAACTCACAAGAAAAACACATATAGGATTTTCCATCCATCCATTATCCATACTGCTTTTATCCTTTAAAGGATGCAGGGGGAGCTGGAGCCAATCCCAGCTGGCGTTGGGTGATAGGCGGGGTACATCCTGGACAGGTTGCCAGTGTATCACACTGTATCACCTACAGTCAATTGAGAGTCTCCAATTTTACAAATTGAACCAGTTTTTGCTTTGAGGTAACAGACTTTTCCTTCTAAGCACTTAGATTTATCTTGCAAACTCAGGTTGGAAACCACTGGACTAACATGTTTAAACCAAAAAGACATTTTATGCAGAGTTCTATCCCAAAACAGAACAAACAAATAACTTTGTCAATATAGTCGAGAGTTTGGCATTTATGAATTAGCCAACTTGTTGGATTGTTTCTATTTTGGGCATAAAACTCTTGACTCAGTCTCATATGATCTTATGATGACAACACTGAAACACATGGTGAGAATGGAAAACACACAGCATGTCATGTATGACTGTAGTATGAATAAGTATAAAGGAAATGCAAATGCAATGAGTCATAGAAGCTACAATCACTGTATTGTTACGGAGTCAGGACTGATGCTGTGAGTCAGCGAGCGAGGAGATGAACTGAGAGAGAGCTGAGGTCATCACTAACACCAGCTACAGAGCGGCAGAATGAACTTACTGTTTACATGACCTAAAACTGCACAATCCACGGCAGCAGGGGGAAATAAACAACACAAAAAACAGCCTCGTCACAAGTACTCTCTGTACACAAACCTTTTCAAGCACATACACATTGGTGATGCCAAACAAAAGAATGAATTAAAACAATATTACTGAGCCTTCTGCCTTTTCAGAAAACCTTCTTGAAGTGTTCTTTATCAAGCTTTTAAGACATATCTCTGAATAATTTAGAGGTAGACGGTTGATACATTTTTTGCAGTAAAACTGGGAAACATACCGACGACACAAAAGCAGTCTCATTCAAGCAAGATAATGACTGTCGATTTATTGCCTTCACAGAATACTTGATGACTGTAACAGCTCTCTGTGGTGTGATTTATTTGCCTCTAAATTATTCAAGTTAAACCAAGAACACATTCTCTGTAGAAGTGAATAAAGATTTGTGCGACTCCTCACACTTAACCTTTCCTTGTTTATATATTCCACTGGGTCCTCTACTTCAGAAATCACTTTCTTTGAGTCGTGAATATAAATGTATAAATGTAATTCCTCTGACTTGAAATTATGATTAGTATCAGTTCACTGCAGTGTTCCCTGAATGCAGATAGATCCAGAAACTGTTGGAAATCAGATCTTTTACTATGCATCTTTGTTTATGTCTTTTAAAGATGTTTAGTACATATATTACTGCAGAAACAAGTTGTGGACACTACATTGACATCAACAGACCAATGGCCATCTTCAAATGAGGTGCGGTCAGGTGCGTTGTAGGTTCATTGCTATCTTCAACCAGCAAAATGCGATTGCGCGTTTGAAAAACAAAAAATTTACTTCCAAACTCATTTCACGTGAACTCAAGTCAGAACAGCAGTTAGGAAAGTCAGCAAGAATTTTGGTACATAAGTTACTGATGTCATCGCTTGAAAACAAATGAACAAAATACCTTCAATGTAAACTTGTCAAATGTTACTTTTGTCACTTGCAAACTGTACGTCCATCTCTCACAGGTGTCTAACACGACAACATGTTTTTAATGATTAAGGTGCATTCATTTAAAATGATCAATGTGCCTGTCACACCTAAAACTCTTTTTCTGCTCTTCTTTTTTATGCAAATATACGAAAAAGATATTGCAGTGTTGTTTGAACACTTGTTACATAAATACAACACATTTTGTTTACAGTGTCCATGTGCTGTTAGTTCAATGGTGGAAAAAAAGGGTCCCTGCACCAGCACCTGCAAACACACCTGACTGCTAAAGGGAATGGGAGATGGCGCTATATTTGGTTTATTGCATGTTGGGCCCCAAAACATACAGTACCACCATTTATTTTAACCATGCATCTGGCACAGTGACCTTTTCCCAGCATTAAGTAGACAGAGCTGATTTGGACACACCATAAAGGCCATTGCACCATGCACTTTACACCCTGCGCTTAGATCATTAAAATAGCTAAAGTTAAGTGAAACCAGCTTACACTTTTTACAGTGTAAAAAAAACATGATTTAAAGGGTTGGTTCAATCAAATAGTGACACAAAAACATGATTTCTCAGATCCATAATTAAATGTAAGTGGATGAAATTTTGTCTGCGGTGTTATAATCTTTACAATTTAACAAATTCAACAACAATGTGATCATTTCAAATAAAATGTCTTTGTACATCTGGCTACAACAAAAATAAATAATAATGTTTTAAATCATTTAAAACTGGAAAAACTGTTAACTGTGTAATAAAAATATATTTTTGTCATCTAAAGGAACTGCCTCTTTAACTGCAGTAGTGATTGAAACCAGCCTCCTATGTGTGAATGAATGTTTTGCTATAGTACAAAGTCAGCACTCACCCTCCATAGGGATGTCAATGGCAGTAGTCGTATATAAGGCACAAAACCAGCTGATCAAGCCCAGCACGGCGACCACTCCCAGGCTCCTCTGCGACCTCATGGTTTCACTGTAAATCTCAGATGTCCTCAGGAAACGCGTGTTCTCTCCTCTGCGTCCTCAGTTCATTTCTCTGGTGCGCTGAAAGATGCTGTACCTGTGAGAGTAGCACAGACGGAGAAGGCCCCATGAATCCACCCACGCGCTGGCAGACAGAAAGGCAAACCCCAAACACAACAAATCCCATGTGACTGGGAGCCTGACTGCTCCCTGCTCAGCCAGGCATAACCTGGCACACCGCACATTTTCATTTGCATCGACAGGGGCTCTGTGCGCTACTTCAGGTTTTACTGTGACAAAGAAATATTCACATTGAAGCCTCACATCACACCCCCTCCCCCTGGGACTCAAATTGTTTGGTAGTTTGATGTCAGTGGAAGTGTGTATTTTGAAATGTGCATTTTATATGCGACAGTGGGAATAAATAAATAAGCAAATGAAGGAGCCTGTGGATTTATTAGTACATGGCAGATGTTCAACATCACTGAAGGAAAGAAACAGAGCCAAGATTGAAATCAAAATTACCATCAGAGTTAAGACTATTTGGCCGATTTAATCACAATGCTGTTTTGATCAGCGCCTGCACGATTCTGATAACAATGACTCAAAGAGATTAACAATGCGGCTACATGTTTATCTGTCATTGCAGCAAACACTGCTGCCTGAGGGATGTGAGGCATAAATGGTGAACATAGTTAGGAGTCAGACAGAGTGAGCTGTGCACACACACGCGCACACACACACACACACACACACACACACACACACACACGCACACACACACACACACACACTGACAAGCTGCAGAGTACAGATCATCTTGCAGCTAACAGACCAGAGTGTGGACCATAATGAGCACATGATTGGTCGGGAGTGCGGGACCGGAGCAGGGAGGAGCACGAAAGAGAACGATGTATGGGAATTTCAGTGTCTGTGCAGTGTATACCCTGTGGGGTGTCAGCTCATTAGTCTTCCTTGTGTTGGCTGTGACCCAGCTCAGTAGGTCATGTCATAGTAATTAGCTTAACAGTTTAACATACACCACAAAAAACAAAATAAACAAATAATATCAAAAACATAGAATCATTATTCTGTTGCTCTGCAGGGATTTTCTTCTTTTAAGTCAGTGCTTATTAAACATAAATGTTTGAACATGCAAGGATCTGCATTACAAGGTAAGGAAATCCAGTAATTGCAATCACCGAATTAGTGTTGATAGGGCTCGCAATTAATGTTAAACACACACAGTCAAGCAGTTATAACTAAGATATGAGCTGAACAGTAGCGGTGCTCAACCACCTCTGCGACATCTAGAAAAGAGCCGGTTTGAATTCAGCACCCGTTCTTTCCTCATCTTCCTGCTGCTCTAACCAAACTCAATGGGTGACACCGAGGTCAAACTCCTGTTCGAGAGATGTAATTGAATAATTGACCAGAGAACAAAAGAGTCGATTTCATTAATTCAGAGAACGATGAACATGCGTTGACGTTCCAACCATTCCTCATGGCAATGGTATTAACTCCGTCTGCAACTCAATACTGACCTTTTTGAACCAACTCGTGACCCCTGCCACGCCCACAGACAGCTTCGCCATCAGGGTTCGAGAATCCAAGGGTGCTACGTGTAATATAAACCCGCCCCACTCAATCACAATTTATGCCCACTGATGTCAGAGTTATAAGTCATCCACAGAACTGCCTGAGGCTTTTCTTTTGTTTCAGCCTTTCCCAAACATGGGGATTTACACATGTTGCTAAACAGAGATTAAAATCAAAAGGTAAGGGCTTTCTGCTAATTAGTTTGTGCTTTGTTGGTGAGATTGGCCTGGTTAAGTGGAAAAGGGAGTAGGAGAGCATTACAATTCCCACTAGACAATGTGTTCTCATTGTTAGACCGTGCTGGCCAAAATCCTTTACCAACCTAACAACACCTTAGATGGATTACACTTTGTTCAAACTGTGCCTGATCATTTGCCTTTTGATTTAATTTGTTCTCCCCTCATTAAACATTTATTGGAAACCAACACGGCCATCTGGTTGAGGGAGGTCCGCTCAGGGCTTAACTGCTGCGAGTAACAATGTCTACACTAAAGTCAGAGGGTATGGAGCCTATTGGACCTATATGATACACTCAAGAGGGGCCCCCCTCCGGCTCGGCTGATTTACAGACCGAGGGCTGTTTTTAATCCCCGCCCCTTTCAGCAGCGATCTCACCAGCTCGAGATTGATGAAGCTGGCAGGAGGTTAAAAGCCGCTCACTGTGGGAAGGCCAATATGAACCCTAACCTTACTTAGCCAAGGCTCAGAGGGGACAGAAGCTCAGCCCAGGAGGGGGCAAGAAGTGGGAGTTGAAGCAATGTAGGCCAAGTAAAAATCTGCCTCCATACTTTAAAGCTGTCTGAGTGACAGATGTAGAGCACTCTGTGACAAACCTTCTCCTCATCAACAAGACCAAAAAGACCAAGTTGGTTCATTTGCCAATGTCGACCAATTCTGCACAAAGACACTGTAACCTAATTTTACCCATCATCATTAAAGTGTTTGTCACAATAAAAAGCTACAGAGACACTTTTCAAACTCCCAGCGCTGGTGGGATGGGGTTAAACATGTGCAATATGGCACAAAATGGTGCCAGAATAACTTTTGTAGTCAATACTGATATGAATCACCAATATCAATATGTATCTCAATATGAATGAATTCTCTATCATTCACAACAAACATAGATTCCGTCTTGTATCTTGGGTCTGTTTGGTGTCAAGTCAAGTCTTAATATCTTAACACCCATTGATTAAACATGTGATCAACTCGTCAATCAGGGAAAAAACATTTTGGTCACTGGTTTATTGTTTCAGTCAACTGTCATACAAAAATAGTACACTACAAACTAAATCTATGGAGGGGTATAAAGATGCCACGTTGAACAGTGAATCTGCGATTAGTGTTTTAAAAAAAAAATCATTTTAAGATAAATCAGAAAAATAAATCAGCAGAATAATTGATAATAAAAGGGATCATCAGCTGCAGCCATAATTGGTGCCAACTACAATCAAGACAATTAAGAGAAAAAAAGTGTGTTTGATTTGAGTCAGTAGATGATAATACAGTAGTGAAAACTACGATTATTTTATATTCAATTTCTGCCAATAGATCCCTTTCACCTAAATCTTACACACTGGACCTTTAATTAGCCCTTTTTGGAAGCGTCTTATCCACTGAGAAACTCTGCAAACTGCACTTGATGTAGCCAAAGAACGTCTGCACCACCCACGTCTTGTCATCTTGTTTATCCATGACTGATCCTTACATTAAGGGTTGTTGTGACTGTTGAGGAGTGAGCTGTCACTTTCTGTGCCAACAGGAGCAGTTTCCTCGGGGGGTATGTATGCGTTCCCATATGGACTACTGATATCAAAATTTTCTGCTGACTAGAACAACCCTTTAATACTTGGTGGACTGCAAGTTCTTGAACTATCTGGCCAACAAAGTAATTTGTCTACTGTATATTCATAATTTTCTATTGAGAAAATTATCTTTGGCAACCAGCGTTTTACCATTTACTGTATATTCCTCATCCCCACTTCAGCTTTGTTGTTTTTTATTGAGCTTTTTTTTCAGACATGCACTGATATCCAGACATTTTCCTGAAATGTTGCGGAGGGGCTGTTGGAGTCCATTGCTCTGGACATTTTCCGAAACATTTCCTGCCAGGCCTCTCGTAAAGTGTCTGGAAAATGTCTGAGTGAGCTCATGAGAATAGAGCAGGGAATATCATAACCTTCACAGTGGGCGGCCATGTTGATATTTCCAACACGCAACAGATGCTGAAAAACTGAAAAACAGAACTGGATAAACAAAAGGAATACAAATATTTAAGGATGGAAAAAAGCAGCCTGACACCAATAAGTTGCAGATACAATTTAATTGTAAAAATTATTTATTTTTATAACTTTAAACTCAATTGTGGTGTCAATGAGAAGCTCAAATTTAGAGAGAAAAAAGCTGTTCTTCACACTTCACACTGGATACTGTATCACGAAATAGCAGAATTCACTGACTTACTACAATAGAGATTCTTCACATCAGCCATTTTGTTAATAGTGTTATTAATTAAATTAATCAACCCTCGTACCTAAACCTTTATTAATGTCAACACCTGTGTTCATCTACTATTTCATGTCAAAATGGCTGCTACCCTGGCACACAACAGGCCTGTTCTGTCTGTTTCTGGACTCCTATAGTTCAGCCATCTGCTCTGGCATCACACCTCAACTGTTACCCATCAACAAATTCCCAAATATTTGAAATGTATCACACACTATATACGAGGATCACATGAGTCAGAATTCACAGACAAAAACAAACCACATCAAGTTGCTTCCTTGATTATTCTCCATGCGGCGTAGTTTAGTAACGGGGGTGGGGTCCAGGCTCAACCAGCCAAAGTTCACTACAGTAGGTCTATAGCTCTTGAGCTGGAACCATCTGCTGCTTTCTCACACAAAGACAACAGGGCAGAGAGAGTGTGAGCCTACTGTAGTTTAATGTGCAAGCCTGTAATAGGATTAAGCAGATCCTCGTCTTGTCAGGCCGGATTAAAATATTCTCTTTGCTAAAGACCTGCAATGGGAAGACAGCGGCTCCACGCTCCCCTCTCCCGGCCCTGATAATGCCTTCACACTGATTCCCATTTGATCATTCAAGAACAATTAAAACAACGAAGCAAGCTGATTAACACTAAGCAGTAATTGACTTGCGTTGCTTCTGAAGTGTGTAATGAGTGCACAGTTTATTAGGGTCGTCAGTTTGTTCTTTTTGTCCAATCAGTAGCTCATTTAGCTTGCAAATGTGACACACTGTCTGGCTTTCTATGAAAACACATACTCTCAAGTGGCAAAACCTTATTTTTTGTATTTATGTATTTTCATATTTGTTTTCCCGTCTTACTCTTCAGAATTCAAACTATGTTCCTTCCTGACCTTTGGCAATGTTAAGCACGTTTAGCATTCTACAACAAGCTTGGCCATGCATTTCATCTATTATTAAAATATTAATGGCGAGAAAGAAAAAAAAACAGCAACAAGGCTCCAAATGAGATTAGGAAGTGGTAGCAATATTAGATAATATGCCTGTCTAATTGAGATTGGGCTCAATTTGACTGCACTTCAGAGAGCATGACAGTTCCATTATCGCACCATTAATTTCAGAGGCCTGTGGCATTAGCATGCTCGGGGGACAGGGTCGGGAGCTGGGCGAAAGGAGTGACAGGAGGAGGATGAAAAATGAAGCAGCGAGGAAAGAGGAGAGGCTCAGGTTGTGGAGGAATGGGGCTCAGTTGCAGACAGATATAAAGCAGCTGCACTGATGAACTGTTCGGTTCCTGACCCCCAGTGTTTTATGAACTAATGAAGAACGACCCTCGTGACCCCTGGTGAACCCCTTCTTCAAGGAGAGAGTGGGATCCACTGCGTATTATGCGCAGTGACCCTGCAGCCTTATGTAACGACTCACTGTACTATGGTGGGATCGTCATGTCAGCAGCTGGCATCATGCTGGAACAAGTGCATAAATGAAGTGGGGGGGGGAAAAAATGTGAAGAGGTTTTTCAATTGAGGTTTGTATCTCGTCAATAATGTGCATTTTTCCGAAACGATTTTCATGAACAAAAGAGCACGAAGGCTTTCTCCAGCCTCTAATTAGCTGCTCTTTTGTGTGTCTGAAAGCTGTTTGAATATGAAACTCTGCTGTGAATATTCAAGCTGAAACTTACAGCGCTCTCTCCATATCAGAGCTCACCATTGTGACTTTTAAATTCCGGCCTGTTGCATAATTTATACGCAGAATGAAACTCTTGGTGGCTGAGACGTCTCACACAAGTGCATTAACAGAAAACACAAAAGCAATAGCCTCAACATGAATGCAAAAGCAAAAACACGAATGCAAAATCACGAATGCAAAAACAGGAATGCAAAAACACGAATGCAAAAACAGGAATGCAAAAGCCACCGACGGAAGCAACACCACAACGCACACTGAAACGAGCAGAGTTACTGACTGTGGCTGAGGGTACAGGTGCTTGGAGCATCAGTTGTGTTCTTCTTCCATCACAAATGAAGAACGCAGACATTTTTACTTTTACCATTTGGTTGATCTAAGCACCTGTACCCTAACACCTGAAGTATGGATCTCATTTTAGGAAGCTCATTGTCAACATCAGTCATCCCTCCCTTCAGTGGTGGTTCTGTTTCCACTGTGTGCCTTTTGCATTCATGTTGTGGCGTTTGCATTCGTGTTTTCCATTAATGCGCTTGTGTGAGACGTCTAGGCCACCGTACAAACCGATCACCAGAGCGTGTCACCTGACATGAAAATAATAATAATAAATCCTGCACACTGTTTGTGGCTACAGCTACAGAACAGAAAAGTTCAGAGTCCTCTCTTTGAACCTGTTAATATGTTTAGAGCGCAGGGAGAAGGTTTGGAAAAGTGCACTGCACCTGTCTGCATCACAGCTTACAGCTTTTTTTTCCATTTTCCCTCTGATGTGCTCTCTTTGAAGTCCCACAGGAGTGCCCCCTCGCCCAGGACAATAATCACATTAGTGTGTGATCCTCGCTGAGTAGCTGGCACAGAGATGAATTCGCGAGTTGGACTGCAGGGATTGGAATATTATTTTTTTCGTGAACTAACACAGCCAGCTCCTCTCCGCATCCATTCACTCAGTCTGACTGATGCTGGAAATTACCCCAGACGCAACTGTCTCCCAGCAAGACATGATAGATGGCCCTTATATCCCAAATCCTCACCTCCATCAGTCCCCGGAGCAATTTATTTCTGCCAACTACCTAGAATTTCTGATGTCCCTACAGCACACACACTAGAAACACTGTACCTGTGCTGCCTCGTCCACCTTTTTAACCCCTTCAGGTGTCTCATATCCATACAAGGAAGAAATCTGAATTTCAGCCTGTGAAATGATAGGTTCTGCTCTGACTGTATTGTGACATTTGAATTTCCTGTTCCCTGCTGCAGCAGAGCATCTGGACAGTGTTACCCTGGGTAAGCTGTTTGACACAGCTGTCAGATATGTGGCCCAGTTCCTGTGGCTCTCAATCTCTTAATAGGGTCAAGATGAGGTTATGTTGAGACCCGGCGACTGGAATGAGTTCAAGACAATCAAGATTTAAGATTTTAAAATATGACAAAGCAGAATCTCAGTATTTACAGTGGGCTCTCATTCTTTATAGACATTATTTGATATTCAAGAACACATGTTAGAAAACAGCAACAACATAACAAAAAGAGGGGTGACGTTTTCAATATCATCTTAACTGACTTCACTTTTTTAAATAAAAATATGGCTCACTGTCTTTGCAGCTACATTAAGATTGTGATCCTTTTATAACAACCAACCACTTAAAGCTTGATGCTTCCAAGACTAATAGTATTTCTTAATGAAACATGAAAATCTGTTTGGTTACACTTATAGACACACTACATTAGCTAGTCTTGCAATTATTCCTTTTCCCTCGATAACACAAGATTCAGATGAAGAAAGATATTCCATACTACCAGTATTCAATCGACAGTCAATGGCTTATTAAATAAAACTAATTGGTGTTTGGAGAAACACCTCAGTGGCAGAATGAACTTAAAGCGAATGTAAATACAGTCTGCATTTGCTAAGCGAGAGCTCTGGAAACCTTCCAGACATACCAGGGCTTGACACTTAAATTTTTGTTTCTATAAGACGTTCATGTGCTAACCTGAAAAATGTAGGGGTGTGTAAAAAACTTCAAGTCTTTGCTCAGTCCTTGGACATATATCACAGATTCAGCAGCTTTTGTAAGCAGGTGGTCTGCTCTGCTTTGAGCTCAGCCAGTGCTCCTCAGCAGGACCAGACCCACACTACACTCCTGAAGCCTCCCATGCAGCTTTGCTTTGGCTTCTTAATGTGTTAAAAGGAAAGTGGTGACATTTGGATCATGTGATTTGTTTCAACAGAGAACGCCGGCCAGTGGTCGTGTCATTAAACAATAGAGGCTATTTGAAATGCATGTTTACAGTTTTTAGAGTTTACACAGATCCGGATGCGAGTGACAAGCATGTTTCCGTCCCTGCATACCGTACACACGTGATGTACAGCACACTTTTAGTTAGCTGCGTTTCAGTAAAGTGAAATTTCCTGCTTCACAAGGTTGAAGGAATGAGTGTGTGATTATCCTGTGGAACAAAAGATGAGCTTTGGTTTGAGATCACTGCTAGGCAACATGTGTTCACTTAGAGCCAAAGTCTCATTTGACCATTATTTTCTGGATTCATTGTTTAAATGTTTTATTTCTTTGAAATATAAGAATAGTGAAAAAGCCGACCTTCCACAATGCCATGTTTTTTTTTCTTCATTTTTTGTGCCATCGAAACCCCTAACCCTTTCATGATCGACTATAATACAAGTTACTTGCAAATATTTACTCAAATGATGATTTAAGCAGTAGATTAAGACTATTTCCATATGACTGAGAACTATTGTCAAATTTGTTTGCAAACATGCCAATGTAGTTAAGTTCCACATTTTCTGATCCAGACACTTCAGATGATGCTTTACTCTTGTCACACTTGTCTCCCATTGTGGAGAAATGTTTGACCATCCTCACACATTACTGTATATGCTACTATTATGTTTATACTGTATATTAGACATTACATATGTACAGGAGAATAGTGCCTGTCTAATTCAACAGATACACCAAGCAGTACTAAAGGTCAGGTTAGAGATAAAGAACCAACCAACAGTGCATATTAGTGTCTAGGTTGAGGGACTTTCATATCTAATAAAGTGCAGAACAGAAAGACATCACCTTTAACTCTCACAAACTCTAACTCTTTTGCGTATTTCATCAGTGGCAAGATGTAATGACACAATGTGATTTAGGAATGTAAACTTTAGGCTTAATTATCCACTAGGATGCAAACACAGAGAGTGACAGCAATTCTAGCCATTCATGGACTTGCTGTTAGAATAGGTGATGCAAGTACAGGAAGATATATGGGGATGCTGTGGGAGACATCTTCAGTCTTGGGGCTGACAATGTCTCATGTTACTCTGTTAAAGTTTGTATATTGTTCCATCTTCTGGTCTCTTTGATGCATCAAGTCTACATTAAAATATGCTGCATAAAACCTCAGCTGCTGCTGAGTTCTCTTTTCACCAGCTTCCAGAAAACTTCTATAACAATCATAAAAAAACACTTTTTGATTGATCCACAATTGAATCATTAACTTCCTGAGATGTTTTTTCAGAAATCACATGAAAACAGTGCTTTAAGAGGATGTTAACATTTTAATTCTAAAAAAAACTGTTATTTATATCTATGACAATTATTTAGAGTTGCATGATGGTGACGTAATGCTGATTTGCTTTGAGCTTTGGTCACGGAGAAACCTATGATAAATACACGATAAATTTTAAGTATAAACTGCATTGTGAGGTATTACATATGCCAAATAACTATGAAAGAAAACAACACTTTAACTATTTACAATGCAAATCTTAGCCAGTGATTTTCCTTTGTACTTTTAGAGGAAGAAAATCTACTTGTGTTTCCTCCACGTGGAGAGATCAAAACACGCTTAACCCAAATGTGCTGCAACAGCTTCACAGACGTCTTCAGACACTATAGAATACTTACATGACTTCACATTCTCAGCTCTGGTCCTCATGATATGAATATCCGCTCCTTTCGTAGTAGCAACGTCCAGAATCAAAGACAAACATGACTGAGATAAAAATCTGAGAGAGCTGAACACGTTCTTTGTTGTGTCATACGAGCTGCAGACCGACAGGAGTGGAGCCACTGTAGTCACATATGTTGCCAAAGCCTCTAGCTTGGCAAAGACGCTCATTAAGCCACTGACAATCATTCCCACAAAGCCCTATCTGAAGGCTATTCACCGGCTGTGTACAAAGCAGAGTGGTGGAATGCAAGTTCCATCTCGCGCCCTGTTCTGTGTAATGAAAGACGTTTGCTGCACCTGAAAGCTCAATGAAAACTGATTTATTAGCAATAATCATTTAAGGGAAAACATATGGACAGCGTGCCGTACTTGTGCGAGCACAGATCACCCACTGTGTGCAAATCTGTTAAGTTTGCTGCAATCTTCTTCTGTCAGCCAGTGAAAATCTCCTTAATTGCTAATACCACTGAAGACTGTCGCCCAGCGTTAGTCTTGTATTTTTGAAGTGCGGAGCTTTTGAAGCATGCTTCTCTCCTTTATCTTTCTAATGGAATAGGATACTAGTTTATTTTTCTTCTGAAGTATGCATCTGGATTCACGTGGACCTGATCGTTCCACGCAGGTGAACAGGGACCTGACTCCACAGCTATGCTGACGGACTTAAGTGGATGCCGGGTGACATGTCAGGGGGAGGTGCAATGCACAGAGAATGCTGAAACTGTCGATAAGGGCTTTCCACCAGCCCAACAAAAAAAAAGCTGCAGTTTCTCTCTCTCCCACGGCGGATGGGGGGGAAGGGAGGGAGTGCCCCCCCAGTCTGGATGATGTATGGTGTGGACCCTAGTCTGAGACTTGGGTTTTAACGGGGGAGAAAGGCAGAAAATGAAAGGGGGAGGAGGGTCATGCTTGAATTATGCTGATGCGGGTCGTAACCGTGGTGAAAAAAACCAACCGAGGGGAAAACGGCTGCTTCCACGTAACTGGTAGTCACAAATAACAAGGTTATTGTCACTCAGGTCTCACAAGTGGTGAAATTTGGGAAACGGTTAACATGAGATTGTACCTTTTGCAGGATTGTACAGAGGTATCTGGTAAATAAGCATAATCAATATTAGAATCAGAATTGTTTTATTTAAACAGAATTTAAAGTATCTTGAATTTACTTACAGATGCAGATTCTTTGTTCAAATAAATAGACTCAAGTGGCTGGACTGACTGCATTTTATCTAGCTTGAGGTTTCCATTTAGCAAATTAGATTTAGAAGGAGAACACGATGAAGGAAATGCAGATAGTGGAGGCTGAGATTTGAAACTGTCAGGACAGGAGCAGGGAAGAGAGGGGGGGGTCTGCTCTTTTTCATAATGGGAGCAGTCAGGCAAAGTCAGTAACTGAGAACACTCACGCCTCTGCAGCATCAGCGCCAGGCTCTCGGAGCCCATAAGCACTCTTTGAGCTACAACAGGATGGAGCTGCCATTATGGCCACACAAACAGAGGGAAGCCTTATGAACTTTGCACAAATGCTTAGTGCTCCGGGGCTGGACAGCTCTGGAAGCCAGGGGAGATGGGTAGGTACCGGGGCGGGCTGCCAGTTCCGAAAAGCTTAGTGTTCATGCACTCAGGCCAGACAAACTTGACATTGTCCTGGGCACTGCCCCGGGGGGGAAAGCCTCTTCCCCTTTCTCTCTGCTACTCTGCTCATTCACACTTCTAGTCCAGTTGATTCACTGATTTTGGACATGACTTACAGAGGGATGAGGGCAAACATTTGTTCACACTTTGAACCAAATGTTGAAATGCCACAAAGGATGTTGGGGAGAAAAGTGTAAGCAGATCATTTAACTCCCATAAATTCAACTGGCTTATTTTTCCACAGTCACTATGATTCACATGCACCTGATGAGTCATTTTCTGACTGATTACGTTTTAAGCTGACACTATGAATCAGAATTGAGTACTGAACTCTACTTCTGAGGGTAGCAACAAAATTAGGTTGGTACAACTGCACAACAATCACCTTAAATAATTCGGTATGAGAGGCAGTTAAATCATCTGGATGAGAAAGCAAGTAGGATATATAGAGAGCCTACATAAGTGGCATAGGCCTTTTAATTTGTAATTTTGTAATTCTAGTATTACAGAGAGAACAAAAGACACAAAATAAAGTACTGTCGGGAACCGATAGAGAGTTCCAGGCACTGGAACTGGTACCGAATCAATTCAAATTTGAAATGTTACCAGCCTGACTTGGGTTTGAAAAATCAGTTTAAAATGAGTTAATCCAATCTGTCCTTATAGAAATGCGTAAAGCATCTAACATCTCTTATCTCCCTCAAGCAGCAATAACTAAGTGTTATCTGGCCACTACAAGATGGAGGGCTGCAGCCATATCGTGTCACTGGAATTAAAATAATGCTCTCTTGACCCAATGGCCCCTGTGGGCAAGTCAGACCAAATGAGAGGAAAGCACAAACCCCAACGAGCCTTTTCAATACCAACGCCATCTTGCTCCCCCACTGACACGCTCTGAGAACACAGAAAAATGTAGGTGGTCGCACCATCAGTTCAGGGCCCCACTAAAACCTCAAAATGTAGCTGTGTGGTCACTGCGTGTGCTCACATCATGCCTGAAAACCTTGTTCAGCCTGTCAGGTTAAGATAAACAGCCAAAGCATTAAAGGGATTCTTTTTAAAAATCAGTTACAGTAGAGCCATCAATATTCCTCACCGACCAGAATGTTGAGAAAGCAGAAGACTGGTTTTCACTTTTCTCACCATTTGGCAAATATAATGGTTACACACAGTGTGAGGCTTTTAATTGAACTTTGGGCACACAGCCCATTCACTAAAAAGTCGTCTGCTACTCAGTCTGTCAAAAACGGTCAATAAGCCTCAAACCTGGCAGTTGCAGATAGCAGCAGAGCAGCCTGCCTTTGGCTGATACTCTGGGCTTTATTATCTGCTCTCTGAATCAATATGAACACGAGTGCATTCTGTGTATGACTGCCTTATGAGTTGCCATGGTAACAAGTGCCCCTATCTTCATACTGATCGCTTGGGCACTGATGAAAACTTTTCTTCTGCTGATGCAATGCAGAGCTGTTTACCACAGTGAGCTACGTGATGTGTGAAGTGTTCTAACATTGATTCCAGGTCAAAGTTAAAGAATTCCATCACAAACAAGTTGCAACTCTTTCTGAACTCGACAAGAACCTGTGCATTATTGCCATTATTATTGTGCGACTGTGACTACAAATGAAAAGCAGACAAAATTCCAGGACTCAAATTGCCCATATTTATGTGCATTTCCCCTTTACCCATGGCACTTTAATAGTCCGCTCAATTATTTCCAGATCCGTGTTGACAGCTGATTTATTCAGCGCAGCGCACTACAAAGAAAAGTGATCAAACAAAACATTTCTAAAAACAGATGAGAAACTGATAAATCAAAACACATCCGAGGGGGCCCGCACACATTCTGTGGATTATCTGAACTATGCAAAATGTTTAATATTGTAAAAGTGGTGTCACTTAAGAAGTGTCTGCAAGCAAGTGTTAAGTGGTTCCAGGTCTTTGAAGTGCAGAAAAATCCTGTCTCCTGGTAGTGTGAAGCAGAGCTGAGTGAAGTCCTGTGAGGACAGGAGAGAGAGAGACTTTACCAGACTGTCATCCATCTCTCTCAGCCAGCCTGCCGGCCAGCAGAGCCTCACAGATGGTGCTCTCAGCGATCATGGCAGTGATCAAGGGATCTCTACCCCTGATTAGCACACCTACTGAACACAATGTGCACCACAACGTCTGTTGCTTCTGTGACTGTACAACACCTATTGGGTTGCATCCATTTTACAAACAGTGAATACTCACATACACAAGTCATGTAAAATATTCTTTATTAATATTCTTTTTTTAATTATATACGTAAAATCATGTCCTTATAATATGGACGGAATCAAGTATAAAATGTAGTAAGATCTCAAAAGTGTGGTTAATTGTTCTAATATTCAGGACTTATGATCAAGATTTCAAGAATATGTTTAAACAGAATCATCACTTTTAATTTTAATATAGAACATGAATGGTCAGCTTATTCAAACGAATTCGAAACAGTGTCCAACATAACATTGTTCCCCACTGAACCCAACTTCTTTATATTGTATCATATAGTTTAACTGACCCATCAAAAAATATTCAGATGTTCTTGTAGTAATTGAATTATTACTGTGGTTGCTCTTGATGTTATCACTCCATATTAGGCATATTCCTTGCCTCATGCAAATGACATCTTGATATAATGGAGCCGTCCTTCAAATGATGGCATGGATGGGATGATGGCAATAAATCAAACTCACCGCTCCAGGCCCTGTGTGTGTATATGAAGAATAAAACAACTCCATCATCAGATGCCAGTCACAGCCCATGAAGTCACATCACCGGCAGCCATCAACTGCTGTCCATGTTGTTTGAACAAAACTATGAAACATCATGACTTATATTGTCTCCAACTGAGATCGTGCCTGTTAATAACCCACTGTACCAAGCATTAGTGTTGAGTCAATAGAGTCACTGAGCTGTCTTGTGACCCACAGACAAGTGTTAGTCTTTTCAGGTTTTTACATAATTGTTAATAATGGACACTAAACATAATGCAGCCTCAAAAGTTACTGTAGCTATTTAGCTCCACGTAGCCAGCTGCATGGAGCATAGTTAGTATCTCATATAACATTAGACTGTAAACTTAAATTTACCTTCAAAATACCAAATTGGTGATATATTGGGTTCCCACGTCCACAGTGACCAGTGGAACAAGCAAACACTAAGCTGGCCCTGGGACATCAGTTATGTTGGCCCCTGGAGAAGGTAGGGATTAATTTAACTACATAAAAGAGAAAATATCAGACCAGGACCTGGACAAAAGCAAAGTGGCTCATATAGTGTCTTATCTCCTCTCCTGTGGACTAGTTCAGATGAAGAGTCCACTTAGAACTCAATTTAATCATGTTTCCCCCAAGAATCAATAAGCTATTTCCCCCAGGTCACTTTTGGCAAAGGGAAGGGCCTCTACTCCACTGCTATTTAGAGTGTGTACACAGCTGACAGAGAATACAGAGACAAATATAAGCTTGAATAATGAATTCATTAAGATAAACGCAGTGTTCCTCAGTATAGTGTGTAGGCATGGTAACCAGACTTGGCTCTGCTTTGAGATACACGCCGGACACAGCGCACAAAATGATTGGATGGATCAGCATAAACACACATTGTGTCCAGACATACACACACATACACTCCACATATGCACAACAGCTCACACAAGTGCACACTCTAGCTTGAATCAAATCTCCTTCTCCAGAGAGGGTGGCTCAGTTTTAATTTAATGGAAAAGTCCTGCAGGCAGGAAGCTAAATGAGATGATCATCTCCATCCGTAGCCTCCACCTGTCAGAGAAAAGGTTTATCAGGAAACACTCAAGGCACCACCAATGTGTTCTCCTTATGCCAACAAGTAGGATTAATTATTTCCAGAAAACAACCTTTTTTCCGCCTATAGTCTTATGACAAGGGAAAAGA
This sequence comes from Paralichthys olivaceus, assembly GCF_024713975.1. Lineage (NCBI taxonomy): Eukaryota > Metazoa > Chordata > Actinopteri > Pleuronectiformes > Paralichthyidae > Paralichthys > Paralichthys olivaceus. Next base: position 24,186,320 of record NC_091094.1, on the reverse strand, counting down.
GGGCAGATAATTTGGTTGCACGCCCACTCATAATAAGCAGTAAGGATCGAATAGCCTTTAAAGGAGCGTCCTGCTGGCCACCTCTTCACACACACATCCCAGGTCAGCCCCTTAGGAGCACTGAGGCAGAGCGGCCTGTCGCGCAACACAGTTAATCCTGCTGTGGAAAATGTCGGCGGGATCCGTCTCACATGGGCGAACAGCAAGAGATGAGGAGGCGGACTAATATTTGAGACGAATTAAACATGTGTGTGTGTGTGTGTGTGTGTGTGTGTGTGTGTGTGTCTGTGTGGGTGTGTGTGTACACAGACATGCTCGTCAATAGGCTGGCTGCACAACCTTTCAATCTTCATCCTCATGGCCATTCACTGAGCACATAAAAAGAGCACATCTACTTGAGTGTGTGTGTGGGCTCACAATATTCTTTCAATAGTACTTTGCCTTAGCAATAATTGCAAATCCCTGGTCCCCCAATATTTTAACTTTAAAAAGTGTCAATTTAAAAAAACATACAATTTAGCTACAAAATGCTTAAAGTTGTTCTTACTTATAAAAATATAGCATGCACTGGTGGAAATCCTGTTTCTCTATCATTCTCAAAGCCTCTCTTGATCGCCAATTAGCCCATGCAAGGTATAGCAGCCCATATACCATCCAAATATCCCTCCTGGCTTCACTTGATGGATTCTGTTTATCAGTGTCTAGTTGTATAATGTCTGCTGCATATGTTCCAGGAGAATAAAGCACAGCACAGGATACTTGGGACTCAGGGTCGTGTAGTGGTGGCTTATAAAACTTAAACTCAATCAATCATAAATAATTTACTATGTCCAGAGGGGCCTGTTGAGGAAGTACAAGAACCTGACATTTGCCTACAACCTCAAGCACAACACCGACAGCTTCATAAATTATACGTTACACAAGGAATTTATGGATGAGCATAAAGCAGCACCTGCTGACTTGGGGCAAAACAGGTATAGTTTCAGTTTCAGTTTTTAAGTTTTAGGTGCAATACTGAACCGCCACTCGTTAACGGCTTCCATCACTGTTTCTCCCTTTATGGGCAACAGTGGTAAAGTACAATCATAGAACTGTGGAACAAACCATAAAACTAGATATGAAACCACAGAACAACATAGAAATATCCACCCAGCATCAAACCACTATGACAGATGTGGAGTGTGTCACCAAATCAAGAGCTTAAAGCTCTCCGCATTTCTGAGAGCCCCTGCCGTTTGAAAGGATGCTCAAACAAATGAAACAAATGCCTGCTTCAAACTGAAATATGAGGCACACCCATAAAGTTATCTTTTCACAACTTGAAAGGACACATGAGGCATTAAACAATCCAGTGAAAGAGGCTTTAGGAGTTGGTGCCTTTGTCAGGCTAACATCAAAAGCTGTGCTTGAAGACAGAATATCTTTGTGTTTTCTGTGTGGGTGGAGGTCTGCTGTTTGCTGTATTAAAAGTCACACAGAGGGGAACTAACTGCAGTAATTTTCTCACATGAGATTTATCGATACACTAATTTGATATTTTAATTACTATCATAGCGTAAAAACATTGATTTAAATTTTCGCTCAGATGCAGATGATGCTGATGTTATCTCGTCATGTTTTTGCTTTGGTTTTTACTATTAAAAATACACACAGATTAATCACCAACTAACTCAATAAAAATACTGAGTATCACGTATTCAGTATTTGAGAGCATAAATGTCAAATTGGTGGCACAAAGAATTGCTTCGGACATCTTTATTTGAAAATGTTGCCCCCCCCCCAATATATCAAAATAAACAACCTTAGTGCCCTGTACTCTGTGTCTCATGCCATGTTCAGATTTTAATGTTTAAACCATAATTACAAGCAGCTGGGCAGGAAAGGCTATACATGTGGGCCACAAGTCTGAGGAATTTTTGACACTCGTGAGAACAATGCCGAAATACACAAACTGTTGACGGAATGGTAGCAAATGTGCCACTTCTGGCAGTCATATCAGAATAAAAGTCAATGTTAACAATTTATTCAAGTCATTACATAGGATATACTGACTGTCAACACTTTGTGTTTAGTTTCAGGTAAAAAACATGCAATTTGTTTCCACTGCTACAGGCTGTGTAAAGGGTTCAACTGTGGGAGGTTGAGAGGTAATAGCAGTAAAAAAGCTCAACATTTGAAATGAGCTAAGAGGGAGATAATTCAGGTCTCAAGAGGTATCAAGTGGTTAGAGCAAAAGGAGACTGAGGTCCTCAGGTTGTTCAAGCACTGATGCAGCATTCGGCAGCTGTGCTGCATTATAGTATCTGCTCTTAGTGGGATACAATCACATTTCCTACAACATAAAAATCAAAGCTACAATGGGGCAGGATGAGGGAAGAAAATAGTGATAAAAACATTAGTGGTGGCATGCTATCTCTAACTACAGCTGGCAAAAACCAAACAGTATTTTAATCATGCATTTTACTTCAAATGCCTGGGACATATAGATTTGATACGTGGTTTGTAATAAATCTCAGTATTAGCTTGGCCAATGGCAATCCAGACACGAAGCTGACCTCCCAGTGGCTGCCCATGGTGACTGGATAATCAGGTTAACTGCTGATTGAACAAACAGTATTGTGAGCTGCAAAGGACAGGCCATCCAAAGGCAAACAACACAAATGGGAAGAGCTTTGTTTGACTAAAAGGTACCAGCAACTTCATGCTCATTATTCCTTTTGATGCACATGTCAACAGATCAAAAGCAATGATGTAAATGTGAAGATGCAGTGTACAATAAGCACTGCACAAGAAAAGAACTGTGAAACAATGACAACAAAGGTGGTTCATGGCATAATGGGAGTTAATTTTGTTCATGGCAGAGTGCCCAAATATTTGGCCATACTGCTCTAAAGGTCTGCATTGACCAGTGGCCTTTAGACTTGGTGGGAAACATGCACGACTAAAATACATTCAGTAAGTACAACTCTTTCTGTTTTTATAAACCAACTACAGGCACTAGATGCTTTTATTCAAGAATTAACAAAATGAAGGGATTGACTATCCAGATGTAAGGTGCACACTCACAGACTTTTCTCTAACCAGTCCACAAGATTCCATAAGACAACACACAATTGTCAGGGGTCTCCAGGGACTAATATCAAACAAGAAATATTTATGAGAACAACTGGCAGGAAGTAGATTTATATATATTTATATCAGACTCTTTACAAAGGACGGTACTAAAGCTTACTCTCAAATCCAAAGATATGCAGGTTAAGTAAATTGGAACCTCTAAATTCCCTTACATTGTGAATGTGAGGTGTGATTATGTCATATGTCATGTGAGCCTATGTCAGCCTTGTGAGAGACAAATGTCTGCCTAATGGCTTCAGGGCCTGAAATGGGTAAGCGGCATGACAAATGAATGAATGGATGAATTAAGTGATTCACTGTGATTGACCTCCAGTGACCCAGACTGGCACAAACCCAGTCCAACTTCATCCTATCAGTCGGCACTAGGGCTGTCAACGAATATTCTAAATTCGAATATATATTCGAATATTTAAAAAAAAACTATATTTGATTGTGAAAATTAATATTCGACTTTGGAAAAAAACACATCAGCGGCTGTTTTGCGAGTGGGCGCGCTGCATGACAGGTCAGGCCACAGGAGTTGCAATTGCACAGCGTGACTCACTGCTGAAAGTCGAGACAAGACCAGGGTTTCCAGGCGGGTGGATAAAAATTTGGGCTGGTTTCGGATCAGTTCGGCGGGGTTTTGTAGCCAAAACACGGGCACTTCAGATCCTTTTCCCTGCGACCCTCTGTTCAGCAGACAGCAGTCTCAATCACTCACATAAACACACACAGCTCTGGCTGACGTGCCCCCTAAACTTGCAACATACACTCCCACTACCTTCAGCTCACGTCAGCCACAGAGACCAGTTATTACCTTTACAGTCTATGGTTATTACAGACCGTTATTAACAGATTGTTTATTTAAATCAGTATGCGCATCGCGCATAGAGAGAGAGGAGGGCAATTTTGACAGCCCTAGTCGGCACGGCCAAATCCTTTTCATTATCGGCTAAACAGGGACAGTAATGTATGCCTTTAACTCAAGGTAACATGGATCCAACAGTGGTATTCCTCAGGGGAAAGGCATTGGAAAAGCACTTGTACAAAGTAATTCACTCCTATTAAAAGTGGCATTGATGGCGTCTTGTCACTCTGTTGTCCTATTGTTGCACAGTCCATTTACAGTAATCTTTACCTTGTACGTTCTATCTAAACATCAATAGAACCTTTGGCATTGTAGTCTTTGGAGATTCCACCTCATCCCCTGAATAGTTCAATAATGTCAGTCCAGTGTTTGTCTTTGTCTGTCTTTGAAACACGTGTGCTCTAGATCAGGGAATACCATATTGAAAATGGAATTAAGAGTTGGGAGCACTGTTAGATGTACTCTGTCATTTAATCATTCAAAGTAGTCAATAGAACACTGGAACTGTTCCACAGGTTGACCGGAATGTTATTCAAGAAATACCTTTTGAGAAGTTTACATAGTTTCAATGCAAAGGGGCCTGGAGGCTAGAGCTTCGCTCTGCTGACTGCTTTGCAGCACCCATACAGATAAGGAGTAATTACTTTCACTAGCAATCACTAAACCAACCTGCCCTTCATTTATTTGCAGAAAGTTTCTCCAATACAGAGCCTTGTGTTGCCATCATTTACATATTGAAGCACATAGTAACTGGAATTCAATTTAAGCCAGTAAAATAACCAACACATCCAATGTCAGCACCAGTGCTATCAGTCCTTCCATGGCTTTGTTTTTCCCTTTAACCAGCACACAAAGTCCATGACTACACTGTTGTAGTCAGCATTTTTTTATAGATATTGTAAATGTCAGTGCTGAGGCTCTGTTATAAACAGAATATTCAGTGACCGAAGTCATTGTGAAAAAACCTCAATGTTTAGTGTGACATAACAAGCTTACATACATATTCCAAAAGGAAAATAGGGTCGCAGATGCCTCATTCCCCCGGAAACCAGCAATCTTGTCATCATATTTCTCATGTTCTGTAATTTGTCTGGCTTTTTCATGCGGTCCACTGCCACAGCCACCATGAGGGGTAGACTATGCCATGTCGTGACATGGGAACCCTTATAAACGTGTTAAGAGCCGGAGGCATTAGCATTTTGGACGCTGCTGAATAGAGGCATTTGTTCCTCTTCCTGTGCCTCCCTGAAAGACTCTATTAAAGGGTTTAGGAATTGCTCTGTTTTGGACATATTGAAGTTGGGACAGCACAGAGAGAACATTTGACAGAAGATTTTCCGAGAAAATGTTTTGTTTTTATTCATCTACTTCAATTGTGAATGTAGACATACATTTTAAATATATACAGTAAAAACTATAATTCTTTTCTTAACTTTTAAACATGTCACTTTTTCTGAAATGTCCTGTTCTTGCCAGAGCCTGTCAAAGTTTGAAACACTGAACTGTATGTTGAATATTGTGTGCCCTACTAAAAGCTTCCTGTTTGACTGAAGGGGCTTTAGATCAAATAAAATAAGTCAATATGAATAGACTGTGCTTCCTTTTTGACCTTTTCTAGCTAGGACACGACAAAATCGACCGCACAACCAAAAGAAATTATATTCGCCTTTCGCATATCCTAAATATTTTATCTTCAATTGGTCCTCTTTGGTATTTATTCACATATCGACCAATGTAACATTTCATAAAGAAAGAAGTGCTTAATAGATTCCACTTTTTTGCTTTTGGGGAAGCTGGTAATAGAACAAGCTGAATTCCTTGCCACTGTCGGCTCCATTAATGAAGGTTATGATTGATCTCTGATTGTGTTTCACACTGTGGTCACAGCAGGAAGTGTGGTCAGTCAGAGGCGGGCTCTTCACTGTCTGACTTCCTAGCTTTTATCTTCAAACCCTTAACAGTTTACGTGCTACATGTGGACTGACTGCATCATCCATAATGCATATTCCTCAGCTGTGCCTAATGATGAACAATGTAGAGTACACTGCATCAAAGCAACAATGCATCACTTCTCAGTGGGTAGCTATGAATCTCTTTCACCAGTTGTCTGCAACACCCGGGCCCGTCACTGCTAATGCAGAATGAGGTTATTGAAAAAAGGGATTGATCAAAAAGCAAGTGAACTAGATACAGTGCATCTCAATAACAGGCAATTGTAAAACCATGTCAATACATTTGCAGTAACAATTACATTTACTTTTGACGTTAGAATTTTTTTAAGATAAGATAATAAACTTTCTTGATCCGATGCGGGGGAAATGTATTTGTTAAAGCAGCAGACAATCAGAATGAGGTATACGAGCAAGCACATATAAGGTTAAAGTATAAAATAGAATAAAATAGGAAAGAATAGAAAGAATAAAAAATAACATAATGTAATGTTTGGTATTGTTCTGTGACAATTTTTACATATATATTTATATATTTATATTTATATATATTTACATTTATAAAAATGTTACTTGATATCAGGAGCCGCTTAAGTTCAATCCAGAGACAATGAGTATATTCCAATAAAACACCCTTTTTACCTGTATTTCAATACACTGGTACCACATTTGAGTAGGTCTAAAACACATCTAATCTGTATCTTGGCAAACATTTTAAAAGACAAGTACACAGGGTTTATACTGTTAAAATAACCTTGGACTGCAGCCTTCTGCCAGAAAAACTGATTATGTGTTTTTGGTTTGAGAACATGTCTGGTGAGATTGCCCTTAACTCGTTGGTCAGGAATCAAAAGGAATATCATTAAACACAAATATCAGAGCTATTCGACATTCAAAGGCTGATATTTTTAGTCTGGCTTAACAAAAACAGATTTATCCGAGAACATGTGAGTTGGCACAGCACCACATTATGGATGTTTTTAGAACATTTTCCTCCTGAAAATCATTATCGCCTTCAGCCCCAGAAGTCCAGTTTTGGTCAGGTTCCAACCAACAGAAGCACTGGGGATCCCAGCCTCTGCTCCATATGGGAGATTGATCTCCTGCAATGAGTATTGATCGGCAGGTAGGGGCACAGCCATTGAGCTAATCATCATCAGTGACGCCCTACTTGCCAGAATCCCACTGGATTTAGAACTCAAAACATATATCAAGTATACGCTGAAATTCAAGCAAAACCAGAAGAAAACCAGGTAGTATTTTTCATTACTCTGTAAGGGTCTTACAAAGAATAAAAAAAATACATATGGCCATAACAAAGAATACAGTCAGCTCCATGCCATCAATTACGCAGCATTTACAATGTGCAAGGACAACAGGGAACCTCCCTCATTTAATTCTATTTATGATATACAGTGAATTTACCGCAAACACTCAGGGGCCCACAGAGTTAAATTACTGTGAAAGCTTATTGATTCGTAAAGTGTACATTAGAAGGAGGTAGTGATTGTGCCTAAAACCAGGGAAAGGCCACGCACATTGACTGCAGGCTCTTCAGTACAGAGTTCATTTGAATGGCTGAAAATCTATACTGCCACTACAAAACACCACAAAAGGGGGAAAGACTATGTCTGCCTTTGCATGTAATTGGAAAAAGATGGTCGTGTAAAGCTTTCCGCCATGACGGGAGAAATAAACAAACTTGATGAATGTGCCTTGTCATGACCCCTTATTGATTTTCAAATATTGCATTTAACACTTTCTTGAGAAATAGAGGTGATAAATCTTCATTCTGTTGAAATATGCACACAGTCTTTTACCACCACACCCTTTTGATGCCAGAGTATTTTCCTTTAGAAGATGCTTATATGGCTATTGGACATCTTAAAACACAATTAGGAGTCCAGGGACAGCACATCCATTGACCGTCTAATTTTACCAGCCCCATCCCCCTCGTTTTAACACTGCCACCACTGTTCCCCGCACCCACCCATGGTCCTCAATATTGAAACGAGTAAACAACAGCATCTTCTCCAGCCTTTAAACGAAGATAAACATGGACTAACTCATCAATTGGCCTCCTTTGACGATTCAAGGGTGGTTGAAAGAGGATGTCACAACTAATGCAACCATGGTGGCTCCCATATGAGGGATTGTATGTCCTACATCTTGCTTTAAAGTGGGAACAGGACCAGTGGATTCATCTATCTTGAATTAATTCATGTGTTCACACCCTGAAGTCTCAGATGAGTCCTCTGAATGTGCCGAGGCAGCAGAACAGGGACAGCCATTAGTGTCCACAGCAGTGCAGCTCTAATGATGATGGTTGAGGAGTTGCTGTTCTCTGCATTTTGTGCACCAAAGCTTCTGACTGGGAGAGGATTTCCCAACATGCTCTTGTGTAGGTAGTAAGCTTGTTGTATTTAGTGGGTCAAGACCGTTACAAAATTCCTCAGAACAACATCCCTTTGATGCTTTAAACTCTCTTTTTTGTTGCTGTTGTTTCTCTCTCTCCGTCACATAAACTGCAGTTGAAGTCTGAAGCAAAGGATCTACAAATGAGGCAAATCAAAGCAGTGGAATCCAGTGGCCAACCTGGCTGCTGTTTACTGACCGTGACAGAGAATGAAAGCTACACCATCAGTTTAATTACCCCACCTCCTGCTTTAACACAACAGCAGGAAACTGGAGACGTGCGAACTTATAAATCAGCCACTGTGTGTGAGTGTGGGTAAAGGGGGTGGGGGTTACCGTTTGATACAATTTTTACCACTTATTGAGCAAAACAAATCCCCCCCTCTGGTTCCTGATGGGGCCAGTCTTTTCAGGCTGAGCACTGTGATGGACTCTCCAACCTCGAGCTAGAGACACATGTACACGCCCAGTAACATTATGCTCCTCCAGCTACATACTAAATGAATCACCGCACAGACAGTCTCTATACAATAGATGAATAGCCATTACTCACACCACATATTAAAAGTGTTTCCATCTCTCCAGGGTAGTAAGCATGCAGTCACAAAATGATGTAGGACGATCCAGAACTGCTCGATTATTTGATCTTTTTTTACTAATTCTTTTCAAACACAGCTGTTCCACCATCTGTGTTAGAAAACCATGTCGAGGATTTCGATTAGTTACAACCCAAGCCAATGTCAGTGTGTACAAATAACAGACTAATATTGTGAAATAACCTCATAGAAAAGATGTTGAGAAATTAGACCTTTACAGACTCAGCATTTTGAGTGACACCACCAATGTAAAATCACATATGAAGTGTGAACAAATTCACTTAAGTGTGATTTACTACTCCCTGCTGCAGCAGATCAAAAAAACGTTGCCGTGATGGCAGGAAAATCCTCCTCCTGTTACTGTGGCGATAACACGACTCCATCAACTTACAAGCAGCACCAGTCTTTCTTTGTTAAGTTAAGACACACTCCCACACACACAGGAGAAGACTCATTGTTTTTCACTCCATTTGAATGAGTCTTTAGAGTCTGGTCGTGTAGCGAATGAGAGGGGGGGATGTTGTTTACTTCATGAGCAAGATAGCTGAACCAAACCCAAAGAGCAGCAGCTTTGGTCTAAACAGGGTTGAAAAATGAGGGGTTGTGTAAATGGGAAGAAAAGAGCGTCCACTGTTGCAAAATCTGCATGAAGTTTCATTGAGAGCCAGCTAATGTCCAAGCTCACTGGAAGGAATGCAGTTGACTCTATTATGAACAGGAAGAGTCTGCTCGAGGACTGCCCTTCATAGAAAGGCACAATACATAGGGTTAATAGCAGTGCTTCTGGCACACGTTTGACCTCAGCTACAATCCCACCACTCTGCAGGTGGTAGAGAAAAAGAAGGACTGGTGTATTAAAGAGGCCTCTGTGTGTTGGTTATGATATTTGACACAGAATTACAAGGGAAGACCCGCCTGTAACCTTCATACTCTCTGCACCTTCTCCACCATGCCGTGAACCACAGGAAGAAGCAAGGCCATCTGTAACGTTGGTTTGGCTGTATATGGGGACTCGGGGACTGCTCAGTGCTCAGGGATATGATCCAAATGTTTCGACGGCAGGTGAGTTACACCTCACAGCAGAGCCTGGGGGACTATACAGCACGAGTTCAACGAGAGGAAGACAAGCACACTGGGGGAATCAGAGCAGCGGACAGAGTTTCATGAGGGCATGTTGGCCACCACCTCGCCCACTTCACACTCTGAAAAGGATAATCACAAATCCATGACACAGGGTGCAAACTGTGGCTCAGCTGGGGCAAGTGGCTGTTAGAGAGGAATTACTGAGGTGTAAAATGGTTTAAAAAAAACAGGAGGTATGAATCTGTTATCTATAGTGAAGGGAAGGCACGCCTGCATTCATTGGCTGTCAAAAAACTGACAGACCTCAAGGCTAATGTCAATTATAGTCGCTTTTCTGAGGTGATCCCTGCGCATATCCTGTGTCAAACTGTCATCCCATGATCCCATCCCGCCATGGCCTCCTAAATAACCATGACCCCTGCTGAGCTGGCAAGTCTCTTGTTCGACTATTTTTATAAGGTGGATAAATCGCCGGGTTGACATCGACGAGACTTCAAAGAGCTGAAAACGTAAAACAGGTGTTGTTACCTCTTTAGTGCGAGAGAACACATGTCACTCTGCATTACAAGTCAATCTGAAATGTAGTGACAAAAAGGTCCCATATAGTATTACAGCTGTCAGAAATGTCAGGTAGAATGCTCGAAAAAAGATGGAACTGACTAAATTCCTAAAAACACCACTGTGTTCAATTTTCTCTCCAGTGTGAAGAAATAGTTTTTCTTTACTACATGAGAAAAGCCATCTCGCATGACTGACTCGAAGTTAATCTGCAGTTTTGAAAGAATTTACGAGACATAAGTGATCCGTCAGTGACTGCTGTGCGGCTACAATATAAAACAGAACCAGACCACAATTTCTTTGAATAACAATCCTGCTCCTGTTATCGTACTTGCAGCAGATGCAAGAGACTTAGAGGCAGAGCCGTCGCCGAAACTCTGTCACTGTCTCAAGAAAATAAATCACAGCGGCATGAAGTCAATTTAAATGCAAATGTCAATGGTAGAGACAACACGCTGCCTACAGAGCGAGATCTGAAAAAGTTGTGGTGATGAAGGTGAATCACAGCACTGAAGACCACCCTGACCTCCAGCCAGACAAAAAAAGCCTGTTATATGTCATGTGGAGACTGATGGGAGCATTTCCAGGCTGAAGCCCAGGATATCAAAGTAGGATTTTTCCAGGATCACCCTCTATTGATCTGTTTTTGTTTCTCAAAGCCGTAGCTTCGAGCCTTTAAGCCTTCTCAAATTGGCAAAGTACTCACGCTGAAAGTCAAGAATTCAGATTGAACTCAGAAATTCTGCCTCCACTCGAACACTTTGAACCCAAACCCGATTAAATGCAGATATACCACAGGATAAAAATGTCTGCTGTTGTGCAGGGACCAGATGTAATTTCATTTTCTCTGCAGGGGGAAAGAAATCAGTCTGTCCTGCTCTAATTTATTAGACACTCTCATCAAAAGGTCTACTGGTAGAGTAACACAAGAGCAACCCTAGATAGGAGAATGAATGTGTTCAGATAAGCCAAAAGAACTAATTACCAGGACTACATCGCACTATTTTTATCTATAAAGTGTTTGTTCCTTTAAATATCACCAGAATTAATCTGGAACAAACATCTGTTCCTTCCACGTTTTTTGCAACTCTACAAATTGGCATTGGGTTGTTAATCATGTGTTACGTCTGTGACAAAAAAGTGTTATCTTTTCTTTTTTCTTTTCTGTGTTTGTGCAATTTGTCAAGCTTTCTGTGCTTGTATTATTCCATCTGTGCCAAGGAAACAAAAAGTTCACACAAACACAATGTGCAAAAACACAGAATGACCCTGCAGCTTAAAACATGGATGCTATTTCCAGAAAATCCTTCACTCTTGTGTTTTTAGTTTTAAGTCAGTGTGTTGTGGAGACTGAGATCTGTTTACTTCTACTTTGTACTTTGCTGCAAAGAGACATTTAGAAAAACTATCCACGCCAATCCATACTGTAATCTGTGCCACACTGATGCATTATAGTGTTAGTATGATTTGTTTCTAAAAGGAAAATGATTCCAATTATAGCGGGTGCTAAAGTGGTTGGCATTTCATGATGAGCACTACACTCAGAATTCGCCTCACTCTAGTAGTTGTGTTCAGGAAAGCCTGCATTACACTGATTAGCTAATGCAATTAAACAGTATTTACCCGTACCACTGTCCTCTTGTGTGTCCCAATGAGTCAATTTGTGACTAAAATGCTTAGTGATTTCACACCCAGCTATTTACTTTAAGCCTCAACATCATAATAGCTCCACCTCACCGGAATGAGACCTTATGACTGGTCTTGTTTTCGGTAAAAACCAATCCCACAATAGTCATTAGAATTCCACTAAAAACCACAGAAACTGTTACCAGGTGAAATCGTTTGCAATTCGACACGAGGCTATAAAAAACGTGCTCTGTAAAATAGTCTTGGTTTCTACCCAAAAATCTGGAGCTGTAAAAATAATGAGGTCAAAGAGGTCTGTAGTTCATAACTGCTGGTCTGCGGGGTCACACTTGTAAAAATGGTGAATGGAGCCCCCCCCCCCCAAGCTAATGAATTCATTTGGAATCGTACCAGCTTGGCAAGATTCCTCCAACCAACATTTGCTCAGGCTGTGGGGGGGGTACATTAAGAAATAGGCATGCTGGGTTCTGGCTCTTTGTAGGAGACCCTAAAGGACAAGTGCAAACGACTTTCACAAACTATTACAACTTTAACAAACTGCTGAAAATGTTACTTATGAGGAGAATAACTCTGTTCTGTTCCTGCAGCAAAATACTGCAGTGGAACCTATCAATAGCAGAACAATGCTGCAGGACCACAATGTGTCTATTCAATGTTAGTCATTCTCTATGACTGAACCTAAATGAAAATATGGGACAAATGGGTCAATACAACAGAAAACAAAAACAGGATTATACTTCTTGCTCATGTATTAACCCCATTAGCAAATTGACCACTCTGTGGACCCGGGGCCTCTTTGTTTCATGAGTCTAATCATGCTTGATCTGCTCTCTAATCTTCCATTTGGAGGATAGTGCTGTGCTTGACTCCAGGCCTCATTGGGCCAGTAAACAGCCTCTTACTATGCAGAGCAGACAGCGAGCTCACGTGTTCAACACCAAATCAACATACATGTAGCTGCACTGGCTCGGGCTCCCAGCCGTCCACTTACAGTACCCAGAGGAGCCCCGACACAGTGTAATGAGGTCCCAGGGGAGGCCTCTGGACATTCTGCACTGGTGCGGCCACACCAGACCCTGTCACACAGACACATGTTCGTCTCTACCTCTAGACAGAGAGAGAGACACATCATCTCGTACAAACGATCAGGCGCCGGTTTTTACAGCAGCACATCACGGTTCTGACAGAGACTTTTTTTCTGAATATGCAAAGAGAAAAGAGTGCTGAGCGACCCCACCTCCTCAACTACCCACCCCCCACCATTTGTATGGGTTCTAAATTGGACCTGCTAATCTGTTCTAAATGACTGTACATTGAATGGGGTTTAGAGTTTTGGACTGGACAAATAATTTGAGGTATGGGAACTAGAGCCCAACGGATATATCTGTTGGCTGACAATATTGGCCAATATGAGCCTTTCACAGACATGTCAGTGTCAGCGTAGACGCCGATATACTCTGATAAGAAAACTTTTATTTTACAGAATAAATAATACAGAAAAAATATATAATCCTACATTTCTATATTTCAAGTTTTATAAATTTGGTTGTATTTGTTTTTTTATTTTAAGTTATTTAAAATAAAGTTTATTTCGAAATATCAAGCCTCAATTGCATTTCTTTGTCATAACTGTTTGATAACAACAACTTGGGAATTATCGCATGCTCTAATTGGAACTTATAATGAGTTAACTGGCAAACGGCTCCTGTCTGAGACGTGTTTTACTTCTGTGTCCGTGTGTCCTCTGCGTGTCCCCTGCGTGTCCCCTGCCTGTCACATGTGTCCTCCCTCTTCCTCTGTACCCATCTCGTCCACGTCCCAAGGGTCCCCTTGCAACGTTATCCATGCAGCCACACACACAAAACCCTTCATGGGACACAAAGCCAATGACACCGCGTTCCTCTGTTCCATTCTCTACATTTGTCACTTTTATTCCTATGCTCTTTGTTCGTTTCACCTCTGTATGCATGACTTATCCCAAATTGAGCCCGCAATTGAAATGGAAATCATCCCTGCAACCCAGTGACTTTAGGGCAATAACTTCTTACTCTTTGAGGCATAGCTGTCATGTTTGTTGTTCCTTGGAGGACCTTATGGCTGTTTTGCCCTTTTCACCGAGGTTTTTAATATAAACATTGAATTTAGTGGTTATGTTCCCTGCGATTCAACTGTGGCGTTGTAAATCTGAAAAGGCGTGCAAGAATCAGGACAATTCGATTGGAGAATGAGTTTAATGCTGACAGCAATGCACAGTGGGATTAGCATCCCTCGCATAAAGCCCCCCCCCTCTTTACTGGTTATGGTTTTCATGCGAGCATAATCTAAAATGATTAATTAAACATAACAATTACAACTCTGAAGCCAAACGAGGATTGATAACAGTACATATCACTGTCTCTGCACTGAATCCAACAGAGGATGGAAAATTCCCATGAAAGATTCACAAAGAGCCTGGAGGTCAGGATATGAACACAACAAGTGTTAGATGGGTGTAATTGTACAACACAGCAATAAAGAGAGTCTCATTTTTTTCCTAAATGATGACATCTAAACGCAAGACATTATGAAAGACATTAGCTGTAGCTGGCTGCAAATAACAATAAGTCTTGGTTACATGTTTCTATTCATGAGAAACGAGAATGACAGTGTAAACTCTACCTCCAGGCAGGGACAAGTGTGTAGCACGCTGCCAGTGTTGGCTGCTGACCTCTCATTCCCTCCTGCCGGGAAAAGGAGCGCTGAACACACGAGATAACATTGACCTCACTGCGGGTTTGTCCTTCAGTATTAAATTTACCGATTAATTGTCCGTGCAGCGCGAGAACCCATTGATCATGTTCACCCAGTGGTGCGGCTGCTGGTGGCTGTTAAATAAGAAATAAAGCTTGATTCTGATGATCAGCACCTATTATCTCTGCATCTTCCTCAATCCCCATCAGAGGCTGTAAGGAGGGAATCATTACCAACCCTCCTCTATCTCTCCTCTGAACTGGCCAGGTACATAAAAAAAAGAAGAAACAAATCTGGTGAATATATCCGTACATTGCCAGAGAGGAAATGAATATTTCATGTAACCAAAGACATTTCCAGAGCACACTGGCTGGAAAGTGCCTTTCCGGCTGTCACAAGTGACAAACATGAAAGAGGGGGAGGGGGGGGCCGCAGGTACGGCACCGCTGCAGCACTCTCAGCTCTGCCTGCAGCACAGCGGAGCATGAGTCGTCACTGTAATTGCTTGTAGTGATGAAGCATGAGCTGAACTTCAATTAGGGCCTGGGTACTTGCTAGGCTCCACACCTTCCCGCTGCACCTGCCAGCCACTCTGAGACACACACTCAAACGTCTCAACACCACCCGGTATCACTGTATTGTTTGTCGTTATCACAGTTTAGGTTTACAAGTCGTGTCCACGCGTCACAATAGACTGTTCCTGAAGATCACGTTTCTTCTTTTATTTCTTATCACCACCAGAAGCACTTTCTGCATAGGATGCTTAAATGGACGATTAGTCATTTCAGTCCTGCTCGCTGCTGTCAGGCTGCTCCCTCTAATCCCTTATAGCCATCGGATACTCCAGATTCCATCCGACAGACTGAATTATAGCCTGAAATTACACTGCTGATGCTGATAAGAGGTGCATCCTCTACAGACAGTGCACAGATAAGATGAAGACGGACATTTTAGAGTGGTTTAGAATGGCAAATTCGTGGACAGAATTTATCTCACATTAAATCAAACGAATGGTTTCAGTTTTGGTTGGCTCCAGACAGTTTATCCGTCTTTTAAAAAGAAATGCTTGTTTAACAGTGGGATCCACGCATAACACGCACAAGTAGGACAGTTTTAAACACAATGCAGAGTTTACAGGGGAAACTTAATTATAGCGTTCACACAATAGAGACAAAGACATGGATTGAAACACTTCACACTGCAGGCTGGATATCTTGTCACATAGGTAGTCTATACCTAAAGCAAGAAGGAAAGAAGGAATGGGAAGGGGCGGTTAATGTGCTGGTAGAGTGGGTGGTCCGGGTCACGTGAGACTGTGAGTCCTTTACAGAACAGGGATGAGGTGACACGCTCGGAGAAGCTGGGGGTGGGAATACCAATGAGTTTGCTGGCTAAATGAGTTATCTTTAAGAGTCGGTTCTTTTAAGTGACTGTGAGCATGTGGGGAAAAAACCAGATGGCCCCATGCAGAAGAACCGCCTGAAGTAATGCTACGGTACAGGAGACGAAGAAGATGGGGTCGGACAGACAGGTGCTTAAGTTTACAGATGGCTGTAAATTACTCTGTCACACCCATGAATCACTGAGGCTTCACTCAATCTTAAAAAATATATCCAGGCTTCAAAATTAACTTCAGCCAAGCACCATGTGCAGGTAGGCTTTCCATTTCATGATCAGTCTCAGGGGACTGTCAAAATGTGCCATAATAGTTGTTTTACCCCTTTTCAGGAAAAACCCCCACTTCTCTGCCTTTAATTGGCTCTGATATTTTTGTCTAAGCCTATCCAGCCAAACTTCCAAACGCAAAATCGGTGTAAGGGCGACTCTTTGTGGGTGACATTATTTTGTAGATCTAACTGTTGGGCATGAATACACTCAGTGAGGTCAGTTCAAATAGCCTGAATCAGCACAAAGCTCAAGGAATGATTGCTTGGGTGTAATACCAGGGAATGTTTGTGATCTGTGAGTTGGATAAACCAGTGAACTGTTTGATCAAATACATCAGTATATTTACGAGAGAGATCAATGTCCACCTTTTCCTCCCTGCAGCAGGTTGCAGGATGCGTGATCATGGATCGATGGTGACGTGACTGAGGACAGCTGTGTGTTCCTAGCTCTGTGTATAAAAGTCAGCCCATCAGAACAGACTCTTGAGCCTGCCGTGGCTTTAAGAACAATGTCCCTATTTGGCCAAATAGTAATACTATAACTTTGTTTGTGTTCAATATACTCTGTAATTCTGCTTTGATCAGTATTAAATGTTTTGTTTACAATTATTCAGTGCAATTGTTTATTTCCTTACCAGGGGATTAAATGCAAATTCCCACCACACTAGCTAGCGGTCAGGCTAGTTAAAAGTGATGTGACAAAATTTACAAGAGGCCAAAAGCCCCAAAGAGAAAAAGTACATTTCTGTGAAGAATGGGGGTTTGGACATAATGGAAGTGTATGAGGCTGCAACATTAAGATGTCAAGGCTATGATGATGAGTTGTTTTGAGCGTTAATTACCAGTATGACAAAATTGGACATTTGAGACCTTGAACACAGCACATGTCTCATTGCCAGTGTGTCTGAGTCTCCTGCTTTGTCCCTCAGCTTCACGCCACTCGCATTTTGAAATCCAGACTTCTTGAGTTGTATTATGGATTTTGTATTTAACTCAAATAATCCATTGATCAATACATCAAAAATAATTGTGATTTAAACTTTGCAGTTTTCCCTTTAATGCCCTAATGCAGATATTTTTTCCTCAGCATTGGGGCCTCTTGTTCACATACAAAAAAGCATTTTAAATGACTAACTCTGATTCTTTTTTAAATGCCTTCCAAAGTGCAGATTTTGAAAAACTCTGGTTTCTATGTAAAACAGGGAATTAGGAAAACGATGAGGTCACAGCTTACTGTGTGTAATGCACCAGAAACAACAAGAACAATGGTGCCTATTTACCAGTGTCTCTACATTTGGTTATCACTGCTCGGGTCTAATTTGCAAGTTTGCATCTAAATTTAGCATCTCTGCACCACATAACCAGGATTCACTGGCATCTGCCTCGCCCAGTATCACCTGCACCACAGTGTTCTTCTCTGGTGTTTGACAGATCATTAATGTAGACTTTATTGCCACTCAGTGGCCTGGCATGCTTGTTCAAGCGTTTTTAGTCAATTGTGTATCTGTTGAAAAGAAATCCTTGCAGTAGTGTAGACAAGGCCTAAGTTTGTATTCAACATTTACCTGTTTATCTCCAGGAATTACTGAGACAAACGGATATGTGACAAAAAAAAGGCAATTTATTATTTTGGCCTTCAAAAATAAGCTTGGCCAATGGATTTATTTCATCTCCCAGCCACCTTGGCCAGTCAGTGAAAAAGTTAATTTTAGACTCTGCATACATCTTTCATTCTGTGCTGTCAAAAGACCAGGTGTACACAGCCTGCTTGTAAAGAAAGGGCTCTCTGTGCCTCACCCCTTCTCCTTTTCATTCTCAACCCCAGCCCCTCTCATGTACACTGGACAATACACTAAGCGCGCACACACACACACACACTGCGAGCACAAACATGTCTGCAGCACTCTAAACACACACCTGTATGAAAAAGGTAAAGACAGAACCACAGCTTGCCTTTATCTTTCACATCTTCAATGCCTGCCTCGGAGACAGTCTGTGATGATTGTGCAAAAAGATGAAACCAGCACAGCACGCTATAAGCACAGGTGCTTTTTATCAGTTGTCTGTGACTGAGTTTCAATCTGTGTGCAGCAGACACAGCCAGAAACCATACTGAGTAAAACCTCATTGATGTGCAGGTGGGGGTTTGATCCAAACAGTTACCCTACCTGGGTGTTTCTCGACATTTGAGCAGACATTTGTTGGAGCTTTAGTATGTCAGCCACTAACAAATGAAGGACGAGGCTGTCCACAGCTACAAAGGATGTTCTGTTTCCTGCATTTTGTAATCTAAACGATAAAAAGGATGAAAACGGTCCATGAAATGCGTCAGGTTGGAGCTGCATATTAAGTGGCGAGGGGGCTGGCTGACATGGACCGGCTGGGAGATGGTCGACACTTTGCTTGTCCAATTACTGGCTCTCGCTCAAATTGTTTGGTGAGAAGCATTCGACCTACTTCTGGACACAATGCACCACTGCCCTGAATACAGAGAGGCTGGGGACCACGTGTGATGACAAGTGCCATTCGAGACTCTCATCATTGGCCTAGAAATTTAATTTAAGCAACTTACCTGTGATAATTTTGTCTATGAACACTTGAGAACTGATGTGCTTACTGGGATGGGCGAGGCACAGCTGTACTCCTCTTGAAAAAACAGCTTGAGGTGATTATATTCACTAATGGAATCAGTCTGACCTTCAGAAGGTCTTTGTGTTTAAGATTAAGCAGCAGCAGGATCAGTATCAGGGGCTCTAACAGAACTACAAACAGGAGTGTGTTTACTTCAACAGCAACATATTTCTTCATTTTTAGAAAATGTGCCACAAACTCTGCTGCAGACAATATAGGGCAAGCAGAGTTTGTTGAGAACAATAAAAGAAAAAAGCATCAAAAGGAATATAAATATCAAATTATGGATAAACTATGTAACATTTCTCTGTTTCCTGGGATTCCCTCAAAGGCTTCATCTGTAATGAGACACCACGAAACAACAAGGCACAGAAAACCAACATTTGGATTTGCAGCACTTCCACACAGCATGTGTGATACATTTGCATACCTTGTAAATATTCATATTGAGGGAGTCACTACGTTAAAACCACGTGAGATATATCTTTTCCATAAATGCAACAAAACACATCAAACATGCAAGCAACAACTGTTCATCCACATCCCCCTCATTTAGAAAGCTAAAGGTAATAACGGCAATACCAGTTCCCTGATTTAAATGTCAGCGCAATGCGATTTTAATCACGCTGGCTGACGTCTCATCAGTCATTTTAATCTCGATGCATGCATGCTTTACACTAGTGCAACAGCATGTAATAAAGAGCAATTACACTGGTGCGGGGATTCTTTAATCCTCCTAAGGTTAATTTGTCTGTGAGACAGAAGTTTTCTCTCCTCTGCTACAATTTATCAGCCTGAAAAAAAAGAAACTCAAAATTGTCTTTATCTTAAAGAAACCTACATTTCATAGACTTTTATAGCTCTTTCTATACTCCCACACGACTCCACTTACCTTTTAACAGCACAAGAATAAATCTGCTGTGAAGGTACGCCGCTCCTCTACATTAAAACCAGCCCACGAAAGATTAATATAAACATTAGTTCAGCCGAAAGCAGGGCTTCAAACACACACGTGTGCAACACATAACTGTCCTTCTGCAAACTATTATACATGCACCTGATGAAAATGAAAAGGGTAAGTCTGCTGAAACTAGCTGAGCATCCTCCCGACTAAACTATACGCCCCCCTTTTCTCTTTCTCCCTTAACCCTTTATTTTTGAAATCTCACAGTCTGCACAGTTACCTGTTCAAACCACGCTGCCAACGTGCTGGAAACTAAATTGTACCTTCTCTTCTATATATGCTGTAAGGAACATGGCTCCTCTACATTAAAACCAACCCACAAAACATTAAACAATAGAGTTTTATACACAGATGTCTGCAGCACAGCGCACACGACTGTCCCTCTGCCCCTCATCTCACAGGCAAAACTACAATGCATGCCACCATGGAAACAGACAGAGATGATGCTGTTCATCACACTGAATGACAAGGTCTGATTCAGTCCAGTGGTTCCAGCACCGAGATCATTAGAGTGTGATCGTCCATCAGTGTGCATCAAAAAGATGAACTTTCCTCTCACCCCTCACATCCTTACATCATGAAGATCATTTAGAACAGACCTAAAGCATCATGATGATATCTTCAGTGAAAAATAAAAAGGGTGAACCTGATCAAACAAGCTGAGCTTCCTCTCCCAATATGATTCAACTGAAACTCTGGTTTCACTACAGTCATGACTAAATCTCTCACCTTTCACCCTCCT
The DNA here is from genome assembly GCF_024713975.1 of Paralichthys olivaceus. Lineage (NCBI taxonomy): Eukaryota > Metazoa > Chordata > Actinopteri > Pleuronectiformes > Paralichthyidae > Paralichthys > Paralichthys olivaceus. The sequence goes on along the minus strand of NC_091094.1, from coordinate 24,165,353 downwards.
CTGTATTTTATATCTCACAGAACGTCCACGACGCAACGTGTTCAAAGGTGGATAAAACCAAATTGTACCTTCTCAGAGCACAAGGATAAATCTGCTGGAAGGGAGACAGCTCCTCAATATTAAAACCAGCCCACAAAACATCAGGGTTTTACACACACAACTGTGCCCTTCATATTATCACATGCAAACTACACATGCACCCACTGAAACACAGACTGGTGATGCTGTTCATCACACTGAAGGTGGGATTACAGTGTGATCTCTCATTAGAACTTCCCTCTCTGGATCACTTAAATTCACATCTGACCTCCCTCACATCTTTAGATCATGCAGACGATGAACAGCCTCAGAGCTCGATGGTGGTGAAAAGAAGAAGTGGAAGGTGAAGCTGAGCTTCCTCTCCCACTCTGACTGAACTGAAAGTCTGCTTTTTATTAAAATCCTCTCATGACAAAGTGGAGATAACAGCCTGCAACACCAGCCCTGACTCCATCTCCCACCTTTCACCTTCCGCTGTGTTTTAAACAGGTGCCTCTAACCATGCAGCGTGTTCAAAGCTACAATACAACAAGTGTAACAGCAGTCAACAGAGAGGAGGAGGAGGAGGAGGAAGAGGAGGAGGAGGAGGAGAGTAACGTGGACACTCACCTTCAGAAGCCGCTCATGTCGAGTGTGCCGGGCAGAAAGTTGAATGTTGCACCGCTGGAGGAAGCAGGAGGGCGGGCTGCGTGTCTCCGCTGCTGCGCCTCTCTGTTGGTCGGAGCCGGAGCACCTCCTCCCTCCTCCCCTGGATGACACCGCCCCCCCCCAAAAAAAAAAAACTAGTAGCGGGTTCCTCCTCCTCCTCCTCCTCCTCCTTTTCCACAAAGACAGACTCAAAGGAAAGAAGGGACCCTATCGCAGTCAATGGGGTTTTACAGAAAGACAGAAGCCATGGCAACGTGGGGAAACAGTGCGCAACTTCCCCACGTTGTGACCGGGTGAGACCCTCCGCAGCCCCCCGGACACTGACAGACACATTATCCCCGAGCCTCAGGGTCTGTGAGCGGCTCGGAACACGAGGAGAGAGGAGCTGTGGAGAGTCCACTGCTGTCACACATGGAGGAGAGGAAACACATGAATGTGATGTGCAAGTGTTTCTCAGTTCTCAGTCAGTAGTCAGCCCGAGATGCTCCAAAATGTCCACTATGTATGCAGTGGCGGATCTAGGATCTAGGATTACAGGGGTAACAAAGGGGCCACAATATACTCAGAGGGGCCGATACTATGTCCAACATGTCTGCACAACTCTCAGTAATGTGCACATTTAAGTCCTTGTTTGTTAGCTCTATAGATTTAAGCAAAGCTAAACATTTGTGAATATATTTTTGAAAAGTTTCCTATGCTCAAGAACATTGTGGACTTCAAAATGATTACAACACATTCTCATATTGTTAATAATGTTTGGGGAAAAAAGATTACTGACAAGGGCACTTCAGGGACCAATCAGATTACAGCTGGGGCCAGTGCCCCCCCTGGCTCCGCCCCTGGATGCTGACTCTAGTTGTGTCCCAGTTCCTTCTGGATCAGTCTATGTAGCCCACGAAGGAGGCGATCTTTGTAGACTGCAAAGGGTGAACAGAGTGGAGATTGGCAGTCTGGTCTACAGAGGATTTCCGTGATGGGAGTCACCAGCTCGTCCCACCCTTATTGCTGTTGCCAAGCAACAGAGCTGAAATTGGACACAAAGACAAAGTTTTACTGCCCCTTGGCTATTTGACTGATCTGTTAGCGGTTAGGTTGAATTAAAGTGTGATACTCTAGCATTAATGTCTCATTGCGTGGCATTACTTCTTGGTGAAATAGTTTGTCACTGAAGCACAATGAATCCTGGGAAAGGCTAGGTTGGGAAGGATTCACGCATTGTAGCACATTTGTTGGCCACATTTGGAGGAGCCTTTGTAATGGGACAGTTTATTGTGCCACTGTGACGCAAGCAGTCTTCAGATACAGCTCCTCAATTGAGACGGAGCTTATATGTGCTTCAGGACTCCTGCAATATCCCAACTGAAACATGTAGTTATGTATTAATTTATTTATTATTTATCAATGTTTTATTCCTACCTTATATTCTTTAGTTAGTCATAGTAATAGTTTAGGTGTATTTCAGACCTATTGGGCCATCATTTTATGAAAAATATAGAAATACAATCAACATACCACAGGCTTTGAAAACACAAACAAACATTTGTTCCAGTGTTACCAACATCATGTCATCTGCAGCTATATGGTCCTTATGATCCCACGTTTCTGAGTCAGTTACTCAATACAAACTTACAATTCCTCTGCAGGACATGAAAGGTGGGGACATTGCTAAAACCCCTAACATGTGACTTGCACTTGTCCGTCTTGGATGCTTTAGCAAAATTGTGAATGCATCATTATATTCATCCTGAACCTTTTTCAGTTTTACGTGACTATAGCTGCACCACAAGTGTGTGTTTGAATTGGAGTACTGTAGTCTTGGCTTGCCATCATTCATCATTAAATAAATTGTTGTTAATGTTGTGACTCAGATCTTACTGTGTTTGCTACATTTAGGACTTGAACTGCCATAAAGAATGAGGGGAATTTAGCCTCTGATCCTCTGGTTTTAACAATCAATTTAATATAACACTACACACTATCTAAAACATACTCTAAGCAGCCAGTCTATCCATAACCTCTTGATGATCCATGTACTGTACAAATGAAGAGATTGGTGACCCCAATCGGAACCCGTTGGATAGTCTACTAGTTTTAGCTTTTTTATTCACTGTTATTTTTCATTCACTGTTTTTTTAATGACATCATTAAACAGAATCTTAACTGTCTCCTTTTGGTTCAGGTCTATAGTGTGGTCTGACCCATGGCACCACAGTGGATGTGGGAGGTTGAAACCGATATTCGAGCTCTAGTGATACACAGGGATGGATCCAGGGGTGGGGCAAGGAGGCTACTGGCCCCAGCTGTAATTGGTCCCTCTGTGTAAATACTGGCCCCAATTGGCTCCCAATTTAGATCCAAAGCAATCCTACATCTGCCTCTATTGTACAACAAGGGATATGTAAATAATATGTATATTCTTTTACTCCACATCAATTGTGTTTTGCTTTTATCACCTCAGCCCTTACATGTCCACAGTTGGACACCAGAAGTCTTTTTAACATTCAAATGCTGAGTGAGGTAAATTTGTGCTCACATTAAATCTGAGTTTAATGTCATTTATGTAACAGCAGGATTTCGTGACACCACAATTGTTTGGAGACTAATTGTAGTCCTGTATGTTACTTAGATGAGTGCAACATTGAAACTTGAAACCAATGCACATACACTTTTTACAGAACCAGAATGTCAGAAAATGTTATTCAAGGGATGCATTAAATGCCATTTTAAGAATTTAAATTTTTTTAAAAAACATCAATCAACACATGTTGGGTTAAAAGCAACAACTGTTAATAATTGTTCACACAGTGTGCTTCAACTGGGATCTGACAGCTGAGACCTTTCTGTGTGGAGCATGTTCTTCCTGAGCCTGAGTGGGTTTTCAAGTACTCCAGCTTCCTCCCACAGTCCAAAGAGAACCTGAATTGTCCATAGGTGCGGATGTGAGTGTAAAGGATTGTTTATTTCCTTATGTTGGCCCTGTGGCACGCTGGTGACCTGTCCAGGGTGTACCCTGTCTCTTGTGAGCTGTGATGGCTCTGGCCCCCCTGTGACCCTCACAGGGATTGATAATGCATAGATGTGACAAACGAAGGCTATGCACTGAGTAAGGCATAAAAAGCAAGCTTGACAAATACGCACCAACAGAAAATAGGAGTAAGATTTAAGGCTGTACAGTGTAATTCATATGTATCATCACCACACTGAAATTACAGCTTCTTTCTGTGGTTTACATACAAGCTTCACTAATGCCGTGTTAACTGCATGGCTGTTGTATTGATTGACATTAACAGGTGCTCATATTGTTGTGTCAACCTGCTGTATATCAACAATGTCCCACCGTTCATCATAATGCCAGCTGTAGACTAATGGTCTCTGTAGGGATCTGTGATTTCAGATCCTCTGACAGCACAAGATCATTAAGAACTCTTTGCATCAGAGGAGCGGCCGGCAAAGGTCAGGCAGAAATCAATTTATCCAATAACCTCAAACCCTCACACAGGAATGAAGTAGGTGTCCAACCTGGAAATGACGAGGTGGGAGGGGCCCCACTTTCGCCATTGCCAGTAATGTTCAGGAGGTCACTTTCTGTTATCTCTGACTCACAGGGCCATTTTGAATTTCACTGCAGTCTGTGATTTATGTCTGCTTGTTTTCATACAGAAAAAGGTGGGTCAGACAGAATGCAGGTGTCAGGACTCAAAGATAAAAAAAAAATATATTTTTTAAAAATACTGTCGACAAAGCATTTCCTTTAGATTTATTGTCCAGCGTCCTACTGTCCCCTGCTGACCTCCATCAACTCCTCTCGTATCTGTGATGGAGTGTCAGAGTCGGACGACACCTGTCACCTGTGCTGTGATGGGTTTCTCTGTGGACCTGTCCATCCTTTTCTTTTCCCGCAAAGCTACTGTGTCAATGTTTCTTTCACAAGACAGACACAAAAATAAAAAATAAACAAAAGAAAGCAAATATCTCAGGATAATAAAGCGGAGCCAAACACATAAGACACAGACCACATTGTCAGGAGAGGATATCTGTGTCATTGTCAACGCGTCTGAGCAGAGAATCTCCTGCTGTGTTGGTCATGTGTAAAAGACTTGTGATGTATACCTGTATAACCAGCCGGGTCACATATTGTCTAACATGCACATAATCAAACACAGAGTCAGACACTCATCAGCACGTTTAAGTGAAGAGCAGCATTTCTCTGATGGCAAACACTTCAGGTGATCTAACCTTCTTGTCCTGTCCTTGGACATTCAGTGAAGTGCTGGTGCTGCTTCCACAAGTGTGTCATGCAAAGATTGTAGAATATAGTGTAAGGTCAGGGGGGCACTGAGGAATTCATAAGGTGTCAGAGGAAAATACCATTTACAACCAACGAGGAAGAAAATAAAGTAAATCACATAAAGACATTTCTTATACAGTTTCAGATTTTTGTAATAATCCATGCACGGCCACATAGATTAAGACATAGACATATATTTTTGACATTTTGAGATAACGAGTCTGATTCTCTGTCCATGTTTTGTGTTGGGTTTTTTTGCTGTTCAGTTAATTGCTCAATTATGTTTCCCTGTGGATTTGATTATTCAGAATGAAAGTGTATCGTTACACTATATTTTTCATGAAGAAACACTCAATCCTTAATCTATTTATTCATACTGATGAATAATTAATAGTTGATTTATAATAATTAAAGTGATCACATTTAAACTGTGCTTGCCATCAGACACAGGTTAAAAGGAGGGTACCATACTGTGTGTGAGTGGTTCCCACATGCAGGCCACCTGAACAGGGAAGGGCCACAACAGGTCTGCAGGTTACAGGCTGGAGAGCCGTGAGTCCGATTGCCTCCCCGGCTTGTCCACAGTGCATTCATCTTCAGCCAGCTGGCATCGCAGAGGAAAGACTAAAGACCTCTCTGTTACACAGAAGGGAAATGAACAGATTGACTTGAATCCAAATAACCTGATTTAGGGTATCATAATCATGCTGAATGGATTACACAATGGCTTGACTGAGCAATAAATGTAACAGGATACCTTTGTGAGGTGCTCCGTGTTACAGTGAGTGCTTCTTATCAAATCCAAATTGGATTTGGTGGGACAGCTGCTTCCTTTTTTCTCTGCAGGAACTGCCTCATCTATACGTGCTAAATGTGATGAAGTAGCTCAGGGCAAAGTTCTCAGCTGACCCTGCAGAGGCCCCGGTTATAAACTGGAATTATGTGTTAATTGATTCACTTGACTACAAGATCACTTGTTGTAGAAGACCTCAGTTTTTCCAGCCGTTATTTGAATTTACATGATTTAGTTTCTCACAAATAAAATACGATGACACATCCCTCTGCCAAAAGCCAATTTAAATTCAACCAAGCGGCACCAAATTGCACACACACAGATCAGTCCCCTAAATATGCATGACTTAATTCTTCAAGATCTATGAATTATTCGGTGTGAGCAGTGAAAGTGTCAAAAAAAGGCAAAAATAAGGAGGTGAGGGGGCGTCTGCCCCCTGATCCAGATCCAAAGCAGAATTGTTTTTTTCCCTGAACCATACCACATCCTTCCACCAAGTCACATAATCATTCTTCCTGTAGTTTATGCGCAATCTTGCTTACAATAAAATCAAGAAAAAGACAGGAGAAAACATAACCCCCTTGTCAGAGCTAACAATAGGAGAATAATGAAATCATGGAATTGTCTTGTTAAACTAAATTTTGGAAATGTCTTGATTGAAACCAGCAGCCAAACACACTGTGGCCTGTCGTCCTCCAAAGAAAATCAAATATTGCTCAGAGGGTTCACCCCAACCCTCTGTCCAGTTCATCCATGAGGTCTGTGCTGCTCTTCATCATATCCTGCCTGGTTCTGGTCTTCTGATGTTCGGTCATTACCCCACCGTAGGAAGACTCTCTTTCCATTCAGACAGTAATATACAGTGAAACTTCCCTGCGGTACAGGTTTGTCCTAAATACATATTAGAAGGTGTAGTAATACAGTCTCATCATTGTACAGTTAGAATGTGTAAGTCATCAACACATATTCATTTTCTTTAACGTTCAAGTCTTTATTCATTTCAGCTGCTGCAGGAAAGCTTCAAGTAAAACCAATTTCTTAATCTCTGCAGAGGGCCTGTTTTCTATTAAATTCACATGATTTCTATTGGCGACCCACTTTTTCTTTGCACCGTGGGCAGTTTGCAGGGTACCTTTGTATTATTTAAGATACAAAGGTGTGCAAAGGCACCAAAGGTAGGGGTATAATGCTAGTTCACAGACTACACACCATCCAGGTCACAAAAGAAAAAAAGAACTATAGCTTCTCAGAACTAGATCCATACATTTACCTCTGTGTGTGCTCACACGTTTAAAGTGGCCGAGAGAAAAGGTGGTGTCACATACTCCATAGCACCTTTGAATCCAATTCCTGAGGATGGTTGGGGTTCTTTTCCTCTCTTGTATTCTCATCTGTTCAAACCACTGTGTCTTCTCCTGAATAATCAAGTTAGCTGAGTTTTGGGAGCGTCTACTTCTCAAGAAATAATACATCAGGATATCTTTTTAAAGGGGCCCAATGGAGTGTTCTTGTAAACAAAGTTTTTGTCTGAAAGGCAGTGTATCCACATGGTCTACTGGACAACGGAATGAACTTGTTTCCTTCCTCATAAAACAATATTTTTTTTCGTAAAAGTTTAAACCCTGGATTGTTTCATCTATGTTCAAACATCTAGCAGTCCTCTACTTCTCTGCCTTCACTGGTGCATTGGTACTTTGTAAAGGGGTCATAACCATCATCTATTGATCAATGGAATAGTGTGGAACCATGAGACAAGGATATGGTTTGCACACCAGTCTGCAGACGTTCATTCTTGTGCTTGTGCAGGAGAATATGCAACGAAGGGAATCACTACATTAAAAAATTAAATCTTATCAGAAAAAAGTCTTAAAGAAACAGAAAAAACACATTACACCAAAATACCATGTAGTCACATTTTTGCAATAAATGTTATAAAAATGCAGTAAAGACAGTTCCTTCCGCCAATATTTTCCTTCCTTATCCATGCTGAAGCATGCAAGCTGCATGATTTCTCAGGTGACATGTTGTTGGCCACAGAAACCACAATTACTGCAGGGAAGTTAGCCCGCAGTATGAAACCACGCCACCCTCCCCCCAGTCTGTCATTGCAGGGCCTCATTACGTGACAGCGAATGTGAAATTTCCAACGGAGACTGAGCGAGGGGACAAGAATGAGATGGTGCCGTCAACTCAGAGTCTGGAAACAGAGGGTACCTCTGTCAAAGGTGTCAAAGTTCACGGGCAGAGCATGAATGAACGCACCCCCCATCGACTCTCTTCCGTCTTGTTTTTCCTTATGTGCTCCCCCCATCTCTCCCTCTCTCTCTCCTTCTCTCTCCTTCTGTATTATGGAATATCACTGTGGGGCAGAAATCCCCTCATTGACGTCTGCAGGGCTGCATAATGAGAATAAATGAGCTGGAAGTAAATATGCAGGCCGTGTGCTGTTTGCCACACTATACCAGTCAGCCCATAGGCTTTCATCAAAAATTAAGATGGATTGTGTTGCCAAAAGCCCATAACAATGCTGCACTGTGTTTTATTTATCTAAAGTGGAATTCAAAGGCCATTTCAAAGGATTTAACTCATACATCTATTCCCATTAGGAACATTTTGTTTATATGATTATAGCCTTGTTGCTGGTATTTATTTTAAGTGCATATGATGGTGATGATCTAATATGTTGAACTGCATTTGCAGTGTCATTTGGCACTTGCACAAATAAACAGTTAACATGTGTTTTTTATCACAACAGAGGGAAGTGTATTGAACCTAGTGTATAGCAGTGGCGGTCCACTGATGCGAATCCTTTACTCGCTCCACCCCCCCCCAGCCTCCTGTAGCACAGCCGGTGGCTTCATTATAAGCAACACGGGCCACACAGGCACTAAAGTAATCACTTTCTCCACGCGGAAAGGAAAATGCACAGTAAATGTTACCAAGACGCTGCATCTGAAATATTCCTGAATAGCATCAACAAGCCTGAGAGTTGTGACATCAGATGAGTTGCACTGTTAGTCTGACCAACTCCTAACATAAACATAAATGCTCTTTTTTTATATAAAAATGAAAGCAGTCTGAAACCCACACACCACACATGTAAACAAACAATATACTGTCAGGGCGGATTAAAGCGCCGCTTGTCAGCTCTGAAGCCACTGGAGAGAAAATCTCCTCCTGAAAGAGAGTGTGCTCTCAAACAGGAGTCCACAAATACACTGTATCTGCTGCACTCAAAAGAAAACTGAGCAGGTAATCACACGAGTGTTCAAAAACACACCGCACATCAACAACACTTTCAAAAGGTTCATATGGTGATGGGGTTTTGTTCAGATTTCCGTGCTTCTTTAGTAAAAAAATTATTTAATTAATTAATTAATGACTATTCTTTCTCTGGATCTTTTGTTTTGGTAATTTTTTTTCTAAACTGAATCAAAACACATCTTTAAGAAACCATGACACTGTTTGCTTAACACAACCTCACATCTTTTCAACAGAAGACATTAAGTCACCTCACAGTAGGAAAATAAAAAGTGCTAAATAACGGGGGTTGAATTCCATTTAGCTGCTTCAGAGTCAGGATCCTGGTGTTTTACAGGCCAGCTCACCACCACACAGTCATGACACTTAAATTCAATAGAGCCATTTTTAATGACCTGTGCGTTTCCTAGGCTGGCTCCACACGAGAGGATAATCGAATAATTTCAGGGTTGTACTCGCCCAAATTTTGAATTCAAAATATACAACATGTTGGATAATAACGATTTGAAATTGGGGACACTCTGATCCAGTGGTGTGGTATGAAAGGATCAGTGAATGGGTGAGTGAGCAGAAACCAGCAGTAATCTATGAGGTGGCAATGAAGTATCACCAACTGAAACGGGCCTACACCATAAATAAGACTTTTGTCTCACCATCAGGTGGACAGTAGGAAAGGAGGACACAATTATGAAATCGGGAGTGCTTCTTTTTCTTTTAATTAGTTTATTCATTACAAAACAATGCACAAACAAAACCGAAAGAATTGCAATCAGCCTTCATGTTTGTTTTTATTCTGAAGTCACATTTGATCATCTATGTTTCTACTCCCAAGTCTCTGGAATTCAGAAATTGGTTGTTTAAACGCCAAGTATGTGGTCCTGCGTCTCGACTGGATCGTTCTCACAGTTAAACTTTTAAAAATTGGTAACATCTGGCGTTTTGCCTGTGGTCTCCAATGTTTAAACATCGGTGAAGATTTGAAAATGTGTATGGCAGGCACAAGACGAGTAAAACAAACTGAATGAGATGAAAATCTATGTCTGCATGTCGTGTGTGCAATCACTGAAATGAGTCTAGCAAGCTTAGCTTAGTTTAGCACAGAAGCTGGAAGCAGGGAGAAACAGCTAGCATGGCTCCGTTCATAGGACAATATTAATTATCAACACCACCATGTTGTATTTTTTCTATTTTGTCTGCAAACAAATCTACTTTGCATAGTTTATTTGTGGGTAATAACTGTAAATACAGACTCGCAGACACACACCTCCCCAAAGTCTTGTCATTGTAAGGCGTGTTTCCACCCAGCTTTTCTTATGTGGAATTTTACATTAAAAAAATTAATTACAAAAAGGTTGGCGTAAATTAAAAACAAATGCAACAAAGTAGAGCAGTAGAAACAGATTCAGTCTAGAAATTATGACATTCATACGTAATCATTTGACTCAAATGTCCTGCAACTTTTTCTTGAAGAGACTAAAAGATCTGCGTAAAATACATGGAAAACATGTAAATGCCATGTTGTCATCATGTTTTCTTCATATTCCTTTGGAACCAACCAGCGGTTTATCTTGATGATATGGAAACAAGCTTTCATTTTATCATTATCTTTTGCCATTTAATGAAAATGTGGTTTTATGCTTTTCTGTTTGTTCCCTGTACTCTTTAGCTTAGGTTGCTGGTTCCCCTGCATCCGTATGCTAAGCTACAGGCTAAATGCATCCTTACCCCTGCTACATTACCAACATGAGAGATACAACATAGAGGGCCTTATTTCTTTCGTTAAATTATTTGGTTCTTAGTCCAGCATATTATAATTATTGTGAGATAATGGATGGAAATAATTGAATTGCGCTGTTGCAAGGTAATATCTCTGTATATATATATATAACCTGTATATATGTACGGTTAAATGTTGTTATTGTATCATTTTTAACATTTGTGATCATTTTTATTGAAATACCAGATTTGACCATGCACCTAAAGCTTCTCCAGTCTGATGAAGGCTCTGAACTACGTTAGTTTTTTTTACATTGTGCCGTATATTGCAGGGATACATCATGGGTGTGGACACAGTAGAATCTTTGGCAGAGCACGTGCTGTATGATCACTGAGCGCAGCTATGATTTATTACATGCAGGTTTTCTGCTCAGACTTCCAGTGGCTCCCCTTCTACCAGTAAACCTGCAGCACAGACATCAGAACAAAGCAAGAGCCTCTCCTACTTCCCTCTATAAGAATGTGTGCACAACATCTGTAGATATACTATAGTTCCCCGTAGCCCCTTCCAGCATCACACAGGAAGCGCTCGAGGCACTGCCGTTGCTTTCGATTCGTAATTAATATCAGCAGCAGGTTGGGAGAGGGCGTTTTCCTGTGGCAGATTGCTCTGTGCGTAGGCGCTGTCCCCAGAGAACACCCTGCTCTGCTGGTAGAGCTCCATCATATGCCCTCATGAAATCGTTTACTCTTTATGAAGGCGACAAGAAGCATCCTCTCACCCAGTAAAGGCTGGGAGATACCGTGGTGTCTGGATGAAAGCAGGGGGGGTGGGGGGGCTCACACTATGAAAGCTGTTTCCATAGCAATCCAAATATTGCAGCTAGGAAATTTGAGCTGAGGTGGGAGATGGGTACCAAACGGCCGTCAGTCATTTCTTTTTCTCTTTTTTTTAACCCACCACCACCCACCCTCTTTGAAGGACAACTTTTTTTTTTTAAGTAAAAAATGTATTACATTAACTGAAGCCTAATACCATTAATACTATAATAAAACACAAACAGACAAGTGTACAAGCAGACAGTAAAGATGTGATTTGACAAGGGAAAGCAGACAAGGGGAGAGATAAGAGCAAGATTTTAGTGAGAGTTTGTAGTGTGTGTGTGTGTGTGTGTGTTTGTGTGTGTGTGTGTGTGTGTGTGTGTGTGTGTGTGTGTGTGTGTGTGATGTTGGGGTTTGTGAGGTTAGTTAACAGGCAGGTCAGTGCTCAAGTCTAATGGGATCATGAGGGGTCCCCAGGTCTTTCTGAGGACTGTTCCATGGATATATATTCTTTGAGAAGATTAAACTATTCAGTGATTCTTAGTGTATTTCTTGATTTTCTGTTTAAAGAGATTGTCCAAATTCACTCATCATCTATACTCACCACTTTTGGAGTTTCAGGGGTAAACGGCATTGCAGCCAAATTCAATACAATTGAAGTAACTGGCGACCACTTCTTCAAATGTAAAAATCAATAAAAAAACATAAAATGCCTCACTCTGCCAATTTAAATGGTGCCTGCTGTGTTGGCTACAGCATGGCGGTGTCTTTTGTTGGCTTGGCAGACCTTGTGGCACGATACTATCAAACATCCAGGTAAGGCGCTTTGCTTTTCCTCCCTCTCCACGTGTGTGCAACGTGTGCTTTGATGACGCCAGTCTTCACCTCTTGCAGTGTGGTTGGCAGTTGCTTGAGGGACAGATCGTCCCGTTTGGATCCCTGATGGGCACGGTTTCGTGTCCGTGTGCTAAGTT